>NW_027530179.1:7074224-7122423 GCF_008692635.1 Crocuta crocuta
CTTCAGAGACCTTAAACCAGAACCTGCTGGCTGGTCCAGGGTGTGTATTTTGGGAAGGGTGCCCTCTCAGGAGCCCCTTGGGGGTGCTGGGGCTCAACGGGGTAGACACACAGGACAGCCCTGTGGGGAAGTGAGAACCCTGAGTTCCTGTGGCCTGTCTCCTTGCTCCCACCCTGACTGACCCCCTTCAGTCTCTTCTCCACAGAACAGCCGGACAAATCCTCTGAAAACCTGAGATAGAGTCCCTTATCTCACCATCATAGAGGCCTCAAGGCTCTACCCATCCCCCTTCCCGGCTGTATTTTCTTCCTCAGATCTAGCAGCACCTACAATTGTACATGTTTTACTTCTTTGTTTTGGCCCTCCCTAAGTTATAAACTGCGAGGACAAGGATCTTCATCTGTCGCATTCCCAGGGCTCAGAACAGTGCCAGGCACACAGTAGGTGCTCACTAAACGTCTGTGCGTGAATGCGACTCTTCAGGAAGGATTTGCAAGCCGAGGGAAGAATAAGTGCAAAGCGCAGAGGCCCAAGAAGGGTCCCCCACATTTGCGGAACGTGGGTGGCTCTATGTGCTTGGTGCACATGGTGCTCATGGGAAAGAGGAAGAGAAGCGAGCAAGGCCGGGGTGGCATCTCTGTATGGAGACATGGCAGAGAGGAGACCTGCCATGATTATATTTGTGTTTCTGGAAGATCCTGGGGGCTGGGGAGCGCATTAGGGCTCCCCAGAAGGTGGGGGCGGGAAGATCAAGAAGGAGGCTGCAGGAGGGAGAGCTTGAGGTCTTGGGCCAAGGCAGGGGTGGTGTGCATGCAGGTGCATTTTGAAGAGAGGCACAGGGGCCCGGAGCGGTAACCGAGGGGGCAGGCCTCCTCCTCCTTCTCCAAGACAGGTCTTCCTGCTCCCCAGCCCCAGCCGGGCTGTCCACAACTCCATCCCTGTCAGTCGCAGCTCAACTCAATCCTTGCCTCTGGCTCCAATTCCTCTGTATCGCACTGATGTCCTTTGAATGGCTGGCATTCCTCAACTGGCCACTCTCGTCACTGCCCGTCTCTAGTGGCATAGAAACATATCCCCAAGGCTTTTCATGTGAGCTTCTTCAGAGTAGGGATTGTGCCATTGTTATTTCAAGCCTGACAGAATTGCACCGTGTTTTAGAGCCTNAGTAAACTCTACATCCAACACGGGGCTTGAACTTACAACCTGAGATCAAGTGTCCCATGATCTACCAACTGAGACAGCCGGGCGCCCCCAGAGCCTGGGACTTTTGCCTCCAGATATCTTGGGTTTAAATTCTGAATCTCCCACTATCTGACTCTTGGTAAGTTGCTTCCCCATCTGTAAAATGGGAACAAAAATAATACCACGTCACAGGATTGTGCTGAGGATTCACTGAGTTAATGCACATAATGGAGATTACCAAGATGTCAGGTGCTTTTCAAAGTTCCCATCGTGCCCTCTTTTCCTGTAAATATTTAGCTGGTTGTATCATGATGCTGACTCTCTGTCTTCTCTGCTAGACTGTAAGCACCTTGAGGGCAGGAGCCAGCATAGCCCAGCACAATCGTTTGACATAATCATAGCTGTTAAATAAATATGTGCGGAATGCTATATTATTAAACACTTAGCACATCGAATTCAACCCAGACTCAGATGCCAAAGAAGAGAGAGTCCTAATCAAGCCAAACTGACCATGGTCCTTCCCAGAAATTCCAGTGCCTTGTGGGAGCTCAGACAGGGCGGACTTCTTGGAGAACAGTAGGCAGAGTGACCTGGAGAGGCAGGGTGGGCGGGTCCCTTTTATTACACCCTTCCTTAGAAGGGAGGAGGGGAGGTCGGATCCTCAGAGCCCTCAGCTCAGGCCCAGCCTAGGGCAGGGAGGGGACAGCCTGCACGGTGACCTGACTGAATCTGGAGGCAGGGTGGCTGCCTGGCCCCAACCCCAGGTCTGCATGGAGGATTCTGGGATCAGAGGCAGGGGTGAGGCTCAGCCTGCTGGGCCCAGTGGGGCGCTGGTCCCGAGGCTATATATACACAGGACCGGAATGTTTATTTTTCCTTATTGACTTTCTCCAAATAAACCCCTGGCCGACAGAAAGGGGCTCCCAGCAGCAGCTGCGCACCCAGTGTTTGTGATAAAGAGGCTTTTCCATAGCAACAGGTGGCAATGTGCAGGGCCTTGGGACAGGGCTGTGTTTACTCAAAGGGGAAGAAACAGAGGCAGAGGAGAGACGACAGGAAGGAAGGGAGGGAGGAAGGAGAGGAGGCAGGGAGGGAAGAGGTGGGAAGAACGGAAGGAAGGGAGGGAGGGAAGGAAGTCAAGCCGGGAGAGGAGTGGGGGCTGGGAAGTGAAAAGAAGGGGAGACCAGGGAAGAGGCNGGAACAGTTCGCCTGCTGGGTGCGGGGCGGCCGGGAACAGAAGCGCCTTGCATCGGAGCCCTGCCACGTGGGCTTTGTGTGGCCTAGTCGAAGGGTGAGTCCAAGTAACGGTGTGGTTCAGTTGCTCTGTGTGAGTGTGAGTGTGAGTGTGAGTGTGTGTGTGTGTGTGTGAGCACACATGTTGTCCTACGCTGGGCAAGGAGGGTGTCGTAATGAAGGTCGAGACAAGGTTTGTTCCTTCCGGAGGGCTCAGAGGGACGCATCCCTCTCTCAGCTCCGGTGCTCCCATGGTGCTCTCCCCTGTGTGTTTCAGTGCCTGCGGCTACATTTCCCTCTTTGTAAAAGAATTCTTTTGAATGTTTATTTATTTCTGAGATAGGGACAGAGAACAAGTGGCAGAGGGAGACACAGAATCCGAAGCAGGCTCCAGGCTCTGAGCGGTCAGCACAGAGCCCGATGCGGGGCTCAAACCCACGAACTGAGAGATCATGACCTGAGCCGAAGTCGGACGCTCAACCGACTGAGCCACCCAGGCGCCGCTGCTTATCCATCTTATAAGACATTGGCTTTAGGGCCCACTCTAAACCAGTATGACCTAGTCTGAACTGAACGACATCCGCGAACTACTCCTTTCCAAATAAGATGGTATTTACAGGTCCCAGGGGTTAGGACTCAGACCTATCTTTTTGGGGAAACACAAGTACCCGCTGTGGGGGTGTCTGCTGGGGGCAGGGACGGGCTGCTGGTAAAGCTTGGATGATGAACGCATACCCACCGCTCCTCCATGCCCTCCCCAGCCCTTCACCTGCCACAGATGAGGTGGTGGGCCCGGGTCAGGGAGGGGGCCTGCGGGCTCATCTGGACGCAGCCCTAGAAGAGAGGAGGACGCGAGGCGTCGGCAGTGGCGCCTGTGTCCCTGTCTCACATCCTAGTTGTGTGGCTGCTGACAAGCTACTTCCTCCCTCAGTGCTTCCTTTTCCTCGCCTGTCCCCATAATAGCCGCCCGCAGAGCTGTGAGACCCGTAAGGCGCTTGCCATGTGCCAGGCACCTCTCACAGTAGGGCCATTTGCACCAGTGCTGCCGGGCCGTGGCCTTCCCAGCAGCAGCGCGGGGGACCCACTTGGGAAGGCCACATGGTGGCGGCGTGGGGGGGTGCCCGCTCCTGCATGCAGCAGCCGCCATCGCACAGGTGGGCGCAGGGACCCAGGTGCCTCAGGGGTGCGGGGGTGTGGGAACGGCCCTGGGGGCGTCTGTCCCAGGGACCTGGGGGGGGAGGGCGTCAGCAGCGGTCTTCCAGCTAGCACGGCGCCCCTGCACACCTCGGCCGTCCTCCGGTTCACCAGGGAGATTCAGGCCCGCCCCCGAGTCCGTGCAAATGTCCGGTAGCTGAAGTGTGTGAGGGCAGTCGGCGAGCAGGTGGAACGTCCACACACCTCACACACACACCTCACATACATACCCCTCACAGACACACACACACACACCTACCTCACAGACACAGACACACACACACAGCTACCTCACAGACACACACACACACCTACCTCACAGACACACACACACACACCTACCTCACAGACACACACACACAGCTACCTCACAGACACACACACACACACCTACCTCACAGACACACACACACACACCTACCTCACAGACACACACAGACACACAGACACACACACACACCTACCTCACAGACACACACCTACCTCACGGACATACACTCCCTCATGGAGATATACCCACACCTCACACACACACCTCCCATTACATTCCCCTCGCAGACACACACACACAAACACACACACTGCATAGACTTCCTCCCACAGACAGACACAAAGACTTGAGCCACATGGACACGCATCTCCAATCCCATGGCCACCAAGAGTCCCCACGGCGCATGGAAACCCGAACTTACTAGTTCATGCCCAACTCTTTCTTAGGCCTGCTATGCTCAGGGTCTAGTCCGTGGAGAGAGAGACATGGAGGTTATGTTTTAGTCCGGGAGACAGTAAGAAAAAAGAACAGGAAAATCGTGTCATATGTTAGAAGAAATTGAGTGTTTTCGAGAAAAACGAAGGCGGAAAGGAGCGTGGGGAGGCTCAGTCTGAACCGGGTCCTCTGCTCCTTCCTGGGGTCCCCTCTGTCCCCCAAGCTGGGGCCTGATCCCCACGGCGGGAGCCCCGCCCCTCACCCCCCACCCCCTGTGGCGTGGGCCAGGGACAGTGGCCGGCGGCCAGCGGCAGACATTCGCCTGGTGGCTCTTGGCCTGGCTAATGGGGCGCAGCCCGTGTCACATCCCGGCAGCTGGCGTCCGCGGTGGGGCGGGCCCGCGCTCCCCCGAGATCTGCTGCTCTCTAACTACAGCGTGTCATCCTCCTCATTACTATTCTAATCCTCATTACAGGGAAATGTCCTCACACTCAAACACAACAACCACGCAGCACTGTTACACAGCCCCGTGGGGAGACAGGGCATTTTTCTGGAGCTGCCGGAGAGAACAGTCAGAGCCGCATGGGAGGGAGAGTTGACGCCTTCTGGAGTCTCTTGCTGGCGGTGCAGTGCTTCCGGATGTCAACTTCTCTCCTCCCTGTCCTCCTGTCTTCGATCGCCGTCCTTGGCAATGAGAAGGCAGCCACTTGTTTACTCCAGGCCCGCACCTGCTACCCGCTGAGCCGTGAGGGCTCAGAGCCCAGCCCTGCCCTTCGCTCCATTTATCTTTGCGGCCAGGCACCTGCGACGGTGCTGGGCACACAGTCGGTGCTCCATAAATGCTACTTGAAGGGGTGAGGGGATGCAGAGCAGGGGAAGAACAAGAATGGTGGGGGCGAAGCCCAGCCCTTTGCCCTGGCCTCTGGGTGGGGGCTGGGGCAACAGAACACAGCGAGGATGAGATGCGCAGCTTCCCCGTCCCTGCCCCCGGATCTGTGCGCTTCCGGAATCACAGGCCCTGGAGTTCCACCCTCACAGAGTCACTCCTTTGTGCCAAACACAACCCCTCCCCCCAAACCCGGGGTTTTCATTTAAGAAGCACATGGCAGGGGGAGGGGCGCCCGGGTGGCTCAGTCAGTTAAGCTTCCAACTTCGGCTGAGGTCATGATCTCACAGTTTGCGAGTTCCAGTCCGCCCTTGGGCTCTGTGCTGACAGCTCAGAGCCTGCTTCCGATCCTCGGTCTTCCTCGCTCTCTCTCTCTCTCTCTCAAAAATAAATAAGCATTAAAAAAAATTAAAAGGCACATGACATGTTCTCCCTGTGAAAGCTCTTGACTTTGGTGACCAATAGTGTGGTGCTGAACGGCTTTGGGCAAGTCCTTGAGCTTGTCTGGGCCTCTGTGTTCTGGTCTGTAAATTGGGACTGTTACGCCCACCTCAGGGGTATAGCGACGATTAAATGCGCGACTCTATAAAGCACCGAACACGGGGCCAGGCACACAGCGACCGCTGGGCAGCTGTCAGTTCGTGTCAGTGTGGGAGTCAGGTGTTTCCCGGGAAGCCCAGGATGACGGTCTCTTGCTTGGCTGATCACCTTCCCCAGGGCTGGCCTGCGGCGAGAGAGGCGACCCAGGGGATTCAGAACCCCAGGCGGCTGGGCGGGCTCGGGCCAGGGAACAGGGCACCGCGAAGACCAGGAACCGGGCCAGTGTTCGGGGTCCTGAGCTGGGGAGAGGGGTGGTCGGGAAGGAGAACCGGGAAGCCGGGAACCGAGATTTGCGGGTTTGCTTCCAGCCCCAAGCGAGCGATGAGCGCAGGGGAGACAGCTAGAGAACAGAGCCCTCAGAAAGTTTCCAGCACATTCCTGCTAAAATTAGCCCCGTCTTGCATACGCAACTCTATATTTAAACCGGTGGCCTGTCAGAGTCTCTTTTCTACAGCCGGCACGCATCGGTGGTTGGGGGCCCAGTGCCGGTGCAGGGGTGCAGGCCGCAGCCCTGCGGATGGGCAAGGTGACCGGGCCGTGGGGTGAGGCCACTGCCCGCCCACATGCATGTATAGCACACGCGTGTCGCTCCCGGGCAGCAGCGTGTGAGGCCTCCTGCTTCTTGTCCTGTGTGCAGAGGACAGACCCGCAGCAGGGGCTCAAACACGCTTCCACGTGCAGGCACGGGCAGAAGGGACAGGGGCAGACAGGTGGAAAAGAACACGCAGAGGAAAGGAAAAGTGAGGGCCAGGGGCAGCAGCAGAAAGAATAAGAGTCTGTAGAGAGGACGGAGGGGGGAGATAGACAGAGCCCTAGACAGCGTGACCCAGGCGGGCGGTACACTCTGAACTTGGGCTGATCTCCTAGACCAGCGGACGACGGGAATCACAGAGGGGGCTCGGCCTCCTCTGACCGCAGAGCCCCTCACCCCCGCCCGCTCTGAGGGCGAGGGGGGCCCAGGCTGCTCCCGCCCTCCCTGCCTGCCTTCCGGCCCTCTCCGGGGAGCGGAGCGCGCTGGCTGATAAGAAGCCGGTTTTACCTGAGCCCTGGAACATTAACTTTGACACTGAAAAGGGGATATTTTATTACCCAGGAATATTTCTGCATCTCTTCGGAGATCTTCTCGCGCAGCCCCCGGCCCCCGGCAGCCAGCCTCTTTAGACAATTAAAACCGACTCTGCAGTTAACCCTCCTGATCCAGCCCTGCTAGAGGCCCCAGCGAGGGGATTTCGTGCGTGGGCAAGTGTCTCTTTTATTCCGTGCAGCTGAGCCCTCATCCTTGCCCTGCTGGTGTGTGTGTGTGTGTGTGTGTGTGTGTGTGTGTGTGTCCGCGTGCACCTGCAGGGGGCAGATGGGGTGACCCATGAGGCCCTCCCCCCAGGCCTCCTCTGATCTCAGATGGTCCCGGGGCCCCAGACAGCCCGCAGTCCCCCTTTGGGCTACAGACGGGACAACCGAATCCCTGAGAAGTGAAGCGGTGTGACTAGCCCAGAGTCACAGAGGGAGCTCATGAGTTATCTGGGCCTGAGTCCCTGGTTCCTTCCTTTTCCGTGTGTTCTCGGCCCCCTGTGAACTAAGGCCTGGTCGTTCCGAGTGTGTGCCCGGCTCTAGCCCTCCCTTCTCCCTGAGCCCCCACTCTGGCTTTCCAAGTAGGGTGGCCAAAAGTGCGGTTTTCCTGCGACTGCCTTGGATTTACTACTGAATGTTTTGCCCGAGTCCTTGGTGCCCCTATTTCCGGGTCACAGTGATTCCCCCTGTCCCTGTGTTCCCGATTGCCCCATGGTAATGGCGAACATTTCTTGGCCTCTAGACTAGGCTCCTGAGATCTTGACACAGATTCATTCATTTTAATCTTTTAAAAAGTTTTTAAGTTTTTTTAAATGTTTTTATTTATTTCTAAGAGAGAGAGAGACAGCGTGAGCAGGGGAGGGTCAGAGAGAGAGGGAGTCACAGACTCTGAAACAGTCTCCAGGCTCTGAGCTGGCAGTCAGCACAGAGCCCGACGCGGGGCTCGAACCCACGAACCGCGAGATCATGACCCAAGCGAAAGTCGGACGCTTAACCGACTAAGCCACCCAGGCGCCCCAAAAGTTTTTAAAAATGTTTATTTATTTGTGATAGAACACAAGGGGCGGGGGGAAGAGAAGAGAGAGAGGGAGACACAGAATCACCAGCAGGCTCCAGGCTCCAAGGTGTCGGCACAGAGCCCGACGTGGGGCTTGAACTCGTTAGCAGTGAGATCATGACCTGAGTTGAAGCTGGTTGCCCAATGGCTGGAGCCTCCCCAAGTGCCCCTCACTTAATCCTCATAACAACCCTCTGAAGTGGACAGCATCATCCCCATTTTATAGAAGGCAAAAGTGAGGCCCAGAGAGGGAGAAAGGAAAGCGTAGCTGAGAAGGGCATAGCCAGGGTTGAAACCTGCATACTCCGGCCGAGCGGGCAGGACTCTCAGCCTCTGGACTACCCGCTTGGTGGTCATCTTGGGGGTCTCCTTGTTCAACCAAACTCTCAGCAGAGCAAAGCCCACGACTCCTTAGCCCTGGTGTCTGGTGCAGCGCCCGGCACATGCTAGCACTAAGCGAAACTTTGCGACCGGGACCGCGTCTGCCCTCCCCTCCCTCCGCGGGCGCGGATTCCTTCGTCCCACACCCTGGGCCTCTGCCCGCCGACCCTCCTTGCTCCTATTCGGTATGTTTCTGGCTCCTGAACCCTCTATTCCAGATGTCTTGAAGGAATCCACTCTCTTGTGAGCCAGCGAAGGTCAGAGGAAATCTGTGCACGTGTTCTGAGAGGTTCCAGACCCAGTCTTTGGCCCGAGGCCACCGCAGACCCTCCCTCCACATGGGTCCAAGACGGAGCACCCAGTGTCCGGAAGCCAGACCCCACGGGGAGCCTCCGGCTTCTGGGGCCTCGGCTGCAATCACCCTGCTCCCGGCGCGTGCAGTCCCCACAGAGGGGTGCGGGTGGTACAACTCTTGCAGTTTACTGTTTCCAGAAACCCTTAGTGAAATTACAGCTTTAATTAAATACAGCTGGCTGTACGTTATACTCCATATAATTATCGTGTTATTATTATTATCACTTAGACAAAAGTTCAAACAAAGTTTATTGTAAATACCGTTTGACAGAAACAACTAGAAGAGCTGAGGGCTATTGGCCTGCAAGAGTGACAGAGAGGAGCAGCCTTTTTGGGGGAAGCAGGAGTTTGTGGGGACAACCGGGAAGAGAGAGCCCTGGGGGAGGGTCCGGCTGAGCAGCCACGTGACCTTGGGTAAGTCCTTGTCCATCTGCAGGCCTCGGTTCCCTTCCCTGGGATGGAGACATTTTATTTGTCCTACAAGTGTTGATTGAGACCTGCTACGTGTCAGGCATTGTTCCAGGCTCTGGAGCTCAGCGGTCAACCAAGCAAACAGAATTCCTACCCTCATGGAGCTTACATTCTCGTGGGAGGGGGAGGCCCAATAAATTAACACATAAGTAGGTGTATAACGTAATATCAAGGCGTAACCTGAGGAAATGTAAAGCAGAGAAGGGGCGAGAAAGAGAGATTAGAAGGGCCAGGGGGTACTAGTTCAAGAACAGCCCCGCCAAGGGATTAGGGAGCTGAATAAAGTATCTGGGTGAGCAGTGAGAAAAGAAGGGGGACAAGCATGTCTAGCCGAGGGAACAGCACCAGCAAAGGCTTTGAGTCAGGAGATTATCTGGCACGTTCGAGGAACGAGGAGGAGACCAGAGTGCTTGGAGCAGAGAAAGGGGAGAACAAAGTGACAGTCGCCGAGGTCAGAGGGAGAGTGGGGCACAGAGCACATGAGGCCTGGGTGGCCTTAGAGGGGACTTTGGATTTTATTCAAATTGTGCGGTTAAGGGGAGGCAGGGGGCATCATGATCTGACTGGGATTTGACTCAAATTAGAATCACCCAGGTTACTTTCAGTTCTGACTTGCCCTGAAACTAAGGTCCATCTCTGTGGAACAGAGCACCCCAAAACTCAGTTGCGTAGAACAATTTATGCTTATCTGTCATAGTTCTGTGGACTTAGCTGGCCGGGGCTTCCTTGAGGTCTCTCTCAAGGTTCAATCTGGTGGCAACTGGGACTGGGCTCACAGGAGGGCCGGTCTGGGGGGCCGTCCAGGCTGTCTTCCTCACGTGACTAGCTGGGTGCTGGGTACAGCACCTCTTTTCCCCTCTCCCTGAGGCCGCCCCATGTGGCTTGCTTGGGCTTCCTCACATCATGGTGGGCTACATGGTGCCGGACACTGAACCCGTCAAGAAACCCAGGCAGAAGAGCTTTCCCTGGCCTAGCCTTGGAGGTCACACGCTGTCACCTCTGCCACATTCTACCGGTTCCTGTGGGCTGGCCCAGCTTTAATATGAGAGAGGTCGGCACAACAGCATGCATGGAGAGAAGCGTGGTTAATTACGATCCCACCTGTAGAGACAAGCTACTGTAGTTTCTCACTAAAAAGCTACAGAAATGGGGGCGCCTGCATGGCTCAGTTGGTGAAGCATCTGACTTCAGGTCAGGTCATGATCTCACAGTTTGTGGGTTCGAGTCCCGCATCGGGCTCTGTGCTGACAGCTCGGAGCCTGGATCCTTGCTTCGGATTCTGTGTCTCCCTCTCTCTCTGCCTCTCCCCTGCCTGCACTCTGTCTCTCTCTCAAAAATAAACAAAAGATTTTAAAAATTAAAAAAAAAAGAAAAGCTACAGAAAGGGAAATAATAGTAGCTACTATTCATTGAGTGCTTTGTATGAACCAGGCAGCTCTGGTTTCCACATTTTAACTCATCTCATCCTCCTATCCACCCTAAGAGGTGGGGACTGTTGTTAACCCCATTTTGCAATTGGGTGAGCTGAGGCACAGAAAGGTTAAGCAGCTTGCCAAAGGTCACATGGCTAGTGAGTGGGGGGCTGGGATGGAACCCAGGCCATCTGGCTCCATAGTCTTCGCTTCACTAGGCTCGAGCTTCGTTGGCAGTCTGGCCTGAGAGGGACTTTCTCTGGTCTCCCCAAGCTCCCCAAGCCCAGCGCATGGCATGTGTCTGATTGAATCGGTTTGCCGGAATGCACAGCACAGGAGGAGCTTTTCTAAGTGTGGAAGGAGGCTTTCTGAGCCTGCTGTCCAAACACATCCACAGACCTGGCGACGGTGTGTACAATGATGTTGACCCCCCGCTTTCGTGAACTGGAAGGAATCTTTGCTATCCAGCCCAGATTGTAGGGGAGGGACACGGGAACTGAGGCCCTGAGAGAGGCGGGGGACTCGCCTGAGATCAGCACACCCGTGAGATTCGCAGCCCAGATCTCACCCCACGACCACATGCAGCGTCCACACTGGTGGTTGGGGCAGCTGTGTGTGAGGGGCGTCAGCGTGCTGAGCCGTAGGGGTGGGCATGAGCTCGGGCTCCAGGCAGAGGGGAGAGGACCCTGGGCTAGAGCAGAGGGCGCAGTGAGCCAGGAATCGGCAGAACTCAGCCACGTCCCAGAGTGAAAGGGCCCAGAGCCCCAGGCACACGGAGTGCCGCGGAGCCCCGTGATTCTCACTCCAGGGTGCGGGGCTTCTGAAGATGGGCCGGTGGGAGCAAGGAATAAAATGGGGTGGGGGTCTGGCATTTCAAAATTCTCCAGCTTCTGGCTAAGTCCAGAATAATAGCTACAATGGATGAGGGGTGGGGGTGGATGTGGACATCACGGTTCCTCCAGGGATCTCAGACCCGCTGCTGTCCAGATCTGGGAATGGGGCAGACTGTTCCTGGTGGCCAGGCCTCTGCTGTGCGCCTGCTGTTTACCCTCATCTCCGGGAGTCCCCGGCCCGTCACCTGGCTCCGAGCGTGGAGCAGGTTGCTAACTTCGGCTGACGCTGGCAGGGGCAGCCGCTCCCAGCCTGATCCCTCATGGCAGCCACACTCGCACAAATCCTTAATTGTTTAGTTTAAAGAATTGTGTTTTGACCGCGAGGGGATTTTGGCTGGAGCTCAAGAAGTGATAATGATATTTCGCTGCCAAGACGTCTCCTTGGCTCTGTGTGTGTTAATGTGCACTTTCAAGACGCTCCAATTAACTGCATCAGCTCTTGGGGAGAGAAAGGGAGAGGGAGAGGGAGCAGGCAGGAGAGAAGGGAAGGAGCGCACGGGCCCCCGAAGGCAGACAGCACCCCCCCCTCCATCTTTATATTAGCAAACAAATTGGGGGGGTGGATGACAAAGTTCTTAAAGACAAACACCTAGTGAAGTGGAGTATCACGCTTTGGAGGGGGGACACTGGCTGAGCCCGGGGGAGCCCCCGCAGCCAGGTGTCCCAGCCCAGCCTGCCGCTCCCCGGCCCAGGCCCAGCGCTCTCGGGGCCAGCCCGCCTCATCTGCCCCCCAGTGTGGTCTGCTCCTCATTCTGTCCGGTTCCTTCCTCCATGAGGGCCTCTGCCTCCGTGCGTTCCGTTTCCCTATTGCTCAGAGGAAAGAAGGTAGACCTGATGCAGACCCCCACTCTGATACTGACCCTTACCTCAGCTTGTCACCATGTGGGCCCCCTCCCCTCCGGCCGCACCCAACATGCTTGTGTACTTAGACGGCAGAGGTGGTTTGTTTGCGGTTCCTCCTGCTTAGAACGCCATTCACCAGACACCTGCTTGGCCAGCTTCCCCGGCGCGAATGTCACCTTCTCAGGGAGGCCATGGTTAAAAATTGCAGCACATGCCCGTCTCTATCCCCCTTCCCGGCTTTGCCTCTAGAGCATTTGCCACCATCTGACGCACAATTTATCCGCTTTTGTATCTTATTCTCTGCCTCCACCAATGGCTCGTAACTTCGGAGCGGTTGGAATTGTGTGTTTCGCTCTCTGCTGTGTGTTTCCGGCAAGGAGAACGGCGTGCAGCCGTGCAGCGTATGGGAGGTGCCCGGCTTTGCTGACTGATACCACCATGAATGAACTCACCACTATGTCCGGTACCAACAGGTTTCCCGGCACCGAATCCTAACCCCAGCTCTCTGCCCAGCCCTCACTTCAGGCCTGCCCCTACGCCGACTCCACCCAGAACAACCTAAATTTCCTTCCCCTCCATTCACCTGCCCTTCACCTCTGCTCTTACCCTTGCCCCCACCAATCAGACCTTGACCCCTTCCCCCAACCGGCCATCAGTGAAATGTCCTCTGCGCTTCCTGGAAGCCTCCAGTTCCCATTTGCTTCGAGGTCCCTCAACTCCCTGGGCCTTGAAGCAGGACCTCCCGCTAGAAATCCCAGCAGGGGCCACAAACCCCGAAGAGGGATGGGGGGGTCCCCGCCACCCTCAAGACCACCCTCCGGGGCATCCTGAGTGGGTAGAAGGGCTGGGGAGGGCCCTTGGCAGGCAGCAGCGCCTTCAGCACTGTCTCAGGCCGGCAGTGGCTGTGGGAGGGTCGTCCCCTGGTTACTGGGCTTTCCTCTAGGGCTGAGTGGAGGCTGTCTGCCCCCAACTCAAGCCAGAAAGTGACTTTGCCACATGCTGGGCTGTGAACTCACGAGAGGCTCCCTCACTCCCTCTCACACACATACTCACACGGGGCTCACGCTCAGAAGCATCTAGAATCACAGACACACGTGAAAGCAAAGGTTTCCTCTACGGCAACATCCGGCCCACAGAGACCCCAAAGTGGAGGAAAAGGGGCAGCTGGCCAGAGATGGGGCGCTGAGGCTGCCCAGGGGAGGCGCCAGTGANCCCCCCTTTTCCAGTACCCTTCAGGCCTCCGAAGGAGGGTCGGCTCCGCCAGCTCAAGTTACAAGAAGTTGAAGACAGGAAGATTTAGCGAGGGAGCCGGGACCAGCACAGTGCGCTGTTTGTCCGCCTTTGAAACCAGAGGCTGAGCGGCGGGGGTGGGGAGCGGGCGGGAGGCCGCGGACACTCGGGTGAATTATCGCTCCGGTCGGGTTCTGACTTCCAAGGCTCTGGCAGCCCTCCCCCGGCCCCTGCTGCTGTTTCTCCAGGTGCTGGGGTGTTTTCCTACGTGTTAATTTGCTCCAGTTGACGCGCCCATTCTTGGCCCTGGCCCCCCAAGGGGAGACCGGCCAGCCCTGGGGTAGGTCAGGGAGGCCTTCCGGCTGTAGAGACCTGGGAAGTTCGGCCCAGATCTTGTCCTGGGCTGGGAGCGACAAGAGATATAGGGTGGACATTAGCTCACAGACACTTCATTGTCCTTTCCAGACCCCACACCCACTCCCCACGGTCCCAGACAGGTCCTGATGAGCCTGCGCATTCACAGCGACCCCTACTGGCACCTCAGCCCTTCCCAGACACCTCCTCCAGGAAGCTCGCCAGGACCTCCCCTCCCTGGAAAAGGGCCCTGTAGAGAATGTGAGATGCTTTTGGCTTCCTCGACACCCTGTCACTTCGTCTCCACTAAGGCATCACGACGGGAGTTTAGCTCTTTCATTTATGATTTTTTAGCCAGGGAAACTGAGGCTT
This sequence comes from Crocuta crocuta, assembly GCF_008692635.1. Classification (NCBI taxonomy): domain Eukaryota; kingdom Metazoa; phylum Chordata; class Mammalia; order Carnivora; family Hyaenidae; genus Crocuta; species Crocuta crocuta. Next base: position 7,088,461 of record NW_027530179.1, read on the forward strand.
TGAGAAGCCCAAGGCCACACAGCTACTGAGAAGCAAGGTCAGGATTCGAACTGAGTTTTTCTGCGTCCAGTGTCCGTGACCTATTCCCTCAGGCATACGGGGAAGGACATATGTAAAAGGACAAGGAAGGGGGGCACAGAGCCACTTTTGGGGGTGAGATGATAGACTCACCCACAGGGCAGAGGAGGGGTCTAGCGGTCGGAAGAACTCTCAGGGATGCCGGAGAGCAGCCTGGCCCCGCCCCTCAATTCTGGTGCTCCTCCCCCAGGTGGGCTGGCACCAGGGTCTGAAGTTGGAGGAAGAATCTGTCACCAGCCTCGGCTGAGCCCTCAAGGCACCACACCTCCCTCTGTCCCTACGCTAGAGGCCTGAGGCCCAAAGAAGGGGACCAGGTCCCATCAGGCCTGGCAGCCAGGGGCTGTGGATTATGGGGGGGCTTCTTCCGTTGCCCAAAGCTGGCAGCACAGAGGGTCTCCTGGTGACAAAGCCCCTCCCTACTTCCCTTCCCAGGCTGGGCGGAACCTGCTGACAGTTGTTCCTCTCGAGCCCCGCTCTCATTGGCCAGAGCCCCTCCTCATCTGTCAGGCAGAGGAGCCCTGGCTCGCCCACCCCAGACTCTTACCCTGACCTGACGTTTGCTGAACCTTCCTTCCTCCCCTGTCTTGAGCCCTCCGCCCTCACTTTCTCTCCCGAAGAGGAAACGATCCACCTCTGTTCAACCCGCACCCCCTTCCCTCCGAAGCGCCCATGCCCCAGCTCCAGCGGACCCTTTCCCTCATAGGTGGGCTGTGGGGGACTGCGGGCGGGTGGGCAAGAAATGGACCACGGCCACCTCCCTCCCCAGCCCAAGGGGAAGTGTCAGACCTGCGGAGCAGAGCTGGGTGATAGGCGAGGCAAGATGACAGAAACATTCAGAATCCGGGGTGCTTCAACTTCCCAACTGACCTCTCTGTCCATCCTTTCTCCTCCCTTTCCCCCGCCCCCCCGAAGCCAGAGCTCTGTCCCTACCCGAGATGAAACTCCATACTCTCCTGCACCACCACCTTGACCTTCCCCTCCCACAATTTCAAACTTTGGGGGCCCTGTCTCCTCACCCCCAAGAACCCCAGGGCTGAAGGGTAAGATGGGGTATCAGGATGGGGTGAGCATACTACAAAGGAAGGGGTGCTTAAAGCCTTCTCGTTACCCCACCTACTGATTGAGGTCAATCAGACTGCCCTGGGTTTGAATCCAGCTTTACCACTTACCAGTGTGGTAATTGTTTTATCTTTTGGGGCCATATCTTTTCGTTTGGAAAAGAAATTAATCTTTTTCTTTTTTAAAAAAATACTTTTATTTATTTCTAGGAGAGAGAGAGAGACAGTGTGAGCAGGGGAGGGTCAGAGAGAGAGGGAGTCACAGACTGAAACAGGCTCCAGGCTCCGAGCTGGCAGTCAGCACAGAGCCCGACGGGGGGCTCGAACCCACAAACTGCGAGATCATGACCTAAGCGAAAGTCGGACACTTAACCGACTAAGCCACCCAGGCGCCCCGAATCTAGTCTTTTTCTAATCTAGCCTCTGGAGCCGGCTGGGATGACCAGCTGTTCCTGGCACATGGTAGGGACTTTATAAGTGATGCTTTATTCCAGGCTTGGTGAGTGGGTGCCTGTGTGTATGTGTGGGGGTGAGGGCACCCCTGGGGAGAGCAGGAAGGACAGAGGAGGCAGCCTAGCACAAGCTCAAAGAGCCCCGGATGTTGAGGCCCTTGGAAACTCTGGGAGTAGCTGGGGCTGGATCAGGATAGTAACTAAATGGCCAACAGCATCTTTGCTGAGTCCCAGTGCTTGCCGTGGCTGTGAGGGAGGCACAGTGGAGGACAGGGAAGGATTCGTTTATTGATCTAATACACAACTTCTGAACACCTCGTATGCGCCAAGGCCTATGCTGGATCCATTAGGCTGAGGTGACAGCCACATATTTCCTGTCATCACAGAGCTGGCATTTTAGTGAAGTGATGCAGACAGGAAGTCATTGAATACATAAAAGGATTGCAGAAGACTTGCAAGAAACTTAAGGAAGGAATGTAGCTTGTTTACAGAACTGGAAAGGAAAAGAAAAGACAAGAGAAAGGAAAAAAGAAAAGTAGAAAAGAGAAGAAAAGAAAAGAAAGGGGAGGGGTGAGTGGTAGAGTTGCAGTGGGAGAAGGGGAGAGGCCCCACTGCATGGTGGGTATGCCTCTGGCTCCTCCTGTAAGTGTAGCTGGGGGGTCACTGGACAGAGAGACCCCAGCTGCTTAGTGCACGCAGACTGTCCCTGCGGCTCTGAGAAGAAAGGGTGGGCAGGGACAGGGCCTGGTGGGGGCTGAGCAGGGGTGAGGCTGGAGCAGAGATCAGCCTGGGGCGGCAGCCGTGGAAGTGGGGAGAAGGGATGGGTATTCCACGCAGGACTGGCTGATAGGTTGCAGGGGAGGGGGGCGGGGAGGAGAAGGGGGAAGGGCTTGAGCATTTTGGCCCACGTGAACCCCCCAGTTCCTGAGCAGAAGGGGGTGTGGGGACGAGCACCAGAACTCTGGGTTCTGTTCCTCCTGAGGCGTCTGTGAGGATGGGAGGTGAATGGTTGTTGAAATGAATCAGGAGAGAAAAGTCAGGGCTGGAGATAACATTTTAGAGCCTCAAGCAATAGAGTCTCTAAAGCCGTGGTCGTGGACGAGACCGTCTGGGAAAAGTGTGTCCACAGAGGGCCAGCAGTGGGCAAGGAGGGAGCCCATCAGTTGGGGCTAGAGAGGGTCCAGCAACGGCTGGCAAGAGGAGCCCCGCCCGCAAGTGGGAAGGGCGAGGAAGGGGTTCAGGGAGACCCAGGAGAGGAGGAGTTTCCCACAGTGAAGGGGCCGCCATCACGTCATGCCCTGAGGAGTGGAGGAAGTTAAGAACAGGAAAATGGCGGCCGGTCTTGGCCACATGCGGTGGTTTGGGCCAAGTGTGTCAGTGAGAACTGGGTGCTGTGGCCACATGTGCGGCATGGGAAGGAAAGCCCACCCTAGTGGCAGCTGTTGGGGAGGCCTCGTGCGGGGAGGCCCCTGAGGGAAGAAAGGAAGGGGTGAGAGGTTGTGTGTCTTCCTTTTCCTTAAACTTTGCTACATGCACCCTCTGCCCCTGCTTCCTGGTGTTTCCAAATCCTGCAACATTGACCATTTCAGTTGTGGTGGATACTGCTAGTATCCATTCTCATTCTCTTCCTTAGTAATAGAATCATCCGTTCTTTTCTTGCATATGTTCCCATCCAGAATAAGGATTATATTTCCCAGCCTCCTTTGCAGCTCAGCATGGCCAAGAGAGAGTGTTCTGGCCCATAATATGTCAATGAAAGTGTGTGGGGCCTCCAGGAAGTCTTCTTAAATGGAAAGAGAATCCTTCTTTGAGTTTTCCTTTTTTGCTGCTCACTGGGATGAAGGCAGGATGGCTGGAGCTTGAGCAGCTCTTTTGGGTCATGAGGTAGAAGCTCTATACTAAGGAAGACAGAGCAAAAGAATGGAAGGAGACTTTGCAAACCTACCCGCCTGACTCTGAACTTCCTATAGGTGGGATTTCTGTCTGTGTGAGAGAAACAAACTATTATCTGTTTCAAGCAACTGTTATTTTGGGCTTTCGGACACTCGCAGAAACCTAATCCTAACATACATAGCCAAGCAGGGATTGGCTGGAAGTAAGAGGACAGATGGTCACAGTAGCCTCTCACTTGAGCTTTGAGAAATGTATGGCCTTGACAGTAAAGAGCAGAGTTGAGAGCTCCTCAGACCCTGGTCCTCTGGAAGACTTACAAGGGGCTTAGGAGACTGCCCTGGAGGTTGGCGACCAAAGGGTTTGCCCAGCCAGGACTCTGAGGAGGACACCTAATATGCTGATTATCTCGTCTGGCCCTGGCCCCCAGCCTATCTGCTCTCTACCCTTCTCTGCTGTGCTCCATGCCAGGGAGGCTGAGCCCTCTGGCTTCCTGTTGCGTCCAGACAAAGGGAATCGCCAGCAGGGGGTTGGTGATGGGAGCCCCACGTCTCTGGTGTGCCTGCGTCTCCCCCAAAGTGCAGCTCCTGCGGGGCAGCCCCTCCCCCGCCTCCCCCGGGTTCCAGCCTTCGTGGGATATGCACAGCACATTTGCACCCCTGACCCCTCAGCCCTAGGGAGGTAATGGCATCCCATGTTACTCACCTCTGGTGCCTCAACATTTCCAATTCCTCCCTTTACCTCTGGAAAGATTCCTTTCTTTAAATCTCTTCGTTGGAACCAAATGGAGGTGAATCTGCCTTCCTGTTGAACCCTGCCTGATACATCTCCTTTTTTGCTCGGGCCATAAAGAAGCACCTGGGCGAAGTCAGGCCCCGGGGACAAGAGAGGGGCAGCTAGACGGGCAGGAACAGACAGGACCAAACAGGGGCAGAAAGGTAGAGACACAGAGAGATTTTAAGGGTAAACGCAGTGGTGGATGGAGATGGAGCGGACAGAAGTGGAGCCAGGCATGGAGCGGGGGACAGAGAGGCAGGTGAGGCTGGCGAGGCAGGGAGGTGCTGGAAGTCACCAAGGTGCCCCGAGAGGGAAAATCAGCGAAGGATGAGGCTGAGGCTCGTGCAGACAGACATTGGAAATGGGGTGGAGAGAGAAAGAAAGAAGAAAAGCTAGAGGTGACGGGAGGGGCCCTGGGGGGCAGCAACATACAAAGGAGAAGACAATGCCTGGCACGTTTATTAAATTAAAAGATCTGAGCCCTAAAACAAAGCTCTCCCTGCCCCCAACCCTTGGCTCTGGGCCCCTCTTGTCTCCTCTCCATGCATGGCCAGTACGTGTACTTAGGTCTTCTGTGACCATCTGCTGCGACCGAAGCCTTGTTCAGTGGATGCAGGCATACCGCAGGGCCACCCCAGGGGGCCGAGGAGCATTTAGTGATGGGAAACAAGGGACAAAAATGTCAAAAGCCCAGTGGAAAGCTGTCGGCAGCCTGGGCATGAATGGGAAGGGGAGGTGTGGTCCCCAAGTCAGTGAGTGCTGATGCTTTAGGAAGGGCCATCCTTGGGGGAACACAGGAGGGAAGGCACTGGGGGAATAAATACCCCACATCTCTCTTCCATCCTCTGACCTCCTGCTGGTACTTCCATCCACTGGACCCAAAGGGAAGCCAGAGGACACAGAGCTGCGTGATGCTCTCCAGAGGGTCAGCCTCTAGGGGTAGAGGAAGGGCGGAGGGTGGACGCAGAGGGGCAAACAGAAAACCCTTAGCACCCAGATCTCCTCTCCCTATGGTGGGTTCAGAAGGGGCCAGCGCTGCCTGTTAGAAAACGCATGGTCGGGGACGTATGGTGATTGGCTTAGCCTCAGTTTCCTCATCTGTAAATTCGGAGTAAGGATATCCACTTCCGGGGACTGTTGCAAAGGTAACCCGAAACTGCACCAGTGAAAGCTGGCTGGCACCTTGCTGGCCACGCTGCATGTAGCACTCGGGCACAGCTGGTGGGAACAGCTTTTCCCGGCCCCACGCTGAGCACCCCGGATGGGGCATGCTGAGTGGTGCGTCACCCCGACAAAGTACCCCGTCCTCAGGCTGGCAGCGAACAGAAGCACTGGACCCCCGCAGAGCAGGGCTCCACCGTAGAAAGAATAGAACTGCCCAGCAGGGGTAAAGGGCGGCTACCAGGCCATGTGAGGGTAATCAAGAACAGCTTCTAGAGAAGGTGATCACAACTGAATTTTGTTTTGTTATTTTCAAATTTTACCCCAGACATTTCAAATATACACTAAAGTAGGCAGAACGGTATAAAGAGCCCTTATGTATCACATCATCCAGCTTCAAGAAGGAGCAATTCACTGCCAGTCTTGTCCCATCTCTTCCCACGTTATTTGGAAGCAAATTGCAGACACATCTCGGCCATGAATATTTCATAGATATCTAAAAAGGGGGGCTCTTGGGATGCCTGGGTGGCTCAGTCGGTTGAGCTCCGACTTTGGCTCAGGTCGTGATCTCACGGTTTGTGGGTTCGAGCCCCGTGTTGGGCTCTGTGCTGACAGCTCAGAGCCTGGAGCCTGCTTCAGATTCTGTGACTCCCTCTCTCTCTGACCCTCCCCTGCTCACACTGTATCTCTCTCTATCTCAGAAATAAATAAAAACATTAAAAAAATTTTAAATAAAAAGGGGGGCTCTTTAAAAAATAACTTGAGTACGATGATCGCATAAAACATTAAAATTAAGTCTTTAACCCTGGCATCAGCAAATACACTTAGTGCCCAGATTTAGGTTTCCAGCCCCACTCTCCAGGAAAAGGCAGGAAAGCTTCTTAGAGAAATGGCTGATTCTAGGGCTGATTCAAGACATACACCCGCTGAACTTGGAGTGTTTTACAGCACCAGGAAGCATGGATGTGTTTACGCAAAACAAAAGCAAAAACAAAACTCCTACAATGGTGGAGATATGTCAAAGAGACACAGAGCCCAACTGAAATAGCTCCCAATGGCCAAAGTTGAAACAATTTAAGCCACACAATATAGGGGTATTGGATTATTACCCAAAGTAGAAAATAAATATCCCCAAGTCCATGCTGATATAAATAATTGGATAAATAAATAGTGGAAAAGGGGGAAATCTCACATGTACAATGCCAAATAATTTATAGCTACTGTACTGGCAGGGGAGGGAATGGCGTAATCCCCAACTGCTTATGTCTGGGTTGTTCATAGTGCCTTCCTTCCAAAGAGNACTTTACAGTGGGACACCTGACAAATACCACCTCAGTCTGGTGATCAAGGTCAACGCCAACAGTCAAAAGCATATTAGCATGTTGATAATAGCACTTGACCTCTGTGATTGTCTCCTCCAAAACCTGCACCTCAGTTTAATCTGTACAAAAGACATCAAATTCCAATGGAGGGACATTCTATGAAGTACCTGAGCAGTACTTCTGGAAACTGTCAAGGTCATGGGAAATCAGGAAAGCCTAAGAAACTGTCACAGCCAAGAGGAGCCTAAGGACACGTGACAACTAAGTGCCATGTGGTATCCCAGAGTCCCATCCCTGGCACAGCAAATGGATACTAAGTAAACACTAAGGAAATTTGAATAGACTGTGGCCTGTAGTTAATAATAATGTATCAGTATAGGTTTATGTGGGTTCCTGGGTGGCTCATTCGGTTAAGCTTCCGACTCTTGGTTTCAGCTCAGCTCATGATCTCACAGTTGTGAGTTTGATCCCTGTGTGGAGCCTGCTTGGGATTCTCTCTCCCTCTCCCTCTGCCCCTATCCCGCTGGCGCTGTCTCTGCCTCTCTCAAACTAAATAAACGTATAAAAATAATAATTTATCAGTATTGGTTTATTAACTATAACAAATGCACTGTGCAAATGTACGGTGTGAACCCATAGGGCAAACAGGGGGGTGGGTGTATGGGAACTCTACTATTTTCTCATATTTGCTATAAATCTAAAACTGCTCTAAAAATTCTATTGTTAAAAAATATCCAGTGTTCAAAGTTTCACTTGGGTCAAATAGATCTCCCAGCTTATCTGAATCAGGATTCCAATTAGGTCTGCAGACTGAAATTGGTTATGAACTGGGTTTTGAAGGAGGTGATGTTTTGAGGGAGAAGAGACCTGATTGCACCATCTGTGTCTTGGGCGGGAGAATTGGGGGTGTGTGTATGTGGAGGTCTAGTTTGCATGTCGTGGCCTTAGCAACATATGGGGGGATGAGGTTTCAGGGTGGGGATACTGAGGGCAGCAGGCCCCAAGTCTTCAAAGGCAACCTGGCCGATTAAAGCGGGTCCCAAATGCTAGAGATCAAGGTCTTGCAGGCTCCCACTCTCCTGTCCATGGCTCGGGCACTGATCTGCCTCCAGATATCCCTGTGGGGCTCTCAGAGTCAGACCCAAGACCCGATCCCCACTCAGCCGCCCCGGCAAGGAACCACCTCTCGGACCTCGGTCTCTTCAGCTACAATATCTGACATATTTTCAACTTTTTGGGGCTAGTGTGTAGATGAAATGGATTAAGGCATCTGAAAGTGTTCGGAGCTGCGCCCTTCCTCTCTCTCTTTTGGGGCAGGAAAAAGAGGCGGACTGTTGCTAATCTGGCAAAAATATTTATTTTGAAGGGGGTGGGGTGGGGCGAGGAGTTGTCACACATACAGAGGAAGGCGGCCTCTGTGGCAGAAGGTGCACATTGAGAGGTGAGTTCTTTGTGGGGCTTTTGATACAAATCAGAGACCGAATTGGTTTGGGGCCAGCTGTCCAGCTGTCGCAGGGCCTGGGAGGTATTAGACCCCTCACGGGGGGGTCTGGGGTCTGGACCCTGGAGGAAACCCCAGTCCTATTTTGAGGGTTATGGGGTGGGAAGCTGTCTGAGTCTCCATCTGGGGCTGTTCCCCAAAAGAGGTGGGTCCTCCTTGGATGAAGAAGAGGGGAGGGCTTGAGGGGCAGAGCGGGAGGCTGGGGTGGGCATCACCTTTGTCCTCAGGATGTACCCAGAGAAGCCCAGAGAAGGGCGTAGGGCGGAATATACATCTTCTCACCACGGGGCCTGCTCCCTGGAGAACAGAGGCCAGGCATCAGCCTCCACCCTGACTCTTTCCCCAGGCACTTGGAGGAGAGTCTTGATTCTCAGCAAAAGGGGAAACGGAGTCAGGTGAGGATGGGAAGGAGCCAGAAAGAGGCGGGAATGGCAGAGGTGGGTGCTAGGAGGCAGCGGCCGAGGACTCCTGAGGGGGCCAGAGGCAGAGAGATCAGGTAGAGAGGCCAGGATCCCTGAGCAGGAGTCAGAGACAGAGAGACACTGTAAACAGGCAGAAGGCAAGGATGATGTCCTTCTACACACACCCCATTTCCTCCTCCTCTTCACCACCAATGTCGTCTGCTGGTGGGGTCTCAGACATGGTTTGGAGATGGTGTTCACCCATCTTTCTTTAAGAAAAAAAAGTGGGGTGCCTGGGTGGCTCAGTCAGTTAAGCGTCTGACTTCGGCTCAGGTCATGATCACACAGTTNAATAAATAAAAATCATTAAAAAATTTAAAAAAAAAAAAAGAAAAAAGTGAGAGAGGAGGGGAGGGGCCTTCCAGAATTAAGAAAAGATCATGGGGGTGCAAGGAAGCATTAGAATCCCATCCCTCCTCCTCCCCCTACCTGACAGCTAACACCCTCATCCCAGATTCCTGCTTTAGGCTTGTCGCTTCCAGGCTGTTGGAATGCCATTCCCATCACCCAGAGTACTTTGCCAGACCCCTCTCAGCCTGATAAAAATTCTACCAAAAGCCCACGCAAAGGCTTGATGACCCTTCGCCTTGAAGCATTCCTCACTTAGGCTCCCTTAGTCCCTTGCTCTGGTCTCCTGGTTGATTGTAACTTTGTGTCTGGTATGTAAGTTAGACTTATTCCACTATAGTGCATTTTTTCTTTTCCTAACTGGCATTTCCTAACAGATTAGGACTTTGAGTCGCCTGTTTTTTAGAGTTTATTTATTTATTTATTGAGAGAGAGAGAGAGAATGCTCACAAGCAGGGGAAAGCTAGAGGGAGAATCCCAAGTAGGCTCTGCACTGTCAGTGCAGAGCCTGATGCAGGGCTCAAACTCATGAACCATGAGATCATGACCTGAGCTGAAATCAAGAGTCAGATCCTTAACTGACTGAGCCTCCCAGACACCCCATGACTTCTAGTCATCTCTGGTCTTGTCTGTCCCTGTGACGGAGCTCCAAAATCACTTGCCAAATGGAAAGGACAAGTCAGGGCATGTACCCCGCTCCATGGTCCCCCCTCTGGGGTGGGAGGAGAAGAGAAAGGACTGTAAAGGAAGAAGTATCCTGTTTCAGTCCTTCAAGGTCCCAAAAGAAATGAGCCCTAAGGAGCCAGCCATGCCTCCTAATCTCAGGTGACATCATACTAGTGGGGCAGACACCCCAAGAAGCCATTGTGGCTTCACCAAGCCTGGCCTGAGCAGGCTCTTTGAAAGTCCCTCGCACCCCAACCTCCCCCCAGGTCCTATGCCACAGATGGCTTCACAGATAGAGCCCTGGGCTCATTTGGGTAGCTCTTTCTTTCCCCGAGGGATGAGGCAGTAGCCCCACTTTTTAATTCTTGTGATGGACTCTGGGAAGGAAGGTGTTAAGTCCTGCAGCTAGGAAGAAGGATCCTTCATACGCCTTTGGGTCCCCACACCCGTGTCCGAGGGGGCCCCTCATCTGAATATGACATACTCAAGGTCTCACTTGAGCAGGAAGCACTCCTTGAAGGCAGGAAATCCAGAGGGCTGAGATGAGCTCCAAGGGGGTGGTAAGAGCTCTAGTGACCCTTGCTAGGCTCTTGCAACTCTGGGAACTGGCTTCCTCTTACAGCTCTCCACGTTAGAGTCTTCAGGGGCAGGTGCTCCCAGAATCCACCAGACACCATTTTCCCTTTTTCCTTTCTCAACAAGGACCCTCCCCCCCAACTGCCACCATGATGTATCCCTCCCCTACCAGGACGCTGTCTTCCCCTTGGCTCTGCTGAGAGTCTGCTCTCCTTCTCCTGTTGATATCAGCCACCTTGAAAGTATTTCTATTCAGAAACTGACAAGAAACTTACTTTGAATTCCGCTTGATTACAAATGGGGCCTGTATTTGTACAGCAATGTAGCTGGAACGGTAGGGTTAGAATTGATTTCTGAGCGAGTAAACCGAAGGGGACCCAGGAATTCCTTTGGCACCATGTCAGACAGGGGGCATCCAGCCTGCGCTGTGACATTTGTAGTGATGGGAAGCTCAGTGTCTCGCAAGGCTGCCCACTCTGCTGTCAGATAATCCGGAACCACTGGAAACGTCTTCCTTCTTTGGAACCACAATTGGCACTCTTGTTTTGGGGGGCGAGTCGTGTGTGTGTGTGTGTGTGTGTGTGTGTGTGTGTGTGTGTGTTTGGATGAGCATGGAGAAGGCACTGCTAAGCACATAACCACTCTTCTTGGGACAAAGCAGTTTTGTTGTTATTATGCAAAGAACTTCAGAACCTGCTTTCCCTTAACCTGCCGGAGTCAGTGGTTTAAGCACAGCAGCACAGAGGATTTATCTGTGCAGATATTCCTCAGCCTCTGGGGCTGAGGGTCTAGGGTTCAAAGAAGTGGAGGTGATGGGGAAGACTGAGGATAGAAGGGAGAAGGAATGTCCAGGGTAAGGAGGTAACAGGCACGAAGGCTTGAAGGGGCAATGGAGGGAGGCTGGAGGAGGCCGAGCTGCCAGAAAAGTTGGCGGTGGTGAAGGGAAGAGGGAAACCCAGAGGTCTTCCATTTACAGGACTCCCCCCCCCTCCCCCACCGGGAGAAAGGGCTGTCTTTACTGGCAACCTTGGGTGGGTGACTTAATCTCCTGGAGCCTCAGTATCTTCACCTGGAAGGTGGGTATCATATCCCGGGATAAGCTGGCCTATAGAAACTCTCAAGCACTGGAGCTATTGTTTTTAGTTCCACATATACTAAAAGAGAAAGAAAGAAAGTGGTTAGAATATTAACACCTACCTCCTGGGCTCGTTGTAGGGGGTAAGTGAGACACGTTGTGCGGCGGTGCCTGGCACACGCTAGGTGCTCAACACAATATAGCAAAATAATATATTACATATAAGACAATATTACATTCCGAATAATACACTATTATTTACTCTTTTCTGAGCCCTAATTCTCCTGCCAACTTCAGAATCTGGGCTCTCTTTCAGCATCTGTTTAAGAAATCCGTTCCTCCCAGTGTGTGGGTACTGCTCCCTGCTGCAGACAGCGGCCATCACTGGGTGGAGCAGGGCAGAGGCTCCCCTGTCCATTACTCAGGGTTTCCAAGGCCTTGGCGGGGACTCCCCCCTCCTCCTCCTNTCTCCCTCCTCCTCCTCCTCTGCAGGCGGCTCACAGCTCCTGAGGGGCAGGAAGTGTGTATGTTTGGAAAGGGAGGGAGTCTTCCCTCAGAGATTGTGCCCACAGTCAGCAACGGAGAGCCAGGCCCTGGGGCTTTCTGTTCTGGGCACCAGCACCGGCTTCCTCCTCTTCAAAGCCTTACTGGGGTTCTCCCTGGATAGGCAGTCAGGCAATCTATACGCTGGCCCAGGCTCTAGCACAAACTTGCTGTGTGATCTTGGGCAAGTCCCTTCTCTCTGAGCCTCTGTTTGCTCCTGTGATGGAGAGAGAGAGAGAGAGAGAAGAATTATGCTTCCATGATTTGATGATGTAAATTATTCAGATGAAAAAGGCGAAGGGAGAGTTCAGGAAAACAGGGATTTTTACTCAGTGAAGCCCAGGCACTGGTCTTCAAGGTAAAGCGATTGGGGGAGATGGCGGTGGATTATCTGAATAGCTCCCCTCAATTACCCAGGTCCTCACAGGAACGGAGACCCAGTTTGACTTCCTGCCAGACTCGGAGAACACATCCTTCGGCTTTTCTTCCCTGGTTCTAGCCCGGCCTCTTCCAGAGGCTTTAACCCTGTTTACAGAAATGGGAATTTGCATGATGAAAATAACCCCAGCCGGACTGAGATTTTACTGCGCTTGGCAAGGGGCTCGGAAAAAGCGGCTGCATAGCCAATTACTGGAATTTTTAAACACAAATAATATTTTATGGGATCAGTGGGCTGGCGCGGGGCCGCCGCACCCGGCGCGGCTCCTCCGCCCACAAACAAGCTCCCCTTGTGNGCGCGTACTCCGCGGCCTGGGTCTGGTTCCCCGCGGCCGCGCCGCCTCCCCCCGCAGCGCGCCCGGCCCCAGCACGCATAGGGTTAAGTAGGAGCAGGTGTGTAGCCAGATGCCGCTGACCACCCCCTCCCCCGCAGCCCCGTCGGCCGCCTCCTCCTCCGCCTANTCCTCCCTCTAACTCTCTTCCTGGCCAACTAGACAAGCGGCTGGGTGTGCGGAGTGGGGGTCGACAGTAAGCCCCGTGCGAGGAGCCCAGAACAGTGCCAGGCTCACCCGGGCTCGGCAGCTGGCAGCTGGTATATTTCTGTTTTTAATTATTTGTCCGTCAACAAGAAAGGAAGGCAGGGTAAGAGTGACGACTCCCTTTTACACACCTAGAGAGGGAGGCGCGGAGAGGTGAAGTGTCCAGCCCAAAGCCGCAAGGCTGGCAGAAGTGAGGGCTTCGCACAGCACCCGTGTCTGTCCACTCGCCCGGCCCCGCGGGTGCTCACTTGATGGACAAGGAGTGGGGGACCCAAGAGACTGCACTCTGGCACCGCCTCAGACTCACTGTGGGTCCTAGAACAAGTCACCCCACCGCCGGTTTCCGAGTTCTTAAATCCACGGAGGTGGGCTATCTTGATTCCTGAGTTCCCTAGGAATCCAAGGGGCTGCCCGACCCCCGAAAGTCTGGAGGTGCGGGAGGGGACCCCACGAGTGAGCGCGGCTGGCGGGGCCTGTGCAGAGAGGGAAGAAAATGTTTCCCTTTCGCTCCCCACGTCCACCGGCCTTCCCCTCCCTGCCTCCATCCCTCCCTGCTGGCCCCTGGGAGGCTGAACTGCGAGGTTAAATAAATATCTGACGGTGGCTCAAGGAAACGAGTCAAGACCGTTGCTGAGAGAAGAAACCCAGACCTCAGCCGAGATCCGCCCCCGGGTCGAGCAGCCCCTGCCCCGCCCCCGATGCGTGCGTGCGGAGCCCTGGGCCCCCTCGGGCCTCACCCAAGCTCCCCCAGATCGCCAGCCCCCTCCTGGCGCGGGGCCGGGTCCCCCGACCGCCTCCAGACCCGCGTAGGGGCGTCTGGGGCTGGGGGCGTGTGCGCAGGGGTTACCGTATTTCCTCTCCTTGCGCCCTCGGTTTTGAGCGCAGGTATTTGACTCCTTCAACCCGCGGGAGAGTCAGTCCTCTCCACGCTGGAAAGAGCTCTACTGGGAATCGAAGATTTCAGATTTTTTGCTCTCCTAGCTCTACCATAGTCTCTGCCTTGACCTGCAGACCTCTAAATCCTGTTTCCTGTTTCCACCCGACGGTCCATCTCAAATTCAACTTGTCCAACTTGCAAACTCCGGTCTTTTCCCCCAGACTGTTAGCATCCCCTCTTTGCCATCTCAAAAAAGGGCACCCTCATCTCTTCCAGTTGCTGGGGAGGAAAATCTTGGAGTTATTCTCAACTCCTCTCTTTTGCTGTCATCATTCATGGAAATGCCTCAGCCAATCTTGTTTACATTGCCTTCAAAATATGTCCAGAATCTGCTTCTCCTCACCGCTTCCCCACTCACCCCACCGTTCCGAGCCCCCATCTTCTCTTGCCTGGAATATTGCAACACCTCCTAACTTGTCCCTCTATATCCTTTGTCCCCCTCAGTCTGTTCGCAACAGAGCAGCCAGGGTTATCTTTTTATTTTATTATCTTGTTTTTTATTAAAAAATAGTAATGTTTATTTTTGACAGACAGAGAGAGCAGGGGAGGGGCAGGGCGCTGGAGGTGGGGGGAGGAGACAAAAGATCTGAAGCAGGCTCTGAAGCAGAGAGCCTCATGCCCGGGCTTGAACTCATGAACTTTGATATCATGACCTGAGCCGAAGTCAGAAGCCTAGCCAGCCCAGCCATCCAGGCGCCCCCAGAGTTATCTTTTTTATTAAATTTTAATGTTTATTATTTATTTTTGAGAGAGAGAGAGACAGAGTGCAAACAGGGGAGGGGCAGAGAGAGAGGGAGACAGAATCAGAAGCTGGCTCCAGGCTCTGAGCTGTCAGCACAGAGCCTGACACGGGGCTTGAACTCCTGAACTGTGAGATCATGGCCTGAGCCGAAGTCGGATGCTCAACCGACTGAGCCACCCAGGGGCGCCCCCAGGGTTATCTTTTTAAAGCCAAACCAGATCATGTCCCTCTTCTGCTCAAAGTCTTCTAATGCCTGCACATCTCACTCAGAGAAATAGGTCCTAACAAGACCCTCCAGGATTTGATCCCCTGTCTGCCCTTCCTTCCCGTCCCTCTCCTATCACTCCACTCCAGTCACACTGGCTTCCTCACTGCACCACAGGCAGGACAGCACACTTTTGCCCCAGGGCCTTTGCACTTGCTACTTCCTCTGCCTGGACCTATCTTTCCCTAGATTCCTACAACGCTCCCTCTCTCATTTTGCTTGGGTCTTTTCTGCCCCTCCCTCTGCCAATACACACAGGCTTCTCATCTCCCTGCCCCTGCTTTTCTCAGTAGCATTTATCACCATGTAACATGCTATGGACATAGCTGCTGATTTCTTTGTCCATCTCATCCCATGGGACCGTAGTTGCTATGAAGGCAGAGGTTTTTCAAAGACGTCCCAGTCCTAGGCTACACACATAGTAGGCACTCAGCAAATATTTGTGGAATGAATGAGTAAATGGAATGAAGTGGTCATCTTCCCTTCCCGGGGCCCAACTCGCCTTACCTGCGCAGGTGAATTGGATCCAATGAAACTGTCCCTGTGCTTTGAGAGTCCCATGGCTCCTTCTAAGCCTTACCTGCTAAATGTCCAGCCCTAGGCCTTCTGCAGCTTCATGTGCTGGGTTGGGGAGGGGAGCGGTGGGAAGTGTAGGGCAGGTTTTGTGTGAGGGGAGACCGCTTGCAGAAAGCACATCAATGGTGGGGTCAGGGGGTGGAAGAGGGCTCCCCTCCCCCACTGAGGGGGCTGCCTCCTTCCTTGGACTCCCTTCACTTCCCTGACCAGAAGGCCTTTGTCACCTGGAGAAGCCAAGCCTGGGGGAAGCCGGCTGTAGAAGATGCCCGCACAAGGTGTGGAGAGCTAGCTGGTGGTTTAGAGGAGCTGAAGGTAGCCTGAGGGTTCTGAAGCATCTCCAGAGATCTGGAATTGTTACCTGTCCCAACACTTGAAGGATTAGCACAGGGTAAGAGGGGAAGGGAACACCAATCAATCATTCATGTGTTCAGGCCACAGAGGCTTAAAATCCCTTTTCCTAAAAATGTCCCCAGGGCAGAGGCACACGGGGACAGTACCCACATGAGTGTTTGATGGCTGACCTGAGGTTTTTTTTTTTAATGTTTTATTTATTTTTTTTTGAGAGAGAGATGGACAGTGTGAGCAGGGGTGGGAGGGTCAGAGAGAGAGGGAGACACAGAATCCGAAACAGGCTCCAGACTCTGAGCTGGCTGTCAGCACAGATACTGATGCAGGGCTCGAACCCATGAACTGTAAGATGATGACTTGAGCCGAAGTCGGACGCTCAGCCGACTGAGCCACCCAGGCGCCCCTGACCTGAGTTTTTGGTAGGCACTGGGAATCCAAGATGAATGAGACTCAGTTCCCACTGCAGAGAAGCTCGGACTCCTATCTAATTATTTTTAAATACTAATTGAGTGTTGATACCAGCTGCTCCCACAGTGGGAGGGGATGAAAAGGCCTCCTGAAGGAGGTGACACACCTGAGCGAGACCAGGAAGATAAAGAAAGGAGACCAGGGCTCTTGGCAAGGGCATGACCGCAGCGCCAGCACTTCTGGATCATGCAGGAGATGTGGTAGGAAGGGAGCGTTATGGTTCGGCAAGATTAGAGCAAAAGGTAGAAAGTAGAGCCCGGCTGTCAACTAGCTCTGAGCCTGTGCTGACCAATGGAAGGCAGAGAAGGCTTACCCTGGGGAAGTTGCACCCTACTCCAGAGGGCCTCCTCACTTACTCAAGAAGCATCCCTGAAGGTCCCTTGTGTGCCCAGCCTGGGGCAAGTTCCTGGAAGAGACAGAGACGTGCATAGTGAGACCTGGGCCAGTGGTCGGGAGACTTGGACCATCGACAGCAGCTCTGGCCCAAGTTGGCTGTGTGACCCTGGGTAAGCCTAGAACCTCTCTGAACCTCAGTTCTCCCGACTGTAGAGGTGATAGATAATTCCACTCGCCTCACATGACTCTTGGACTAGCCAGGGGGTCAAGTGAGATAATGCCACCATAGGCACTTAGAAGCGTATGACAGAGGACAAGAAATAACGTAAAGCAAGATCTCAGTCCTTCCAGAGCGTAGAGAATGGTCTTTGGAGTTTACAGCCTCATCCCGGGGCCCCTCAACCTTCTATTTAAATCCTGGTCTTGGGATCCCTGGGGACTGGCCTACTAACCTCCCTTAGCCTTTCACTTGAGTTGGCTTCCCTTCTGACCCCAGGCATCCAATTGTGGGCTCCCCCTCGTGGCACCTCCTGGAATAACAGGTCTCTCAGTAAGAGGAGACGGGGCTGGGTGGACTGCAAACAGGGAGCAGGAAGAGACCAGAAGAGGGAAAATCTGAAGACCTGAGAAAGGAGCAGGGGGAAATCAGCCAAGGAAGTAAACCCTAAAGCAGAATGTTAGACTGGAAGGGAACCGAGACCTCCTCCCACATCCCATTTTACAGATGAGAACACCGAGGTTCGGGGAGAGGGAATTTAGAGGCAGGATCATGACTCAGGTGTCCATGCACTCCTCTGCTGGTGTTCATTCCATCACACCAAGTGTCATTTGCATTTATACGCCTCAATGAGCAAGCACTATAGATTGTAAATTCCTTCTACATCTGCCAGGGTCCCCCTCTCACGATGTAGCAGCCTCTCCCTGGGCAAAGATTCTGAAATGCCAAGACTGCATCAAGAGTGGCCGGTGTAACCTCAGAGCTAGTCTGTTCTGCATCTGGAGACCAGAGATAGACAACTCATCTGACTCTCTTTTTACGAGGGTACGAGTGCAGGAATGAGCATGGGGACACAGCTCAATCCACAACTACGTGACCAACTCAACCAGAGGGGCGTGCGCGCGCGCGCGTGTGTGTGTGTGTGTGTGTGTGTGTGTTGTATGGAGAGCTTTACCCAAAAAAATTTTTTTAACTTGCCTCTTCTAATTTAGTCCTCGCTGCTATTATTAGCCCACTTCAGAGATGAGAATAATGAGTCACCAGAAGACCAAGTGATTTGCCAAGGTCAAGAACAGTGGGGAAGGACCAATGCCATGCAGACAGAAGGCACTGATAGATGCCATGATTTGCCCATGAGATTGCCTTGTTTTTATTGAAATGAGTTTAGGAGGAACTCTTCCCAGCCTGCGGTCCCCCACTCCTGCAGGGGAGACTTCTCCTGCCTTCCTTGGATCCTGGCAGCTCAGAGGGGCCTCTAGCTCTATGTTTAAGATAAGGGGGTAAAGTGGAGGCTGGGCACAAAGAGTGCAGCAGAGGAAGGGGGCTGCTCACCTGCACTGAGCTGAGGGGCTTTTTAGTACCCTTCCCACTGGCTGGGGGAGGGGAAGACTGGACTTCTGACCATCCTAGGGATCGTAAAGCAAAAATGGGCTCAAGGGCCACTGTGGAAATGTACTGATGTTGTCTAGAAGCCAATTGAAGACCCCGTTGCCCTGTCCCATTGCTACATCAGCAGAATGCTAAGTAGACAGAGCACCGGATTCTGGGTTCAAGTGCTCTATGGCCCTGGATCATGTAGGACAGTATTTGGAAACATAGGGTCTGGAGCCATTCTGCCTGGGCTCACGTCCCAGCTGCCAAATTAATGGACCTGTGGCCTCAACTTCCCCTCTCTGAGCCTCAGTTACCTTACCAGTAAATGGAGAATAATAGCACCTGCTGAAAGACTTTTGGAAGCACGAAGTGAATGAATCATGCGACATACTTAGGAAAATGCCTGGCACATAGTATGTGTTCAATAAACATAATCTGTGATTAGGAAAGACCCATCTGAGTTTCAAGATCACCACCTGTACAGTGAAAGGAGCTGGGTTAGATGAGGATTTCCAATTGTAGGGATCACCGCTCCCTGGGAAGATATTTCTTTTCTCTTTCTTTTTTTTTTTTTCCCAGGAGGGGCAAAACTATAGAAAATAAAATTTGGAACATATTCTATGGTGTGGCTTGCAGAAGATTTGAATGTTTCCTTGGGGGGTAGGGGTTTACAGGGTTGATCCACGGGACCAGAGCATTCCTAAGATCCCTGGCTCTGACATTATTCTGTGACTCTGGAGTTGTCTGTTCACTCTGGAGGGTGTGAAGTCCTGGGGTGTACCATCCTGGATAACTGGGGACCCCAAGCCCAAACATGGCAGCTTAAGCCTTGGTACCCGGAGGGTATCTTGGGGTGAGTCCCAGGGTACTGAGGTTCCTTGATTACCATATATCCAGCCAGTCTCTGCGTGGGGGGATGGGTTTGGACAGAGGAGGAAAGAGAGGCTTCCGTGGGAGAAGGTGCAGGCAGGGAAAAGCTCCTTGCCCATCATGTTTACTGAACTGCACTGAATTATGACTTAATGCCAAGATCCGGCTTCAGGCAATTGCCTAAATCATTTAGGGGTTGACAGAGGAGGGAGGGAGGGACATGGGGAGCTTGGGGGAGAATGTTCTTGTAATTCTTCAGTCTGAGGTACATTAAGGAGCCATAAGCCATGTCGAGAGCTTGAATTACATTAGAGAGATTATCCTGTTACAGTTCATAATCCTGGATAATATACCGTCTTGGAGCACACCTGCCCATGATAAATCTCACCCTGTAATGGCCTGACCCTGGGGACCCTGGGGACCCTGGGGAGGCTGTGGCAGCTGGCAGGGGCTATCGGCATGGGTGTAGCCTCAGCGAGGCACCTGTGAGTCCTCCTGACTCATTTCTGTGCCTCCTACCCCTGCCTCGTCCCGGAAGGAGCGAATGTTGCTGGGAACTTTGAACTCCTCTACCTCTTTTCAAGGGGTTTGGCTCCCTAGGGCCCCTCCAGCCTTAGCCCCCACCCAGGAACCCACCTCCTGCTCCCATGGGACAGACCATTTGTATCCCTGTGCCTAGGTCTTCCTCTCCCTGAATACCTTCCCCTTAATCTCTCTAAAACCAGTTGACATTTCATGGTCCATGAAGACGTCTCCAAGAACACACAGCAATTCCCCTTAGCTCCAGCTCAAGGCACTGCCCCTCTCTCTCTTGGAAATGGGTATGTCACCTGCCACCTGTGTGTTGGCACACTTTTTTCTGAACATCTGTCTCTCCAGCTAGCCTGCGAGCACCGTGAGATCAGGACCCATGACCCCTGCCACAGCATTTAGCACAGAGACGGGAAGTACCTAGCCCGAGGTCATGCAACTACTTAGTGGCAGAATCCAGATTTGGACTCCAGTCGCCTGGCTCTAAAGTTGGTGCTTTTAGCCACTAGGCAAGGCTGTCTCTCTGACCCGAGAGCTCTGTCTTGTGTCACTCATGGGTCTGGCCTCCTGGGCCTTGAACTGCCAAATCCTTACTAGATCCTAGGGACCCCCGCAAACCAAAGCGATGACTCTCCTGGTGGATCTCACGGTGGGATGGTACCTGAGCCTCCTACATCCATGCCCAGCCTTTTCGGATGGCTCCTTCCACTGCGTGACCTCATTAACATCCCTGTTGGTGAGGCAGCCCTGCCCCAGGCCCCGCACTGTCTCCTCTGCTGCCTGTTGCTTGGTGTCCAGCACCTGGCGGGCTTGGGGTGTCTGGGTACCCGCCACATGTCCCTGCTCTCTCTCTGCATGATGCCACAAACGCCATCAGCCTCCGATTCTGCTTTACTTCTCCCACTTCCCTTCCCCAAACACATTCTATGTGTCCCTCTACCTGGGGACCCACGGAGGACACCTTTCTGGGCCTCCTGGGGTTAGCTATGCTACTGGGGCTTTAAGCAAGTGCAAATCACTGCAGGTCTCCTAAAAGGAAGCCACAGCTACCATTTAACAAGTGCTCTCTAAGTGCCAAGCACTGGGCTGGGCTTTTCCCCTGCATTATCTCATACACCCATGCCAGCCCTATGATATCGCTACTCCACTATTTCTATTTTACAGGTGAGAAAGCTGAGGCTTAGAGTGGTTAAAACCAGGGCCACAGGCCAACACCTAGTAAAGGACAGAGCTGCGTGGGGTGCCTGGGTGGCTCAGTTGGTAAAGCGTCCGACTTCGGCTCAGGTCATGATCTCACGGTTCGTAGGTTCGAGCCCCACTTCGGGCTCTGTGCTGACAGCTAGCTCAGAGCCTGGAGCCTGTTTCAGATTCTGTATCTTCCTCTCTCTCTGACCCTCCNCAGCAGCACCTTCTGCCCTACCTTTCTCTTGCCAAGCCCCAGAACTCTCCTGCATTCCAAACCACTCAGTGCTTCGTGGATGTGGTCCCTCTCTGTGCCCATCATTCATCCAGACAGAGCCCCCAGCAGCTTCAGGGTCTGCCCTCCATTCATTCCCCATCACTCATTCATGGAGTCCTGGAATATCAGAGCTCAGAGGGGCCTCAGAAGTGATCTGGCCCAGTGGTTTGAAAATGAAAGCACGTTTTTCAAAGAGAAGCATCTGTGGATGTTCTATAGAGAAAATAGATCAATGAAGGTGTGTGTGTGTGTTGGGGGGGGCGGTGTTCAGAGTCCCTTCTTCTCAGCTCCTTGACTGTGACCTCCTGGTCTACTCACTGAGTACCGTTGGTTGGGGGCTGTGCCCAGTCCATGGGGACCTGTCGCCTTTGGTCACTAACTGAGGGTGTCCTATTGCAACAGGTCATTCTCCCCAAGCTCTGAGTCACAAGGATGTGGGCCCTCACCTCACCCCCACTCTCTACTGACAAAGCTGCATGGCTTTATGCAAGCAAATCCTGTATCTTCCATATCCCTCCCTCTACTTCCCCTTCTGGGAAATGGGAATAATAATAATAAGACCCACCCATTGGTGTGTAACAAAGCCACCCCACACAGAGTGGCTGAAAACAACCACGTGCTCACTCTCCTAGTACCTGGGCTGGCGGGGCTCAGCTTGGCGGTTCTTCTGCGGAACTCATGCGATTGCAGCGGACGATGGCTGGGGCCGCAGCCATCTGGAGGATTGCTCTGGATGCCGGGGTGGTCACCCTCTTGCTCCCGGTGTGCCTTCAAGACCTCCTCTGTCCACGTGATCCTCTCTAGCTGCGCACAGCAGCTCACGGCTCCCAAAGCACAATGTAAGCTTCCAAGCCTTCTCAAGGCTTCCACCCAGGAGTGGCGCACCTGTGTACTTCTGCAGGATTATGGGTTATATTCAAGGGGACGAGAAATAAACTCGACCTCTTTCTTCATGGGGTTGGTGGGGGATGGCCGAGAATATAAGCTACCACCCTCTGCGTGACCTTGAGCAAGAAGAGCGTTTAATTTTTCTCATTTTTCATCTGTTAGGTGTAACTACATTGATCCAAGGAAAGTACTCAGAACAGTGCCTGGCACATAGGAAGCACTCAATCCATGCTAATTGGTGCTGTTTTTACTTCTAACCCTATGCCTAGCATGGTGCTGGGTGACCAGTGTGGGGCTGGCAGGTCTACAAGAATAATGGCAAAAACGGTGTATACTCCTGATAATAAATAATCTAGTTCATGAGATAAAATTAACACACACAGAGATCAAAGTCCTAATTCAAGGTATTGTGTAATTAAAGAGCCCATGAGAGGTACAGATAACATACTTGAGGAAGTTGGAGGGCAAAGAGATTGGGGGGCTGGGTGGTTAGGGGAGACTTGGAGGAGGGAGAGGGGGACCCCCTCTGAGCGGCAGGATGGGCTGCTAACTCCCTGTTTTCAAATCTTCGCTCTGCCGCTTTCTGGATGTGTCTGTGTCATCTTTGCAGGTGGCTTAACCTCCCTTGGCCTCAGTTTCTTTTTTGTAAAAGCTAGCGAAGAGAAACTGATTTATTTCCTGGGAAGGGCCTGGAATAGTGTCTGACCTGCAGTGAGAGTCAGCTCAGGACCCCTAAAGAGAGGAGACTGGCTAGGTGGCAGGGAGGGAGAGACAGACTGCATTGTAAAGCCAGAGGATGTGTGTGTGCTCTGGGACAGAGAGCAGGACCCTGCTGTTGGGGTGTGGGGGGGAGTCTGCGAGGGAGGGCAGAGAAAGCGAAGGCAGAGAGGAGGGGGAGGGGCAGGCTGGGGAGCCTGCAAGCCCAGCCAGGCTAACAGGAGCTACGAGAGGTCTCTACCAAGGGAGGGATGCCATCTGCACTGTTTTGGAGAGACCCGGGCCGTGGTACACAGGTGGCTTGGAGACAGAGCGATGGCTTAGGAGGCCAGTGCCACAATTCAGGCGTGAGATGGGCATACCCTGAACCTGCTCCAGGTAGGGGGTAAGGGCAGGGACTGACAGAGTGGGGAGGGAATCACTGCGGCTCTGGGGAGCCCCCCTGCCCATTTGGCCCATCATCCCTGGCTGTGGCCCTGGCTTCCTGTCTCCCGGGCCAGGCCTAAAGGCTGCGTTCAGGAAGGTGCAGGGCGGCCCCAGAGAATGTGCCAGACCCCGCCTGGCCTCCCAGTGTGGACCTGGACCAAAAAAGAGCAATTCTGGGAGGGGGTAATGGACCTGACCAGGCCTGCAGCCGCATAGCAGACAGTGAGCAGGGACCCAGCGTTGACTGGCTGTGTGTGTGTGTGTGTGTGTGTGTGTGTGTGACTGAGCGTGTGACAAAGAGGGGAAAAGAAGGGCCATATGTCTGTTTTCTTGGAGAAACAGATGTCTCCTCGAGTGGGTGAGAGTCGGTAAGGGAAGGAAAGCGCAGTTAGAAGACCCGTTCCACATGAGAAATCACCGTCCCGTACACAGGGTCCCCGAGCAGGAGTCAATTTTTCGGATTTCTCAGATATTTTCCTTTTGTCTCAGAAAACCTTTCTTCTCCCCATGGTTTTCATCCTCCCTCCACCACACGGGCACACTCCTGTGCAGCCACGGGCCGGGTGCCACCTCTGGCGTTCCCGGGGGCGAGGACCCGGCTGCCCGTGCCCCCACCCCTCTCTGGCTTCCCGAGGGAGGACGGAAAGGGCCTCTGGCCAGTACCAGGACGGTCTCTCCATCTCACCTCTGCTGGACCGGCCTTGAGAACACACCCCTCCCTCCCTCAGCCCCTCCCCGGACAAACCCTCCACCCTCCACGGGCACAAGTGGTGCGTCCAGCGCTCGGCCAGGGCAAGCCTTTTCTCGAATCCCCGGTGCCCAGCACCCTTGTCTTGGGAAGGTGAGGCGAAAGTGCAGGAAGAGATCTCAGCACCTCTCTCTGGTTTGTCTTTGTGCTTCCCAGTCCTGTCTCTGCTCTTCTCCCCCGCTTTCTGNAACTGGAGAAATTTGGGCCAGAGAGGCCTGGGCCCAAACCTCAGCATGGGCCTCTTTGAGGCTGTGGCGTCTGCAGCAAGTGGGTCCCCGTCTCCTGTCCTGCGGGGTGGGTGGCCTGGAGAATGAAGTGAGCGGTGAACCCAGGTGCCTCACAAAGGGATTCTCTCTCTGTTTTGTCTTGCTTCTTTTCCCTTATCCTGTTTCTTTCGTTTATTTAAGAAGAATTTCCTGAGCCTTCGATAGGCTGGAACCATGGGGGGAGAGGCTGATTTTAGGAGCCTGGCAGCCCCAGCCAGCCCTCCGCCTCCATCATGTCCACTCTTGATCTTTTAGGAGGTGGGGGCGCTGCAGGTCCTGAGTGGGCGCGGGACAGTCGCACCTGCACTTTGGGTGGGGACCTGGTTGGTGGTGGGGGCGCAGGGGTGAGGCCCAGAGGCCGGCGGGCGGGGGGAGAGGGGCCTGCAGCAGTGGCTCTGTCGCCCCTGACCCTCCTCTTTTCCTCATCTTCCCTGGGCCCTGCCACCGCCCGTGACATGCTGCTCTCTCTCCCTCTCTTCCCCTCTCCCTCCATTCCTCTCTCCCCTTCGGCTCCCCCTGCGGCTTGCCAGCTGCCAGCAGATGACATCTCCTTTCATGTTTGGGGCTGAGCACGGCTTTGAATGTTCGTTTGATTCCGTTAAGATAATAGCTGGTTCACTGTCAGATGCAGACTGATCAGTTAAAACCTTAATCACTGCCTGTCTCCTCACACGGCACTTAGTTTTTAAGAGATTAATCCCCTCAGCCCCTGCTCCAGTTCACATTCAGCTTGGAAAAAAAAAGGCAGGGTTTGTGCTGTCCTTGTTATTATTATTGTTATTATTGCCGCCCTCCTTACTCTACCTATCAGCTCCTTCCTTCTGTATTCTTTCAACTCTTTCCTTCTTTCTTTCCCACCCCCACCCTGGGCTTCCGATGCTCCCCCGGCTCACCTGTGTCCTCTGTCTTACACACATACACACACACACGCACACGCGCGTGCAGGCACGCACACCGATGGCTCTCCAGAGGTCGTGTGAGCACAGTGGCCCCATACGTGCCCTCCAGCCCCATCCAGCCCACACTTGGATCTTAAGGCACCCAGTGCACGGGCAGGATACGGCCCAGACACACGCAGACCGGGACAGCTGGATGACACCGCTAGGTCCGTGGAGTCCAACACACCTGTCCCACTCCTCCCTCAGATAGTCACATGCTGTATGAGCTTGGGGGCGGAGCCTGTTTCCGCATCCGTAAAATAGGCACAAGAGCACTCCCCTCCGCGAGGCTGTGAGCCATGAACACAGGAACGTGTTGGATACTCACAGCGGGGCCTGGTGTTAGTCCCCTTCCTCATTCCCAGTTCCCACACCTCATAAAAAGATCCCTCTTCCCAGAGGTTGCCCGGTCCCTCCCTGAAGATGACATGTCCCCTCTAGGTCATTTTGGAGACGCTCCTCACTTGATCACCTGTCTCGGCAGATGAGCCTTGCCCAGGATCGAGGAAGGAGATCCTGCTTCACAGCGACCCAGAAAGGGAACTGATGTTTACAGTCAGAACCCAGAGTTTTACAGAGGAAATGCCCCTCCAAGCACACGAAGAGGCTGCGGCTTTGAGATGGGCTGACTTGCCCGGGGGGTCTCATGGCTCCTGACAGCCGGGCTGTAGGGATTCAGACCTGGCTCTCACTCTACCACCCAAGGAGAACCAGCCAGTCACACAAGCAAACAACATTTACTTGGCACGTACTCTGGGCTCTGCCCCAGGCCATTAGAAAGAACAACCAGTCTATGCCAGACTGGGTGGTACCCAGGCTGGCTTGGACCCCTTCCTGCTTCGGCTGGTACTGTAAGGCCAGGAAGGCTTTCTGGAGGGGGTGGCGTGGGTGGAATTTGGGAAGGCAGGAGATGGAAATGGCGTACCTGGGGCTGCGGGGAAACCCAGCCCAGTACAGGTTGGGTCCTGTGCTTACTGAGTTGATCCTCCTGAGCTCAGGCACTATCTGCATGCTCTATCTGTTTGGAAGTCACAAGACCAAGCCCGGGTGGCATTTGCAGGTGCAGAGATTTGTGTCAGGTGGGAGAAAGAACTCTCTGACCCTGAGGCATGGGAACAGGTGACGAGAGAAGCCTGGTATCCCCATGATTGGTGACATTCCTTCCTTCTTTCACAGCAAAATGCTGAGAGATTGGCATCTGGAGCCAGACCACCTGGGTTCGAACTGCTTGCTAGCTGGATTCCTTGGATGAGACACTGAACCTCTCTGGGACTCAGTTCCCTCCTCTAAAATGGGAATGATGGTAGCGCCTGGCCCTCAGTGCCTGGCACAGAGTAAGTGCTACATAAGCATTCGTCACGACTTTTCAGTCAAGACATATCTGGCCAGGCCCCATACCAAGCCGCAGGATACAGAGTTGAACAGCACGTGGTCTGCTGCAAAGATGACCTTGCTCTAGTGGGGAGGCCAAGTCAACCCACAATCGCAGTCCGCTGGGGTGGGGGGGCCCCTTGCCCGGCATCAACGAGCAGGGGCAGCCTCCAGGAAGAAGCCTGTGAGTTCCAAGGCCGGGCCTCTGTCTTGCCCACCGCTATGTCCTCAGTGCCTAGAATGGGGCCGGGCACACTGTAGCAGTTGCCAATCTTGGCTGAAGGGACAAGTGAAGAGCCAGCTGGCCTAGGTCCCAAAGGAAGAACGGATGACGAATGTCCCTTCCCTGGGTCTTAGTTTTCTCGTGTGTGAAATGGGGGCTTGGACTGGCATCCAAGGGCCCTTCTGGCTATTCCAGAAATCGGTGCCAATGGACAGGGCGGGGTGCCAAAGAGGATAATGAGAGGGGGGTAGGGAGGGGGGTGGGAATGAAGAGCGAGGGGTAGAGGTTTCATGCCAAGTGGTGGAGGTGGGGATGGGGAAACGGACACCGAGGTGGGTTCCATCCCTGCTTAGAGGCAGGGGGCTGCAAAGGGCTGGGGGGCTGCGACACCCTTCCCCCCCTTGCCCATACCAGCAGGAGGCGGCCCGGGGTTAATGGCATGACATCCACACGGCAGTCAGCCCAATGGGCTTCTGATGCCTTTTCTAATTTGGTGAGCGCTGCAGATTAGAAGGCAGGGAGAAGAGAGTTTTCCTCTCTCAGGTTATTATCCTGCCAACTCCCTGGGCACCCAAGGGAGGGAGTCAGCGTGTTCCAGGAGAAAAGGAAGCAGGGCCTGGCATTCCGGATCGAGCGCCCCTGGGGAGCAGGGAGGGAGCCAGGGCTGGTGCAAATAAAACTGATGCTATTAATGGATCTGGTGCTGGTTGAAATGGGAGCAGCTGCGGAGCCAGGAGCCAGCGGGGAGGGGGAGGGGCTTCCTGGAAGTAGAACTCACAGATGCTGGGAGACTTCGCCTTGAAGGGACCCTAGATTTCCCTTTTCCTGAAGAAGAGGGGGCAGCCTCACCGAGCTGGGTCACAGGGCTCCTTAGTCCAGGCCAAGGGATATAGAGGTCTGGCTTCATGCCCGTCCCAGCCAGCTCTTCAGGGAAAGGCCAGTGCAGCCGGGTCACTGGACCCCTGTCTAGAGAATTCCATCACATACCCGGCCCTGCTCTCAGCTCAGGGGTGAGGGTGAGGGGATGAGAAGGAGGGAGAGGTGGGCTGGGGGGGCTTGGCTACTCTGGTCTCAAAAAGGGGCCCCAGTATGGACCTCCTGGCCAGAAAGAGCATCCACTGAGGCCTGCCCCTGGTGACTACGGTCCTGCTGTTAGACCATCCTTGTCAGGCTCAGACTGAGTGATGTGGGGGGAGGGCGCCAGCTTGGAGGCCAAGGGTGCTGAGTCATAGCTCTTCCCAGACTCGCCTACTAGCTGGGTGACCTCAGGCTGGGCATCACCTCTCTTTGGGCTTCAGTTTCTCTAATACGCTGTTGACCCAGACAGGTCCTGCTGGGAGGCTGGGGCCTGGGTCAAAGTGTGCTCCCCACCCCCCCACTCCCAGAGGCCACTCACTCATTAGCTCCTCTGAGAAGCTTTCCTACCCAGTCTTGGCTGAAAGAGGAGACTGGGTGGGGATGCAGCGGCGGGGGCTGCTGTGGAGGGATGGGGTAGCTGGGCAGGAGGCTCCAGTCCAGGCTGCCCACNGCCGCATGGTGGTAGCTTCACAGGGCGCCCTTTCCAGACAGTTGGCTTACAAGTATTAGATGCCCTGAGTGAATCATTTTTAACAGGCCCCTATAAGACCAAATTATCACCTTAGTAATCAGAGGGCTTTTTAAAGTTTATTTATGTACTTTGAGAGAGAGCGAGTGAGCGAGCACAAGTGAGGGAGGGGCAGAGAGGAGAGAGAATCTCAAGCAGGCTCCACACTGCCAGCACAGAGCCCAACACCCAATGCTCAACGCAGGGCTCGAACCCATGAATCGTGAGATCATGACCTGAGCTGAAACCAAGAGTCAGATCCTTAACCGACTGAGCCACCCAGGTGCCCCAGAGCATCATAATGAATCACTAAGGCATAACAGATAAATAGTCATGGACAGAAAAGACAGACAGTTGAAACGTTCTATTAAAACATGAATGATTATGGGGAGCCTGGGTGGCTCAATGGGTTAAGTGTCGGACTTCGGCTCAGGTCACGATCTCGCGGTCTGTGAGTGCGAGCCCCGTGTCAGGCTCTGTGCAGACAGCCCAGAGCCTGGAGCCTGCTTCGGATTCTGTGTCTCCCTCTCTCTCTGCCCCTCCCCCACTTGTACTCTGTCTCTCTCTCTTTCTCAGAAATAAACATTAAAAAATTAAAAAAAATAAAACATGTATGATTATACCAATAAATAAAAAATGAAGTGACTGTTACAGTTCAGAAAAGACAAAAGTATCTGATTACCACTTAAGAATTGGGTTCACGGTTTACTGGGGGAGGGAACCACAGGGAGAAAAGCTCCCCCAAGAGTGAACTCTGGGTGTTTCGGCAGATGCTCTGCATTGAGAACAGGACTGAGGACTCCAGTCCTTGCAGTCACTGTGCGTCATCACTGGGTTCTGAACGTACTCCGCAAATGCAGGAATGAGCACAGGAGCTCCGATCATTGTGAATTGTTACCAACTTCCTCCTGAAATCAGGAGTGTGGCGGAGGAGTTCGGAGAGTCTGGGACTGGCTACCTCCATGGCAGTCCCTCAGAGGAACGACCAGGTAGTGGACCATCTTTATGAAAGAGGAAGTACCAGGGATGGGCCCATAGGAAGCCCAGAAATGCAGTAATTGCTTAGAACATAGGAATTTCTAATAGAACATAGATTTATTTATTTCCTCCCCAGGGAAGAGTATTTTATCACGAACACAGAATTGTTGGTACATGGTGATAAGCAAAAAGCAGACCAACTCTTACTTGATTTTATTGTTGTTTTAACGTTCTCTACACACAATGAACACTTTCATTGCCTGCACCCAAGGTAGACCACTCCCATTGCCTCTGCCCCCACGCTCCCCTCCCACTCTGTTCTGCTGTTCTCCATTGGGGTTTGCATATCCACAGCCCCAAAATTCCAGAAACCTTGACTCCAAACCCTCCCCAATCCAGGCAAGTTAAGAAAACAGAGGCAAATGGCCGCATAGTTTACTCATTGTGATTGTTGTTATTTAACACATGTAGCCACTGGAGAGAGTTTCTAAGGGTACCTGTGCCGCCGTCTAGGCATTTGTTTGTTAGTGCTTCACATTCATGGGCTCATTGCTGCTCAAAAGGATCTTGGGAGGTAGCTTTTATTAAGCCCGTTTTATAGATGAGAAGACTGAGGCTCACAGGGGTTGTGTGCATCCAGTTTACATAGCAGGCAAGTGTTAGAAATGCATTCAAACTCCAAAGCCCATGCTCTTAACCTCTACACAATGGACCCGCAGAGTTGTGTGAGGATTAACTGAAATAGTGCACATAGTCTATATTATCCTATAGTGTGGTGCATAATAAATTACTAATAATGATGAAGGACATAACCATTCTGAAATACAGTGATTGTAAACTGTTTGCCTATGCCTGGCACAAAGTAGGTTGCTGAAAAGAATGATAATGTAAGGCTTTATTTGATGTCACGTGCAAAGAGTAGAGCAAGCAATGTTGCAGACATTCAGAGGATAGGGGATTGTACTGAAATGGCTGAAGGGGTCACAGAGGACTTCCTGGAGGAGGGGGTCTTTACTTCAGCTTTATATCAGGCTGCCTTCAGGTGCGCTATCCCCTTCCCTGCTCCTACTCCATACGCGTGAAACAGGCTTTGTCTGGAGACTGACCAGGGCAGAGCAGAGCTCCCAAAGCATGTGGACCCCAGGCCCTTAATCTCTTCCTTCTCTCTAAAGACTCAGCCTCCCTCAACCCCTCAAGCTCCAAGGCCACCTCTGTCTGTCTACCAGGCAGATTTTCTTCTTCCACCACTGCTGCCTCTGGTTAACCCTTGCCTGATTCTGTCCCACATTATACTCATTTCCAGACACCAAAGAATCCCTCACCTCACCCCCCACCTCTTTAGATAGACAGTAAGTGCTTTATTTATTTTATTTAGCAAACCCTTATTGAGTGCTTATGTTCTAAGCGGTTCTTTCTTTTTTTTTTTGAATGTTTATTTTTGAGAGAGAGAGAGAGAGAGAGTGTGAGCAGGGGGGAGGCACAGAGAGATGGAGACACAGAATCCAAAGCTGGCTCCAGGCTCTGAGCTGTCAGCAAAGAGCCTGACGCAGGGCTTAAACCCACGAGCCGCGAGATCATGACCTGAGTTGACGCAGGACGCTTAAATGACCGAGCCCCCCAGGTGCCCCTGCTCCAGGCTGTTCTTAAACAGTTTCTTGCAATAGTTCATTT
Organism: Crocuta crocuta; assembly: GCF_008692635.1. Taxonomy (NCBI): domain Eukaryota; kingdom Metazoa; phylum Chordata; class Mammalia; order Carnivora; family Hyaenidae; genus Crocuta; species Crocuta crocuta. The sequence continues at coordinate 7,119,280 of NW_027530179.1, forward strand.
AATCCTCCTCATAAATCTATGAAGTGATTACTATTGTCTCCATTTTACAGATGGGGAAACCAAGGCCCAGAAATTCACTTAGTAAAACAGCAGCTGAGATTCAAACCTCCGGGGCCACCTGACTGCAAACTCCATTTGCTTATCCAGGAAGCTAAGCGTTGAAAGCAGGAAGGGTTCCTCAGTCATCAGCCCCCTCCCCACCCAGGCCTCCTCTTTCTTCTACCATGACACGTGCTGTGGACATTTTTGTTTAAAAAGGAGTTGAACCATTGTATTGACTTTACTTGCCAAACACCCGGCTCCTGACGCCACCGGGACCCCGTTGGAATCAGTGGTTCTCAGCTGGGGGCATGTGACAATTTCTGGAGGCATTTTTGGTTATCGTAACCAGGAAGAGTGGTGGGTGTGTGATCTTGGCATCGGGTGTGAAGAGGCCACAGATGCTGCTAAGCATCCTGTACGCACAGAACAGACCCCGAGGCTCAAGTTTCTGGCCTTTAAAGTAGGATTTAATAATACTGACTTCGCAGGCTTCGGTGAGGGTCAGCCAACATAATTGCCAAAGGTAATCGCTGTTGAGGCTATTCTGGGGTGGGAAACGTGGGGCGCGCGGTGAGTCAGGAAGGCCCGAACAGGCCAGTCCCTCCTCCCACCAGGGGATGTAGTTTGTGCTGGTGGGGGCGGGGAACAGATCTTCCCATCCTCCTCAGGGAAAGGGAGAGCCTGAACGGGGAGTCCCTCTGGAGTCCCTGGCCTGCCAGAGGTCGGGGAAGCTCTCAGGGGCCAGAAGCAGGCCCAGCCGCCTGCAGACCTGGCTCTGTCCCATTGGGGCCTGGAAGCCACTTCCCCAGACAGTAGCAATTATCGCAATCAAACAGTTGACACCAATTACGCACCAGGCCGAGAGGCATCGGCGGCTGCGCGGGCTCCTCGGCTTTGCATATCTTAATGCGGACTGACAGACGCTGACCCTTGGGGGCGCCGGCCTTGCCAGCTCTCAGCTGTTTCTGTGGCACCAATTTTCAGAGCCAAATTACTGCAGGGCCCGCCGGTTTGCAAGAGAAAACTGCGTCCCGAAGGCAGAACCCGTAAGCGCCTCCAGGGTCCCTGAAATGTGCCGCGCAGGGCGCGCAGGGCTTGTCTGGAACTGTCCGTCCAAGGAGCGCTGAGCGCGCGCTGGGGCGCTGGGGTCTTCGGAGAGCGTCCACCAGGCCCGCCGCCCCTCGCAGGGAACCCACCGCCTTTTGCCTTGAGGGTGCCTCTCAGTCTTGTTTATCTGCCCCCTACTGCGAGGTCTCGATCTTAGATCCCCATCCCCAGAAGAGGGGAACAGGAGGAAGAGTCTTTTAGGAAGTATGGCTGGTCCTGGATACTTTACTTTTCTGAGGTTGGCGCGGGGGTGGGGGGTGGATCACACAGCGTTGGCTTTGCTGTTAGCTGGGCGTGCAGGAGCGCCAACGAAGCACCCAGGCGCTGGGCTGGAGGCCGGCAGGGACGGAGCCTACACGGTGGGGGGTGTGACGACTGTCTGGGCCTGCATGGTACCCGGCAAGGCAGGGACCTATGGAGCTAAGGTTTCCTGACCTGTAAAGGCCTTTTAATTTTGGGACAAAATCCTTTTGAAGCAGGAGGCACAGCCTCATAAGGCCTTAGGTAAGCCCAGGTCAGGACTTAACTTCAGGAGTTGAGATCACCAGGGCAACGTGTTTTCCCTCCACTAACGTCTGACATACGGCCCCCCTCACTCCTCCACCCCCACCGTGTGGAAGCCCCTGGACAACCCAGCTCCCCTCCCAGCCCCAGACGGTGCCGGATGCTCTGAAACACTACTGGGTGGTGAAGGAGAAATAAATCCTATTCGCAGTGAGGCTTTCAAGTCCTCGGCTTTCAGGCAGTGCAAGCCCCCTGCCCACCAGCGCCTCCCAGCCCCTGCTGGGTTGGAAGCGGCGCCGCACTAGGCTCTGTGAGACCCGGGCGCCTGGCGGTCTCACACGTCTCCTTTTTACCCCCAGACGCTCCCCGAGCCCCGTGCCAGCCTGTCCCGCCTGCCTGAAAGTCAAGGAGGTCTGCGGTGGGCGGGGCCTCTCGGGGCGGGTTAGACTTGCCATCTCTGCCCAGCGGCTCCTTCGCCACCCAGGTAGGAGACGGATGACCTTACATAAGAGCACGTTCCCAGACCCTAAGGTGTCCATCTGTCTCAGCACTCCCAGTGAGTTCCCACCACCGCCTCCCGGCTGCCCGCCCAATTTGCGACTCCTAGACGCACCTCCATCCTGTTTCCCCCCTCCATCTTGTGAAAACTAAGCACTTTTTCTTCCTCCCCCAAAAGGTGTTTGGATCTCTCCATTGTTCAAATGGAAGAACAGAGATCAGGCAGGGGCAGGGTTTGCCGGAAGAGCTGGGAGTGGGGCTGGGGCCCTGGGGGCCATGGAGCTCTGACGCACCACTGACTAAAGAACTCCCAACACGGCTGTGGCTGTTTGCGGGCACCTACTGCGCGCTCAGGTAGGCTTCCGGCCTTGGGCTGTCCAGGGTGACTGCTCTACTTTCGAGACGTGGCCTGGGGACCCCGTCTAAGTCTCAGCCGCGCCCCCGGGCAGGGCGTCTCCTCCGAAAGCGAAGTTTCTGTGCGGGTACCCCAGCCAATCTCCCGGCCAAGGCTCTTCGGAGTCCTGGCTCAGACCCAGCGGCCCAGGAATCCGGATTCCGGGCCTCCTCCTCCAAGTCGCCAGTGTCTCTAGGGCATTAGGACCGCGCCCTGAGGTCACGGGCGCCGGGCGCGGGGCGTTGAGGGCGCGCCCCTTCGGGACCTTGCCACACGTGCGCGTTCCAGCGCTGCCTCGGGGCCGCGTGAGTCACCGTCCCTGCCACGCGTGGCGCGCGGCCCAGGCGGCCCAGGCAGACGGCCGCCCGAGTGCCAAGCGGAAGTGGGCGAGATTCCGCCGCGCGCGCGGCGGAGGGGGGCACCGGGCCCTGCGCTGGGCGGCGGGTCCCCCAGGCCCCGNATCGGCCATAAAGGCCGAGCGGGATTCCTGGGGATTAACGATCAGACACAGGGAGCCCTGTTCTCTCCTTCTCCGCCCTCTTCCCCACCCCAGGAACAAGAAAAAGAAAAATCTGTTGAAAATGTTCTCCCCCCCCCCC
>NW_027530179.1:7122561-7152304 GCF_008692635.1 Crocuta crocuta
CCCCCCCCCCCGACCCCCCTCCCTTCTCCTTCTGCTGTCACTGACTTAAAAGAAAAATAAAATACATTCCAGGAACCAGGACGGCTGCGGAGCAAACTCAAACCAGAAAATGCTTAAAGATGTTTTAATGTCTTAAACACAGGGGCCGGTTTGTGTCTAAAAGTTTCCACATTAAAAAAAAAAAAAGGCCAGCAAATTCAATATTAAATATACTTCCACCGCCTCCTGGGCCCCCTCCACCGCCCTTCCCGGTTCCCCTAGCTTTCTGGGGGCTCCACCTCCCCGTCTTCCTCTGCACCCCTCTGCTTTCAGCTGTGGGCTATTAGCACCCGGTGTGAACAGGGACCAGGCCCCTCCATAAAGTTTATATTCACATTCCAAAAATGAAAAAAACGAGGAAAAGGGAGAGAAACGACACCCTAGGTACAAGCCCAAATGCTCCTTTGAGCAGAGGCCTCCCCCTCCCCCCAGGCTCAGGGCTAAGAGGAGCTGTTAACTAGCAGCTGACAGATTTTTACAGCTCGAATTAGACCCTCATTTGGCTCAGGATTAGCCCAAATCTTCCATCTCATTACTGCTCTGCATTTTGGAGTCCCCTTTCTTGGAGTTGGGGATTGTGGATAGGTTTTTGGGGTCCTGGCCGGGATGCCCATTCTCTGAGCCGGGGTGGGAGGGTGCAAGGAGGCAGGCTGGTCGCCACTGGGGAGCCTTGGGGTCCTGGCTGGGGCTGCAGACGGCCAGCTGGAGGACCCGCAGGAATCTCTGGAGGAATCTATGCGGTGGAATGAACTGGACACCTGCCTCGGGTGGTGGAAAGGCAGGTGCTGGCTTAGAAGCAGGTCTTCCTATTATGGCAAAGGATCGCAGACCTTGGGAGTAACCACAGTGATTGTCAGAGTTCCCGAACACTTATTATATGTCACCCTTTTGTATTTAATCCTCATAACAACCCATGGTGTGGGCACTATTACTATCATCCCCATTTCATAGGTGAGGATACTGAGGCTTGGAGAGGGTAGAAAATTTACCCAGCCAGTAAGAAGGAGAGTCAGGATTCAAACTCAGCACGGGGCGACTCTAGATCTGAGCCTTTAGGTCAAACTGCCTCTCCTGCTAAAATCCCAGTGGGAGCCTACTGTGTGTCTATTTCTAAGCTCTTGTTCTTTATCTCACCCACCAACTATCAGGAACTTGAAGCCCCTGCTGGTAAAGTTGTGAGCATCTCCTATTATCTGTTGTGACACACAGACCAGCGAGCACCTTCTCATTCTGGATCCACCCACTGGCTTCAAGAGGGGTTAGGATAGGACGCTGGTGGGGTGATTGGCTTCTCTCCCCATCTTCCTAGACCCGGTGAAGCACTTTACAGAGTGTAGGAGGACCATAGGCAGTTAGGCAATTGCCACGGGGACTGGGGAGAGAGGAGGCATCCGTGTCATCATAATGAGGAAGGGCTGGAGGGGCTAGAAGTGTTGGTAGCTGGGCAGATGTTTGGCCTTTGGGAGCTTGACTCTGCAGAGGGAACCCAGCTATTTATACCCCCTTGTCCTGGCAGAGGTCAGCACAGGGTGGGGAGAGGGAGTGGGGGTGGAATTGCCGGTGTCTGGACACAAAGGACATGCTGAAATCTTAGCTTTCTCAGCTCCAGAGTGTTCTTGGTGGGACAGGAATCTTCAAGGGTGCAGTATGCCACTCAAGGGCAGCCCAGAGCAGCAAAATGTCTGGTAATTCTGGAGCTGTTCAAAATTTTTCTTCCCTCCCATCTTCCTCCCTCCCTCCTTCCCTTCCTCTCTCTCTCTCTCTTCCTTCCTTCTCTCTCTCTCTCTCTCTCTCTCTCTCTCTCGGTGGAAACTTGAGGACATGTTGAAGCATATGTAATACTTCGACTTTAAGCGCCCTTTACAAAGTTAAATCACTTTGTCAGTTTAAGAATGTAAAAATGTTTTATGTATAACTTGGTTTGCTCATAAAAAATCTCAATTTGGGTGTATTTAGAAATGCGAGGCCAGAGAAGGGGAAGCTGAAATTTGAGGAGAAACCTCCAGGCTCGTAACTTGGAGCGGGAAAACAGATACAAGGTGCTTTATAACGTTTGCTTGTCTTCGCGTGAGGTTAGGCACGCGTGTGGTTCTGGATGTTGGGCATCAGGGACCGCCCCATCTCAGGAAGGAGCCACCTAAGAACAGGGGAGGGAGAATGAGAGACACACAGGCAGATAGCAAGAGTAGGGAGGGCGGAGGCCGGAGCTGGGTTTTTCTAGGGCTTTTGAAGGAGGAGGAGCATGGCTTTGTGCAAAGAGTGGGTCATTTTCTTCATGAGAAGTCAACCCATTCCCCAGCCAAGACTCAAGTTTCAGTGTCACTCTATTATCTAGTCCACCCTACAAACTTTAACCTTTCTTCTGGTCTCCTGGCCACCCTCTGGCTTCTAGTCTTTTATCCCCGGAGCAGAGAGTCTCCCTGAAGGGTTCTAAGATCCCCTAAATGGGGTTCATTTCCACCAACAAATATTAGGATCCAGTCTTTGACCTTGGGTGCCAGGTGCAAGCCATGTCAGAAGAGGAAAACCTTGATTTATTGAGTACTTGATATGTGTCGGGCACTGTATGAAGTGATAGGTGTATTTTATTAATACTTAGGGGGCACCTGGATGGCTCGGTCTGCAGAGCATGTGACCCTTGATCTCAAGCTTGTGAGTTCAAACCCCATGTTGGGCCTAGAACTTACTTATAAAACAACAGCAGCAGCAAAAACCAACACACTTAGTCCCAAGAGGTGAGTCCTATTAAATCCATTTTACAGATAGGGAGGCTGAGGCACAAGATGATTCAATAACTTGCCCAAGATCAATTAGGATTTGAACCCAGACAGTCTGAGCCCCAGGTGTGTGCCCTTAACTGTTCCAGGATTCCAAGGCCAGAAGTGTTCATGGGAGGTTCCGAGACCAATTAGTGAGCACAGGGGGAGGGCATTGTCCCTGCCCTTGGCCATTGAGAAAGGCCTCCTTGAGGACATGACTCCTGAGTGGCTGCAGAGGCAAAGGGAATGGAAAAGAGCATTCTAGGCTAATGGGACAGCAGACAGAGGCATCACAGGGTGTAAACTCCAGTACCACATGCTAGGAGATAAAGATTGTTTTGGAATTACTAGAATGTAAATAAAGTGTGAGGTCAACAGGGAAAGGGGAGGAGGCTGGAGAGATACATAGGAGGAGGCCCAGTCCATGGCTAGCCATGTGCCATGCCTGGGGTTGAAGGTCTGTCTCTTCGGCAGGTTATGGACAGCCATCCAAGGGGTTATGCTAGGGGTGAATACCAGACATTGTGCATCCTTGATAGAATTCTCTGGGAGTGGGGACCCCCCTGGAGAAATAGGAGGTGAGATTGGAGGCGAGAACACCAGTTGGAACCTGGATAGGCAACTTGATATTGGGAATGGAGAAATGACTTGTAGTAGAAGGAAACACAAGTTTTTTCTTTCATATGCACTTTATGGATCTATTGATAGTCTGCCTTCTTCCATTAGAGATTTTTAGCGAGATCTCAGGATTCCTAAGTTCTCCTCAGAATGTTTTCTTCACCATTGGGTTACTTGGCCCAGTTCATATTACTCAGTTTCTTCTCTGAAACCTGGCTTATTCATTATAGCAAGGTGACCACACAGGCTGGTTTGCTGGGGTCTGTCTTGGCTCCACCTGCAAGGTAATTAGTAATCGCACTCCCTGTCCCACTGCGAAGTGTCCTGGTTTGAACTGTGAATGATGTGCTCACCCTAATTATAAACATATATGAAAATGATGGTGCTAAATTACATGCAGTTACATTAAAATGATCTTATTTGCTCCTAATATCCCTGTGAAGTAGGCAGGATAAAGGTTATTGTCCTTCCTTTTTATCCCTTCCCTTCCCTTCCCTTCCCTTCCCTTCCCTTCCCCTTCCTTCTTTTCTATTTAATATCCGAAGAAAAGGAATTTCAAATAAATTAAATGACCTGCCAGAAGGCACCCATGTAGTATGAAGTAGTATGTAGTATGAAGTGGTTAGACTCAGATCCTCTGGTGAATGGTCTGGAAGCTTTCTGCTGCACTGTAGTCTCCCTGACTATGCTGTGGGAGATTAAAGATGGCCCCATGCTCTTTGTTGCTCCTCCTATTGAAAGGCAGACTCTAATCTCTTTCCTTGAATCAAGTTTGGTCTTAGTGATTTGCATAACCAATAGAAATTGAGAGCAGTGGTATTCTGGGACTTCTGAGGCGAGGTCAGAAGAAGCTTCTGACTAGATCTTTTGGAATGCCTGCTCTCAGGAAGCCGGTCATCCTGTAAAAAGCCTAACTCCCCTGAGAATCCCATGCTGTGAGGAAGCCCAAGCTAGCCACGTGCCAGGGAGAGAGAGAAATGGATCTGTGGCCAATGGTGTTGTGATTCTGGAAAACTTGCTCTCTGAAAAACAGTGTCCTGGTTTATGGTGGTTGTTGATTTCTAGTTGTAACTAGTCCCACTAGGGCTGACGTTGAGCTACTCTAGTGGCTTGTAAAAATTTCTGAATATTTAACAAATGGCTGGTATGAGCCAGTTTCTAGCCTCTAGCCCCATGAATCATCCTGGTTAGGACCCCAGATATTGTGCAGCAGAGTGGAGTTGTCTTTGGTGAGCCTCATGTAATTTGAAGATTCACAAGCAAAATAAATGAGCATTTTAAAAAATGTTTATTTATCCTTAGAGAGAGGAAGAGAGAGCAGAGAAGGGGAAGAGAGAGAGGCTGAGAGAGAGAATCCCAAGCAGGCTCCACACGGTCAGTGCAGAGCTCAATGTGGGCTCGATCCTACAAATGGTGAGATCATGACCTGAGCCTAAATCAAGAGTTGGATGCTTAACCCACTGAGCCATCCAGGTGCCCTATGAGCGTTGTTTTAAATCACTGTGTTCTAAGGTGGCTTGTTATGCAGTAGTGGATAACCAGCACATGTAGGGAGACAGATATGCATGTCCTTAGAGAAATGGGAGCACTCTGAAAAATTTAGAGAACCGTTTCTCTCTGTGTGTCCTTTGCTGTCATTAAACTGGTGGAATATTTCAGGTGAAATCTATAGTTTGTGGTAAAGTTGGAGCCTTAGGTGTCTCACTCTGCCTTAGGCCTGAGATGCATGGTTGGTACCATTCTCTGAGACATGACAAAAGGGGGAAAAGGTGGGCTGAGAATGGGCCACGTTAAGCTAGAGGTGATGGTGGGTCCCTCTGAAGTAAGGTGTCCAGCAGGCTGTCTGAGTTAGGTGGAGCTCTGTTATGATTTATAATACAGCTCAGCACCTCATTTCTAATGATTAATTTACTTATAATAATTTCAGTATTGCTCTTGAGCAAATTATAAAGCTGACAAAGCTTGTCTTTAGTTCATGTAGCATCCTCTCTGCTTTTCTCCTAATGTTTTGGGTACACATTTACAACCTTCTGTTCTCCCTAATAATGTGATTTGTCTTATGTTTCACTGTGGAAAATGGGAAGGTGGAACAGGAAGTTTGTTTCTTAATGTACTTTTACTATATTGCTGTGAAACTCATTTCCCCAAAACTGAGCAGCTTAAAACAACTGATAGTTGTTATATCACAGTTTCTGTAAGGCAGGAATTTGGGTGACTCAGTTGGCTCATTCCGGTTGAGGGTCTCTCATGAGGTTGTGGTCAAGGTGTTGTCTGGGGCTACAGTTATCTGAAGGCTTGACTGGGGCTGGGAGATCCATTTTCAAGATGGCTGCCTCACATTGCTGTTGGCATGAGGCCTTGGTTCCTCACCACAATGGCCTCTCCATACAGTTGCTTTTGTGCTATGTGTTATGATATGGCAACTGGATTCCTCCAGAGAGAGTGATGTGTGTGTGTGTGTGTGTGTGTGTGTGAGAGAGAGAGAGAGAGAGAGAGAGAGAAGAAAGAGGAGTAGAAAAGGAGGAAGCTGTGCCTTTTATGACTTAGTCTTAGAAGTTACGTATGTCACTTTCAACATATTCTTTTAAAAAAGTTTTTTTAAGTTTATTTATTNAGGAAGCTGTGCCTTTTATGACTTAGTCTCAGAAGTTACGTATGTCACTTTCAACATATTCTTTTAAAAAAGTTTTTTTAAGTTTATTTATTTATTTTGAGAGAGAGAGCGAGCAGGGAAGGGGCAGAGAGAAGGAGAGAGAGAATCCCAAGCAGGCTCGTAATCTTCAGTGCAGAGCCTGATACGGGGCTCAAAAACACAAACCATGAGATCGCGACCTGAGCTGAAATCAAGAGTCGGATGCTTAACTGACTGAGCCATCCAGATGCCCCACTTCCAACATATTCTATTTGTTGGAAGCAAATTGCTAAGCCTAACTCATACAGAAGAGGAGGGGATTTAGGTTTTATCTTTTGAAGGGAGGAGTATCAAATGACTTGACATCATTTTTAACCCAACCACACTTTTTCAAGGAATTTCAGACAGTAAATCAGGGATGGGGTGGGCAAGAGACCTATTTTCTAAATTTAAACTTTATCTACTTAGCACATTAAAAAACGTTTTTAAGTTTATTTTTATTTATATTTTGAGAGAGAGAGAGCACAAGCAGAGGAAGGGCAGAGAGAGGAAGAGAGGGAACCCTAAGGAAGCTCTACCCTTTCAGGGTGGAGCCCTACATGGGGCTCGAACTCATGAACTGTGAGATCATGACCTGAGCTGAAACCAAGTCAGACGCTTAACCAATTGAGCCACCCAAGCTACTTAGCACACTTTTAAGATGGGCCTTGCTGGTCCAGATGATTATATGGTGGGATGTTACAGTGGGAAGGGGCCTCAAAGGACTTTTCAAAGGCTAATTTGGAAAGTTAGGGCCTCATTTTTCCAGCAGATCTATTTTGGTTGGTGAAATCTTGATTTTTAAAATGTGAATGCCTTCCATTTGGACATGTACCTTCCAATTTGCCTACCACGCCTCATCATCTTACATATAGGACAATCCACTAATTTGGGTAACCCATCTGACTTCTGGAGTTTCCTGAGTGCTTCAACCCCTGGTTCATATCCCTTTCTCTCAGTTCAGACAATAGGGAAACTGAGGCTGAGAGAGGAGAAGTTGACTTGCCCAACGTCAAAGGTAGAGTGAGTGGAAGAAGTAGGTCCTGGACCCAGGTCTCCTGACTTCCAGTTCAGGTCTCCGTTCGCTTCCCTCCTTGCCTCCCATATCTCAACAAAAGTGGCAACCCCATGTCCCCCTATATCCTAGAGAGCATCCTCTCAGCCCTTTCACTCACCATGAATGTCCCTGCATGCCCATCTGGCACCAGGCAGGAGTGAGGAGAGGGAGGTCTTTTATCCACATGGAAAGAGCTGGAGATGGAAAAACTTTAGTTTCGCAGCCCCAGAGAAAAAGGGAATCAGAGAGTGAATGCTGGGAAAACATGGGGGGAAGCAGCATGGTGTGAGAGGGAGACCCTGGAGGATATTTCAGTAGGTTAATAACCTAAGCTGTTGCCAAGTTGAAATTAGAAAGAGCAAGGCTCTGCCTTCCGAATGTGGAGGAGGGGGGCTAATCCTGTCCTTTGATAAATGGATGACATTCTAGCTAAATGAGACGCTCCGCCCCAGTGGCTGCAGGGGGACATCAGGCTGGGGAGGCGGGGGTTGGGAGGGGGCCTCCGGAGCCCCAGCAACGAGGTTAAGACGCGGAACTGTGAGACACTGGTACATTAGCACTGAAATTGCAGTCACTTTGGTAGCTCTTTATTAAATAACCTGTGATACATACGGTGGGAATGTATGTACCCATCTTGGTTTGGATTACTCACCTCACCCACCAGTTTTTCCTGAGAGCTGGCCCCTCCCGCTGCTTTTCTGGGTCCCCTCTGACCTGTTTCCCAGCTCTTTGCCCTTGTCACTCATTCTCCAGGATTCTGACCTGGACTTTTACAGACCTTAGCAGTTGCAGCTTTTACCATCTCTGCCTGCCTGGCCCCACAGTGCTTTTGAGGCTTCCCATTGGTTGCGCAGGGACTCTCCTCCCCACCTCTCCCTTCCCAGGGGCCCCCATCTCCACGTAGTGGCCTATAGTGAAGAAGCCACCTGCCTTTTGTACGTTTCAGGGAGGGCCAGAGCTGCCTGGGTCTTCTCCAAAGAGGGGTGACCTCCTGGGAGCCCTTGAGCATCCTACCTGTCACCCACTCCCAGCCCTCTGGGGATGTGTTTTCTTCGCTCTCTTAAATTCACAGACTTTTACATCATTAGAGATCTCAGAGACAGGGACTGCCCCATGTAAGCTTAAAACAATCTCCGCTCCTGCCAACTACAACCTCTTCATCTGGCTCCTCAAGCTTCCAAATGCTCCATGAAGGGCTAGCCATGATTTGATGTGGTGGGATGGTTTTCTGAAAGGGAAGACAGTTCAAGGAGGCTAGGGAAAGTTCCTGAACCCAACTCAAACAATGCAAGCACAGTTTATGATAGTTCTCTCCTTTGGTTGGGGAAAAAGTGTCGGGCAAAACTTAGGCATTGAGGATTTAGGGGAGAAAGTGGATGGGGCCCTATTGCTCAAACTGCTCAGTCAATTATAATAATTGAAGTCTTTTTAGAGCGGTGATAGCAGACTTCATATGGATCATGGCATGCGCATATGTGTAATACATGTGCCACTTAATCCTTAAAACAATCCTGAGACAATTACTATTACTATCCCCCATTAAATAGCGAGACAATGAAACACAGGTTTAGGAACTTGCTCAAGGTCACACAGCTAGTAAGTGCAAGAGTGGCATTTGAACCCAGGCTGTTTGGCTGTAGCTCCAGAATGTGTGCTCTTAAACACTACGTTACAAATTCCAGGGTACTTTTCATGGCTGGGGAAGGTAGGGGGCTAGAATTAGACCCAAAGGAGATGTAAAAGGTAATCCAGGGCAACCCTAATATCAGCTGGGAAACCAGGGCTCTGAGACTTGAGTGACTTTTCCAGTGCTGGAGTCCCTATGTGGGTGTTGAACTCACAGCACCCATTTAACCTAATGGGCAGCTTTCCCTTCCTCAGCTGCTGCCAGGAATCTGGGAAGGTTTCCTAATCTGAGTGAGATGCACCCAGTGGGGGGAAAGGCATTCCAGGAAGGGAGCTCAGCAGGGGCCAAGATGGAAGCCCAAGGTTCCTGGCAGGTTTTGGGAATAGTAAGTAGAGGCAAAAGGCTGGAACATGGGAAGCTGGCGGGCAGGGAAAGATGAGGGTAGAAAAGATGGGGCCAGGGGTGCCTGGGTGCCTTCGTCGGTTAAGTGGCCAACTTCTGCTCAGGTCATGATCTCACATAACTGCCCTGTTTCACTCCCCACCCTGGTTGCTTGCCAGGCTCACCAAAGGCAACATTCTCAAACTTTTGGGCTATTCCTTTTAGCCTTTCAACATGGTCTGGTATTTCCTTCCATACTTTAAAATAATATGCATGTGACTGTCTCTTGATTCATTCATTTCAGATTGTTTTGTCAATATCCCCTGGTGTATGTTACCAGTGCTCTGGTTAGACAGGGGTATGTGGCTGTTGGTAGCCAATGACATTGTCTGAGGAGGTGACGAGTATCACATCTGAGACTGAAGAGTCTTGTACATGCTCCTCTAGTCTGTCTGCCCTGCCATGGAACTGGGGTGTCTCATGTTCCAGATGATGTAGCTACAACTCCGTAGAGCTTCTGACTGGGTCCCCGAGTGACCATGTGGAGCAGAGCCCCAGACAACTCACGGGAAGAATGTAGTGTGAATAAGACATAAACTTCGATTATATTGTGCCATTTAGATTTTGGGATTGTTACCATAGAAGAACTTCATGTTAATAACTTCATGGCTAATATGTGTCTTAAAAGGAGGTTAGCTCATGTATACCCCCTTCTCCAAACCCTCCTGATCACATTTTAATTTTTGGTTAAGTCTATCATCATTGTTTTCAATTTTATTATTTTGTGTCAAGATTGCTCACTGCTGAGCTAAATAGTGTTTTGTGATTGAATCTCTTCTATTGTAAAAATTGTCTTTGTTAAATTTAGCAATTATTTCATTTTAGGAATTAGTTTCCTTTGATATCCTGACTGAATTCTCCTCATTCCTCAACAACGGTCTTCATGATGTACCTTATGGAAATTTTTCACTCTGTCACATTGTCATATAATTTATCACCCTCACTTTTCTTTTTTTTTTCTTGGAGAGCTCTCCTGGAGCCTTCTAAACTTCTGCTCTAATATGGACTGAAGGCTTTTGTAAATCTATACACTAGTTCTCTGTTTTCTAGATCCCCTGTTTTCTTCTTTTTTGGTTTAATTGGTCTTTTTGGTGGAACATATCTTCTAGTAGCTTTTTGCGAAAGGGTCATTGAAAGATTTATTTTTTTGAGATTTTGTGTCTGAAAATGACTTTTTACCATCCACATATGTGATTGACAAGTTGGCTGGTTATATAAGCCTAGCTTGAAAATAACCATGGCAGAGACTACTAGCTGTCCACCAAAATCTTGGGTCCACAGTTAGATTATGTTTCCCAGCCTCCTTTGCAATGAAACTTGGCCATGAGATTAAGTTGTCTTTAATGGAAATTAAAATTGCAGACCTGACACCTTCAAACTCTCCTTTGCATACTCCTCCATCCTTTTCTCCCCTCTAGAAAGATGGGTGGAGACAATGAAAATGGAATCCTAGGGGTTTGCAAAGCCATGGGATGAAAAGAGTATCATATGCCCAGGAATGGTGTGTGAGCTAAAAATAAACACTTCTTCCTTAAGCCAGTGAAATTTAGGGGTCTGTTTGTTATGCAGCCTGACCCACTCTACACTAGCACAGAAATGGATTCTAGGAGTGGGGTGGTACCATCATAGAAACTAAAAGAAGTGGCATTGGCTGGGGATAGGTGGTGAGGAAACAGATGTAACAGGATGCGAGCTGGGGATGCCCATTACGCTGACACAAAAGTTTTTGGTTAAAACTGATACCAGAGAGAATTTAATATTCTACTGAGACTGTACCTAGAGTAGAAGAGGTGGGGGGAAAAGGCAGGTAGGGATTGTTGTTGGTAAGTACCTCCCTAACAGGTTGTGATTAGGGAAGCACTGGTCTGTTTGCAAGCAGGGATTAAGGGTTGAAGAAACAGTGTCTGGACTCCACAGAGGAGACGATAGACCAAATAAAGTCACAAGAGCGTGAAATCATTCTCAGTTAAACAGAGGTTAGTCATCCCTGTGGCAAGATCAGGTTAAGGACATTGTCTTTCTAATAAGTCTCTTGCTACAGTTGGCTTTACAGTAGCAGATATTAATTTGACAGAGATTGGCAAGGGACCAAAGAAGCAAAAACCAAATAAACAGATTTCAGAATCATGGCTAGGAAACTTTGAAAGTGGTTACTAGCACATGTAACCAGTGGGAAATCAATAGATCAGAAATCTAGTTGAAGGAAGAAATTAAATTCCCAAGAATGACCTAAATTCCCAAATATGACCTAAAAAAATACAACACTTGGATTCCCAAGTTTCTAAGAGCAATGAGAGGGCTGTGAAAGCACTGGCATGGCAAAAATGGGGGATCCTCTTATGAAACATGTCAGGTGTGGCCCCAGGAGAAATTGGACAGGGGAGAATTTCCCAGAGGGCAGAGCAGAGGCTGTGGAATACAATGGACAGTTCCTCCAAGAAAGAAGATGCAGGCTCCCATGAAGTAACCAACCCTCATTGCCAAGTCTGGGGATCCCAGCAGGGTTCCATCATTGTTATGGCTCAGGCACTGCCTGTGTTTCCTAGTCTTCATTGCAATTGCCCTATATATTGGATGTGTGCAGGGTTGGAGGGTATGACTCAATTCCTAAGTCTTTGGACCAAGAGAAATTCCATCAGACTTGATGAAAAAGACTACGTGTCACTTCAAAGACCTGGACATAGAGCAGAGCAAAGAAATGGGATGGAGTTTTACTTTGACTCCCTTGGAAGGGGACTGACTGTGTTCTATGAGTGGCAGGAAGGTCACATTGCTGCTGCCTGTGGAAGAGACTGCCAGCTGGGTCCACAAATCTGTTCTTACCCTTCTTTGTAAGCACAGAGTTAAGATTGTATTTTCCAGTCTTCCTTGTTGGGAGGTACAACCATATGCTAAATTCTCTTCAATGTAATGTGAATGGACATTGTATGTGTCAATTTCATGCCTGGCATGTCAAGACTTCCCTTGTATGGTTTTCTGTGCATGTTTTTCTACTGGCTGGCTGCAGATATGAAAGAGCAAGCATCCTAACCTGGGGTCTAGGGACCCGAAGTTCAGGGGATTCTATAACCTTGGATGGGAAAAGTATATCTTCATTTCCCCTAACTTTGAACTGAGATGTAGCATTTCTTCCGTATGAATGCAACCACAAAACACAGTAGTATTAGCAGGACCTGTGACTTTGTCACCAGTAGAAATCACAGATATTTTCATATCACATTACAGTTGTTGCAGATGTCTCAAAATATCATTACGTTCATCAGTACTCAGGAATTACAGCAGTTATTAGACCTGCCACTAGATCGCACATAATTGCAGTCTTCCTTTTGACAGTCATGCAACACCCCTGGCCAACACTGAGTAGGGGGAGTGTTCAGCCACCAAATGGTGAAGTCACATGGTCTCATAGTGGTGAACGAGATACTATGGCTTTCCAGTAATCCCTGCCTGCAGTGGTTGGTCAGTTAATATGTACAGGTAAGTGAGTGTTTTTTGCAGTTGTCATAGGTTTGCAAAATGGGGCAATTAAAATAAGAATTTTAGGGGCACCTGGGTGCCTCAGTCAGTTGACTGGCTGACTCTTGATTTCGGCTTAGGTCATGATTTCATGGTTGTGGGATTGAGCCCTTTGTTGGGCTCTGTGCTGAGTGTGGAGCCTGCTTGGGACACACACACTCTCTCTCTCCCTCCCTCTGTTGTCCTTCTCCCCTGCTCATGCGTGGCTCTCTCTTTCTCAAATTAAAAAAAAATTATGTATATATATATATAAAATAAAAAAGTAGTTTTTAAAATGTTTATTTTTTGAGAGAGAGAGAAAGAAGGGGCAGAGAGAGGGAGATAGGATCGGAAGTGGGTTCTGTGCTGTCAGCAGAGAGCTGGATGTGGGGCTCAAACTCATGAACTGTGAGATCGTGACCTGAGCTAAAGTCAGACACTTAACTAACTGAGCCATCAAGGCATCCNAAAGAATAAATGTAACGTTAGCTCACTTAAATATATTGCCTTGTTAGCTATTGAATTAATATAGAAACACGTGTATTAATTACTATATCAGGTTGTCTTTTTATGCTTTATTAGCTCTATGTCCAATATAGTTGGTTTGCTTTCTACTAGTATCAGTTTTGTTTTGTGTATTTGAAAATATCCGGAGAAGGGGTCAACAGGCTTCACCAGAGAGCCAAAAGGAACCAGGGAATAAAAAAGCTTCAGAGAGATCCTGTGGCAGTACAGTTGAGCCACAATGTGGAAGGATCCTGGGTCCCATGGATGAGAGCCTGCCTATTATCTGAACATTCATCCAGGACTATTATGTGAGCAAGAAATAAACTTCTGTTGTTTTAATTTGAGGGTTTATTGTTACCAGGGCATATGGTACCTCACATAAAGACATTGATCCACTGGTTTTTAGTGTTGTTACTCTTGGGAAGTTCAGAGCCATATAGATATTTGTTCTGTGTTATTTTCCTGCTTTATGTAATCCTCACTCTCACCATTTAATTTTTTTTCTTACTAAATCCTTTTGTTCTGAAATTTCACATGCTGTGCCTTAAGTTGGCTCTCTTAATTATGGCATACCCTTTTAGTGGACCTTTTTAAGTCTGTCAACTCATATCTTTGTACATTAGAAATTTCGTTATCTCTTAGGCAATGTTCTTATTTGCTATGCACCAAGTCACCCCCCAAACTTAATGACCTGAAACCACAACAATCATTTTATAACCTTTGATGAACTTGGGGAAGTCATGAGATTGTAGTCAGATGGTAGCCAGAGCTGGAACAGTGGGGACTGGAGCAGGTGGGCACTTATAGGGCTTCTCTCTCTCTTGTTGGGGTAGCCTGTGTGATCCCTCCATAGCCAGTTTGGGCTGCCCCACAGCATGGTGGCCTTTGGGCAATAAGATTGCTTATATGGTAGCTCAGGGTCCCAGGGCAATTACTCCAGCAAGTAAAGCAGCAGTATTGCCTTTGATGACCCAACTTTAGAAGTCACATACTATCTTGGTGAATACAGTCACAAAAGCCTTTCAAGTCAAGGCCACAAGAGTTAGATGGCATCCCTTGATGGAGGTATGGCAAGGTTCTAGAACAATGTATGGGATAGGAGGTATTGCAGCCATCTTTGGGAAATACAACCTGCCACAATTTCAGTTCTTTCATCATATTCTCCTAATAGTCTATTTTCAGCCTCTCCGCTAATCCTTTAATTTTCTTATCTATTCTCTTATTATCCCTCACTTGATCTTTTTGTTCTACTTTGTAGGACATTTCATTGACTTTATCATCAACCTTGCTACTGACTTTTACATTTTGACCACCATTTTTAATTTGTTCTCTGTTCCTTTTTATTTTATTTTTTTTTAATATCACATTGTTTTTGGTTCATGGATGCAATATTATCTGTTACCTTTCTGAGGCTATGAATTCAAATTTATTTGAATTGTTCTATTTTCTACAATTTTTTCTTTTCTCTATGAGCTTTCTTCCCCCTCCCCTGATTTTTTTCCTCCTGTGGAGTTTGAGTCTTTCCTTAATATTTGATTATTTTTGGATGTTTCTGATTGGAAGTATACGGATGGACTGGTATGTCCTGATTGGGTGGGTGGCTGGCTGTTTTTATTGGGAGTTCCAAATGCCAGTATTTTCTTTGGGGCCATTTGGTTTCTCCTGTGTGGGAGCCAAGCTGCTGGTGTCTGGAGCTGAGTGGGGAAGGGTCGAGGGAACACCTTACCATGTAGACTCTGGCTTGATCTTCCTGAGCCTTTTGATATTCCCATTTTGGGGCCTTCCTGGTTCACTTATGATGCCATAACTCCAGAACAAATGTCAGGTCTCCTGAAGATTTGGGGAGGTGTGATTGGCTGATTGTATGGAGCATATGGGTCCCTAGAATGGTCTCATTACTCCTTTCTACCAGGTTTCAAACAAGCCCTGTGTCTAGCCTTCTGCCTCACTTTGGTTTTCTTCAATATCTAGTGTCTCCCATTTTTAAATCTCTCCTAAATTTTCTGTAGTCAGTAGGTTTTCCTTTTCCTGCTACCTCTTGCAAATACTGGGGTTTTTGACTTTCCTTCTCTTTGCTAGGTCATATGCCCTTCTGCCATTTGCTCTGTTTCTTCTTGTGCTTCAGGGATTTAAATGTCTCCTAATTCTATGGAAGATGGAGTTATGTTTCTGTTTCTTGCTTTCTTTTATATTTTGTGTGATATTCAAGAAGGGAAGCGATGAAATCTGGAAGTCTCTCATGCCTCCAGTGTCACAGCAGGCTTTGCGGATGAGTGTCCCACAGGCCCCATGCTCAGGAGGGGCTGGCACCTGAGTTAATGCTTTACTGCTGCCATCTTGAAATTTGTTCTTGTTTTTGAATAAGGGTCTCTGATTTTCACTTTGCACTGGGCCCTGCAAATTCTGTAGCCAGTCCCATCCACTGTTGATCTCCCAATCTATCTTCCCTGCTGTCCACGTGATTGTTTTGAAACAAATCCAATCATGTCAAACTCTTGCTCAAAAGAATTCAGTGGTCCCCAAGCCTTCAGAATGAAGTCCAAGTACTCTAGTGTTGTGTTCAGCCATGGTAAGCACCCAAATGGACCACCACTGGGCCTAATAACTGGTCTCTCATTTTCCATCTTTAACTCCCTGTACTTCAAGGAATCCTCTTTGATAGGCTGGACAAGTCACACTCATTCTAATCTCTCACACTTAAAATACAATGTGAGTCCTCACCTGGGCTCTCAAAGCCTCCTGTGATGTGAGTTTTGCTTACCCTCTGACCTCATCACCGCCATCACCTGCTCCATGCTTCCACTGGCCTCCCTGCTATTCCTTCTTGTTCTGTCTGAAAAGTTGTTCTCCCAGAAAACTGTACCCTTTCCCTTGATCCAGATGTCTACCAAAGAGTCACTTTCTCAGGGGGGCTTCATAGACAACTCCATCTAAAACAGAACCTCTCGTCATTCTCTATTCCCTTACCTGGCTTTAATTTTCTTCACATCATTGGCCACACTATAATTATATTTGCTTATTTGTTAATTATCTGTCTTTCCCAATAGAACACAAGTTCCATAAAGGCAGGAATTTTGCTTTTTCACTGCTTTATTCCCAGAGCCTTACTCACTAAGTATTTGTTAAATAAAAAATATTTTTACTGTTTATTTACTTTTGAGAGAGAGGGAGAGCATGAGTGGGGAAGGGGCAGAGAGAGAGGGAAACACAAAATTCGAAGCAGGCTCCAGGCTCTGAGCTGTCAGTATAGATCCCAGTATGGAGCTTGAACTCATGAACCATGAGATCATGACCTGAGCAGAAATCAAATGCTTAACCAACTGAGCCATTCAGGTGCTCCCCCCTCCCCCAAATATTTTTACCACTGGGTAAGATACAGAAAGCAATGGCACCTTCCTGTGTGGTGTTGGAGTCATCTTTTCTGATATTCTAAGGGGCTGGTTTAAGTATCGTCATCTCTGGGGCTCTAGAAGATAGTTCCCTATGCATAGATCATATGTGGTTTACCCACCCATTTTCCCACTATATTAGGAACACATGAAGAGTAGAGACTATTTCTTACTTATCCTTATTTTCCTAGAGCCTAGGAGGGTATCTGGCACATGGAAAGTACTCCATAAATGTGAATTAATAAAGAATGAATGAGCAATTCCAAAACCACCAATAGCATCAAGAGCAGAAGAACCCCCTGAGAAATGTTAAAAATTTGTAATTCTTCAAAGGCTAGGGCTGAGTGACATAACTTTGTGAGTTCCTTCAACAGGAGAGCAGAAGCAGCCCAGATCCTTGTGAGTATAAATTCAGATTCTCAGTTGGCAGAGGACAGTGCAATGAGGAGGGAAGCAGAAGATGAGGTCAGAGGCTCCTATAGTTGGTGACAATGGATGGTAGCTTGGTAGGGGTGGAAGTTGTGAGAAGTGATTGAATTTTGGATATCGTCTGAAATTAGAGCCAGTGTAATTTGCTGATGAATTGCATTTGGGGTGTAGAGAAAGAGGCACCAAGGATGTCTCCACAGTTTTTGGCTTGTGTAACTGCTTGCCAAGTAGTGCCATTTACAGAGAAAGAGGAAGACCAAGGTTGTAGAGCAAGGGTTCATTCAGAACACAGTAGGTCTGGAGTGATGGTTAGGCTTGTGAGTAGAGGTGTGGAGAGGGCAGGAGATATGAGGCAGGAAAACAGAAACCAAGTGTGGGCTGGAGATATGCACTAGGGAGTCAAGAATGTACAGATCATATTCAAAACCATGAGACCACAGGAGACCATTGTACTGGGTTGAGTAGCATCCCTTTAAACTATATATCCATTATGAGCTGTGGATGTGATCTTATTTGGAAACAGAGTTTTTGCAGGTTTAATCAACTTATGAGATCATTTCGCATTAGGAAGGGCTCTAATCCAATGACTGGTGTCCTTTTAAGAAGAGGAAGTTTTGGACACTGACACACATAGAGGAAGACAGCCATGTGAACAAGGAGGCAGAGATAGGCGTTACCCTGCTAAAGCCAAGGATTTCAGGCAATCACCAGAAGCTAGGATAAGCAGGGAAATATTTTTCCCTTGAGCCTTTGGAGGGAGCATGTGCCTTGATTTTAGGCTTCTAGCCTCCAGAACTGCTCAAAAATACATTTCTGTTGGATTAAGCCACCCAGTTTGTGGTATTTTGCTACAGCAGTTCTAGGAAACTACTACTATTACCAGCAGTCCCAGTCCCAAGGGTGTGAGTGTAGAGAGTGGGAAGGGGTGTCCCTAGGATGGAGCCCTGGGAAACTGATTCTAAAAGAGGTCAGTAAGAGGAAGAAGATCCTGCAAGAGAGACTGAAAAGGAGGTATCATGAAAACCAGGACAGTGTGATGTTCCAGAACCTATGTGAAGGAAGTATTTCAAGAAGATAGAAAGCCCAAGGTGTTCCAGATACATTGGTAATAATGAGGATTGAGAACTGGTCATTGGACTTCACCTTGTGGAGGTCACTGGTGACCTTGCCTGGCTCAGTCTTGATGGAATGATCAGTGTGAATTACGGAATGGGAGATGAGGAGATGAAGAGGTGCAGAGAGCAAGAAGACAGTAACTTCCATGATCTTTGATTTTATAGTTGGAAATGGCAATTTTCTCATCTCATCCTTGTAGTGACCCTATGAAATGGGCATCATTATTCATAGAAAGGGAAACTGAGACTCTGAGATAGTAGAGAATTTGTCCACGTCCCCTGGAAGACAAGAAGTATTTGAAACAAAAGTTAAGGGCTTCCCAGGAAACATTTCCATTTAAAGGAAGCCTTTTCACTAGCCCTTCACCTGGGCCATACCCTCATCTGGCCTTTTCCGATGTTCAAGGGCCTATCCCTTCCCCCACCCCCATGATTCTGTCTTATGTGGGGGCAGGAGGATGCATATCAATAGGGAATTTCATCCCAAAGGTAGTCTATTTCTTCTCTCCACTCTATGTCTTCAAGTAGAGGTCGAACTCTCAAATACTAACAAGGGCTGGGCAGGTAATGGACATGAGTTAAGTTTGCACTAAAAGGGACGGGAAATGGTTGGGGCTGAGGGCAAAGTTGAACATGAAGGGTCTACCTAAAGGTATTCAAATTCAAGTTTCAAATACTGTGAGTCTGCCCACAAATGTGACTGTGATTAAATTTGGTCCCAGGCCAGCATGTGGACTCAGATGCTTTAAGTCACCCTATCATGCTTCCTTTCCCAGTGGCTGGGATCCATCCTTTTGCCCCCGATACTCTCCGTCCTGACACAAATGTGTGCTTCAAACTCAACCACATGACTGATGTCTAAAGAAGACCAGATGTGGGGCTCCTGGGTGACTCAATCTGTTAAGTGTCCGACTTCAGCTCTGGTCATGATCTCACAGTTCTTGAGTTCGAGTCCCACGTTGGGCTCTGTGTTGACAGCTTGGAGCCTGAAGCCTGCTTCAGATTCTATGTCTCCCTCTCTCTCTGATTCTCCCACTCTCGTACTCTGTCTCCCACTCTCTCGAAAATAAATAAACGTTAAAAATTTTTTAAAGAAGACCAGATGTGAGGGCTGGGGAGACACTGTCACCCCACAGCCCCTGTCCAGACTTTTACTCTTTCTTGGGTCTTCATCTGCCTTGTCTCAATGTGTCTTGCTGCCAACCGCTTACGGGCATTATGCCACATACTGGCCATCTTCCATTTGCCTCTCCAGAACCTGTTTTTGGCCACCTTGGGTGGATGATCTATATGGGCTACATGAATGGCCTTTGTGCCCTTTGGTTTCATGTTAGATGGGAAACCTGATTGAAGGTCCAAGAGAGGGAGCAGAGGGAGGGGAGAGCACCCATTACCTTGGTTCCTTTCCCACAGGGTTGATTTGGGCTTCACCAAAGGTCACAGCTCCTCTCAAGGTGGTCTTCTCTATCTGACTCTCTTTCTGGTTCTTCTAATTGATTCTTGCTTTTTCCTTTAAGAAGTGGTTACATCTCTGCTTTTATAGCCCCAGCCACTGCACTATCCCTTGGGGTTTCTCTGATCTATCTGCATATACCTTTGTATGTATTAGTCCCTTTGTACTGGGTTGAATAGTTCCTTCCCCCCAAAGTCATGTCCATCCAGAGTCTCAGAACATGACCTTATTTGGAAGGAGAGCTGTTGCAGATGTAATTAGTCAAGATGAGGTCACATTGATTTGGGGTAGTCCCTAACTGATGCCCTTATAAGAAGGCCATATGAAGACACACAATGAAGACGGGCATATGGTGATACAGGCAGAGATTAGAATGATTCAGCTAGAAACCAGGGAACATCAAGAATTACGGGCAACCACGAGAAGCTAGGAGGGAGGTATGACACAGTTTTCTCTTAAAGCTTCCAGAAGGAACTAACCTTGTCGACACTTTGCGTGCAGACTTCTGGCTTCCAGAACTGGGAGAGAAGTAAATGTCTGCTGTTTCAGCCACCCAGTTTGTGGTAATTTGTTACAGAAGCTCTAGGAAACCTAATACACCCCTCATCAAATTTTCTTTCGATTCTTCAAACTTGAATGTGCTGTCTAATTCCTGTGGGGACCCTGGATGATATAATTCTCTAGCTCATCTCCAGGGGCTTTCGATTACCCTCAGTATGCCCTAAATTCTCTCCTTGGAACCTAAGACCCTCCCACTAGGGTTCCACACTGCTTTTCCAGCCCTCTTTTTGCCTGGTTCCCTCGAATGTGAATCCCTTACCCCAGCCAAGCTGGTCTCCTGGCTCCTGATCCTGCTTTGCATTTGTTCGAGCTACTCTTCCTTGGTTCCTTGACCCAAACACACCCATTCTTAAGCCTAACTCTACTCTTCCTGCCTCAGCAGAAAGCTTTCTGGACTCCCCAGACTGTGGAGATGGACCGTATTAACTCTTGGTGTAACACACTCAATTCCAGCAGTATGTGAATATTCGTCAGTGGTATTTATAAAGTGTCCTGTGTAGGCTTCTCCCCAGCTAGACTTCAGGCTCCATGAGATCAGGAAGAGTGCTGTATTCTCCATGCCAGGTCCCACTGTGCTGGGCAAATGGTAACTGGAGTGAAGAAAGAGCCTGACACGTTCCCAGAACTGATGCTGTTAGTGTACTACCAGAGGAAGATGCAGGGGAGAGATCCAACTCAGTGACTCAACATGGGGGTCTTTGGGACTGACTAGCTGCAACCCATCTGTGACATCATAGTAGGGACAAATGCCTTCAGTGATGTGTACTAAGTGGAATTCCATGGATTCAAAAAGACACTGCAAGAGGTGGAAAAGAGAACTTCCCCCTTGTCTTCAATTACATCTTTCCTCTCCTCTCTCACATTTCAGTTACCAGCCCAGACTGCATAAGAGTCAGTCTGACTGATTCCCCTATTGGAGGTGTATGTTGGGAGAGAGGGTTTGTGGGATGTTCTAATCTTCCAGCCTGAATCCTCTCCTCATTCTTTTCCCTCCTCTCCCTTCCCTGAAAACTCCTCTGACTCACTGATATTTCACTCCCTCCCACCCCCAGCTCTCAATTTCTCAATTTCTCTTCTTTTTAGAGAAAATGAAGAGATACCCTTTTGTAGGATCCATGTCTAAGTCCCTGCACCTGGAGGAAGACAACTGCTTTTGGAAAGAGGCAGAGTGAGTATTGCATTGGGACAGAGAGGCTCTGTCTTTGCCTTTTCTTTATTTCTCTTTTCAACTGATCTGAATTTCTTATCCTTTAGGAAAGCCAAGCACCCCAAGGGATCAAGATGGGAGGCAGGGGGAAGCCTGAGGGCTCTGCCCTCTCACTCATCAGGGAATAAGCTCTGCGTCTTTGTGCCCCAAGTCTCTGAGCTCCACCTCTGTGGATGCAGCTTGACGACCAAGGCAGTGCTACACCCCCGGCCCCCTCCAGTTTCCCATTCAGCCTCTCAGGTGCTTCCTAACTTGTCGGCAGGGAGGAAGCAGCGGTCTCCTCCAGTGATCTTCAGGGCTCAACCCTCCCAGACTTCTCCAGAGCCCAAGGCCAAGGCCAAGGCCAACTCCCAGCGGCCATCTTGTGGTGGGTCAAAAATTTCTTGCAATGCCATGCCACTACGCAAGCCGATACCCATGGGTGTGTGGCCCCGGGGATTTCTTGACCCACTCACCAAGTTCTTGCTAGAGGAGTCCCCACAGACCATATCCCATTGGAAGGGAGCCATCTCCCCAGCTGGGAAGCCATATCCCCAATGATATTACTTGTAGAGGGTGACAAATCCCAGGCCTCTCTACCACTCTTGTTTAAATAAAAATATATTCCATCAACTATGGTCTTCCTTTTGTGTCTATAGGAAGCATGGTGATTGTCTGTTTGAACTGAGAATATACTTTATTTTCTCATTCTACTCCCAGTTGGATTTTCTAGGGTTCTGGTCTTATAATTGAGGGTGTTAATGTGCCTATAACCCTGTGCACAGGGTACACTGTGACCCTCGGATTTTTTTTCTTTAGTGTCCAGTTCCAGTGGGTCATGGACTCAGAACTACCTGAGTTCAATTTCTATAAACCCATCAACCTGGTGGAATTTTGCCTGGAATTGTATTGAATCTATACATCAGTTTGGTGAGAGCTGGTATTATTAAGATATGAGTCTTCCTATTTGTGAACATGGCATATGTCTCCACTTATTTAGGACCTTAAATTTTTTCAATTTCAGTGTAGAAGTCCTGCACATTTTTCATTAGATTTGTTCCTGGACATTGGAAGGGCTTTGCTGCTGTTGTAAATTGTATTTTTATAAGGAATTCTTCAATGTTTTTATTTATTTATGAGAGAGAGAGAGTGAGAGAACATGCAAACAGGACAGGGGCAGAGACAGAAGGGGGGACAGAGGATTTGAGGAGGGCTCTGCGCTGACAGCAGAGAGCCTGATGTGGGGCTGGAACTCACAAACCATGAGATCATGGCCTGAGCCGAAATCAGATGCTTAACTGACTGAACCACCCAGGTGCCCCGAAGGGATTTTTCTAAGTACTGGTGATGGGTAGTGTAAGAAAATGGGTAGTGTTTCTAAAAGAACAGCTTTATTGAGATATAACTCACATGCCATACAATTTGTCCACCTAAAGTGTACAATTCAATGGTTGTTAGTATATTCGCAGATATGTGTAATCAGCATCATAATAGATTTTAGAGCATTTTATCACCATGTAAAGAAACCACATACCCTTTAGGTATCATCTACTTATTATTGCATTGCTTTTTATAATTTTATTTTCTATTTTTTTGCTGCTGGTGTAAAGAAATATAACTTATCTGAGTATATCACTTGTATTCAGTGACTTGGCTAGATCTATTAATTCTAGTAGTTTGTGATTCTTTAGGATTTTCTATGTACAACTTCATGTCACTTATGAATAATAATATTTCGACTTTCCCCTGCCCAATCTTTAAGCCTTTCATTTCTTTTTCTTACCTCATTGTCCTGGCTAAGACGTCCAATGCAATTTTGAATAGAAATGTTGAAGTGGACATCCATGATCTTGTCCTGATCTAAAGGAGGAAACTGTCACCATTTCAACATTAAATATAACGATGGCTGTAGGGTTTTGTTTGCTTGTAAATAGTCTTTGTCAAGTTCAAGAAGTTCCTTATAAGTATACTAAGTATTTTTGTCATGAATTGGCCACCTGAGTTTAAATCCTGAATATTCCACTTATTAGTCATTGTACTTTGGGGAAGTCACATACCTTCTTTGAGTCTGTTTCTCTATCTTAACTTGTGGAAAGGAATTTCTATCTTAAAGTTTCTTGCAAAATTGAGAATATTTATAAATAACACCCAACCCACAGTAGGTGCTCGATTACATGTCTGGTGTTACATTATACATTGTTTTAGTTTATCATTCTCCTCCCATCGTATAGATGTCCCATGAGGGTTTGCTTTATCTCTGTTGTTCCACAGCTGTATCCCTAATGTTTAGAACAGTGCCTGGAACAAAGAAATTGCTTGAGGCAAGAAATTTTTTGATTACTCCATGTCAATTTCCTCTTTTCCAGAACCCTACGACTATGAAGCATGGTTCCAGGGCCTGGAATTATAGTTGCCCATAGAGAATCACATAGCTCTCTTGGGAATTTCCAGAGTTCAGTGCCAATCTTCCTTCTGATTTTTAAAAAATGTCATATTTTCTCTTTTAGGTTGTTTAGTCAATATCTGCAATCCCTCCTTCCCTAACTTGCTATACATCAATGATGGAGCTCTAGGGTGGAGCCTCAGCCTTCCCAGATGCACTGCATGGTGGTGGACAAGTCCTTCTCCATGAGTTCCTTAGACCCTAGAGATTTCCTACAGGTGGGTTCTAGTGCAGATGTGATACTTGTGGCCTTGCAAATCTCTGAGGAATCTGCTTTGCTTTATCGAAGTCTCTCCTGAGATCAGCAAAGAAACTAGGTCCAGGATGAGCCTTCTAAACCCCCAGCAAGTTATAAAATTAGGAAGGTGGATGAGGAACTTGCAGCCTGAGGAATGAAGACCTGAACAGGGATACCTCTGGTCACTCCCCAATGCCACCTGCCCTCAGGTCATCCAGAACACACCCTTCTCCCCACTGGAATGCCTGTCCTTTGCCACCAAGTCCTCTTTATCCTCTAGGTCAAGAATTCTCAACGTGGCACCACTGACATTTTGCACCAGACAATTCTTTGTTGTGGGGGCTGTGCCGTGAATTATAGGATGGGAAGCAACATCTGTGACCTCCAGCTACCAGCTCATAGGACACCTGCACTTGGAGTTGTGATAACCAAAGCTATCTTCAGACAATGCTAAATGGCCTCTGGAGGGGATGAAAAGCTCTGCTCTAGATCATCTTTCTAAAGCCCCCTTTCATCAGCCTCTCCACAGCTCTCATTGTCTGTTCCTCGGCCAGCCTTTCCTCTCCAACTTATACTCATTCCCTCTTCTCTGAACTCTGAGCCAGCCCATGCCAGAGCTGCCCCCACACCAGGTGACAAGAGTGTCCAGCATTTAGAGAGCACCTACCCCATGCTGTTGCACATAGTATCTGATGTGATCATCACCAACAGCCTTGTGAACAAGTAGATATATGGTCCTTTCTGTTTCAGATACCAGGGCCCAGAGAGGTAAAGTCACTTGTCCAAGGTCACACAGTTGGTATGTGGTGGACTGGGAATTCGAATCCAGGCTATCCAGCTCCCATGATCATAAACTACTCATTCTATATCACTGGATAATTCCTCAGTTGTTTCCTGGATGCCCATCTGCCTCCAGACTGGACTGAAAACCAAAGGGCAGGGACTTCAGTACATTGGTGGATGCTCCACAGTGCTCGGCACAGGGCAGGAAGGCCCAGTACAACATTTATGTTTGACTTCCTACTGTTATGAAGTTTGAGGCATTAGAATATAAGTGTGTGTGGATGAGGCTGAGGATTGAGAAGAAAATCTCCATTTGAGGCTTAACTATGTATTCACAAAATGCATTAAGCGTAGGTGCACATCTCAGTGAAATTTCACAAAGACACTTGTCTAGCCTGATCAAGATTCAGATCACCATCAGCCCAGAAGCTTCTCTCATCATTCCTTCCCCCTCATCCTCTCTTGAAGGAACTACCATCTTGTCTTCTAATAGCACTGATTCCTTGTACCTCCTTTTGAACTCTTAATACATGGAAACATGGAGTGTGAACTCTTTTGTGTCTGGTTTCTTTAGCCCAACATCATCTGTGAGAATCATCCCTGTTGTTGTGTGGCAATAGTTCATTCTTCCTCTTTTCTCTGTAGTATTCTGTTGTGTGCCTATACCAGCTGTTGATTCATCCATGCTATTGACAATGGACTTGTCAATGGATTCCAGTTTGGGGCTGCTGTGAAGAGTGCTGGAGACTTTTTAGAGCCCTGCTTCTTTTCCCAACCCTCGGCTGCTTTTCTGAAGAGATGAGGGGAGAGGAGTGGTATGGTCTCTCTGGAATCTTCTAGATGACCGCTGTATAAGAATCTTTATAGGAAAGTAATGTCAGAGATGAAAGGGACTGTACAGATCCTAAGTCCAAGACTTCCCTTATGCACAGGGAGAGACTGAGCCTCAGAGACAAAGGTTGCCTGGTCCATGGTGGCATGGTCCTAGCCGGTCTGGAAATTTCTGGACGTGGGGTCCCATTTTACCTTTTGAGTACCTGAAAACAGATGCTCATCTGGAAGGTGATGGAGTGGAACTGGGTGTACGACTGGACCCACCCGGGTTGTATGGGAAGCATGAGAGTGTGTGTAAGTGGGGGAGGTAGGACTGGTGGGCTGTCTTGCTTCCTTATATTTTCCTTGAGTCTGGGCTGAAGCCAAGGAAAACAGAAGCCTGGCCGCTCCTCCCACCCAGGGGAAGTCAAAGTGAGGGGCTTTACAATTAAAGTCTGGAAAATCTTCCACCTCACAGCCTCCTCCCAACCCTGCCTGCCCCCCCCCCCNTGTCCAGGGAGAGAATGGGGGGAGGGCTCTTCTGGCAGTCAGGACAGAGGTTCCAGAGTCTGGGAACAAGATGGGCTTCCCCCTCAAGGGGCTCACAATCTTTGGTGAAACCAGACAGACCTTGGGCGTAGAGCAAAACCCATTTATTACATACTGAAATTCCATCTACTAGGAACCTGGCGGAAGCCTTGAGCCAACCTGAGCGGAAACAGTAAGCCCCACTATGAGCCAGCTCCAGTCTCAGCCCTTACCTGGTGCCCCAGACCCACCCCTTTTCCTGCAGCCATCATACTCACTTAGCCAGGGCCCTTCCCCAAGATCCACACCCACCCCACCTGGAACTCAGATTCCTTTTTTAGGGAAGTGGCTTCAGCAGACAGCCGGGAGGCAATAGAAGATGTCCCCCCACCTCGCCCCAGGTTCCCTTACCTCACACTCCCTCCCCAGACTGACAGGTCCCCATCGGATAACTGAGACCTCAGAGAGGGATGAAAGAGGGGTTGCTTCTCTCGAAAACTCTTTGGCACCCTTCCTCCCCAACCATCTGCCTTCCCGCCCCGGCTCCCGCGCCGGGCTGGGGCGCCAACTAAATCTGATCAAAATGCAATTGCCAAGTCGTTAAGGTATTTGAATTTAAAAAAAAAAAAAAAAAAAAAAAAACCCCCCGGAAAAAAAATATTTGATGGCTAATAATCTCATTTCAATATAATGGGACCTTCTTCTGCAGAGAGCAAGACAGGTTAAGAGATATAATTATGACTTTGCAAACTCTCTCCCAAGCGCGGGAGACGCGCTGACAGGTCTGCGCGCGGCTGCGCCCGACTCCGCTCGCTCCGAGGGGAGACGCTTTGTCTGCGGGGCCCGTTAAAGAGACACGGTCCCTTTTCCCCCCTCGGCCTACATTGCAATTTAACTGTCAGCCGCGTCTTCGCCCCAGGATCGATGTCGGGGTCCCTCGCGAGGGTCCGGGTGGGGTCGAAGAGGAGGACCGGACAGGGCGTAGGGGGAAAGGAGGAGCGCGAGGGGCTGACCTGTCAAACGCAGCCCCGGGAGCCTGGAGCTGGGCTTTCAAACCCGCTCCCTCGGGGGCTCCTTCGGGTCAGGTCTGCACTGCGGGTTCCAGGAGGAGCAATGATTGAGAGTGGGGGGTGGGGGGTTCCGGCAGCGCGGATTTATCGCCCATCTCCAAAGTGGGCCCTTTTGAAGGACCTCAAGGGAACGGATTCTTTTCTGGCAGAATTGTTTGATTTCAGCTGGTGGAAAGGAGCCGACTTAGGAAGCTGCGGAGAGAAGGCGCTGGTGCTGTTCACGTCCACTTTCCACCCCCCACCCTCCACTCTAAGCAAACTTTCCCCCTCTTTTCACTACACTGGGAGGTAATAGCCATTTTGGAGCTCAGATAGGAGATCTGCAAGGACAAGGGACTTTTTTTGGTTTTGTATCTCGCCCCTTCAGGAAAGTTCAAGAAAGGAAATCTTTGATTTGGAGTGTTTGTGTGTGTATGGGGCGGGAGGTGGAGGCAAGGGAGCGGTCCCGCACTCTTAAGTAGTGCTGATTGCTGTTCAGGTCGAGAGACGTGGGGTCAAGTCAAGGCCAGGAGCTCCGGAGACGTTTGAGCCTTGGCAGCCTAGGAGCTGCGGGCGCAGCCGGCGCCCAGGGATCAGGACACCGAGGATACGCACTGGCAAGTGTGGCGAGTGTGTGCGTGTGCGCGCGAGAGTGCACGACGTGTGGGCACCACTCCCCGGAGAGCGCTCGGCTCCCACGCAGTAGCTAGTTGGAGCCGGAAAGAGGAGGCAGGGACGCACTGAAGACAGACCAACAGACAGACACGCCTGTTCGGAGAAAGGGGGCCGGAGGCCATTGGAGTCCCGGTCTTCGCTCGTCCCCAACTCTCACGAAGCTGATGGAAGCTTTACTCTGAGCATTC
This sequence comes from Crocuta crocuta, assembly GCF_008692635.1. Taxonomy (NCBI): domain Eukaryota; kingdom Metazoa; phylum Chordata; class Mammalia; order Carnivora; family Hyaenidae; genus Crocuta; species Crocuta crocuta. Next base: position 7,150,626 of record NW_027530179.1, read on the forward strand.
CCGGCCGCTCTCGGCACCGCACAGCTTTGCAAGAAGGATTTCGGAGGAAGCGGGTGCGCCACCGCTCCTTCCCGGCACTCCAGCCCCGACGCTCCAGACCCTTGGAACGGTGGCCAGCAAGCGGCGTGGCCGGGCGAATCCTTGGGCCGCTCTGACCCAAGAAGCCGCCAGGTCACAGGACGCATTGGGCCCCTCCTCCAGTTTTAGAGGCTACAGAGCCCGTGTCGCGGGATTCTCTCCGATGCACGTGCCCGGGGCAGGGCACCGTTTGCACGCACATGCAACCAAGGCGACTCCCCAGAGTCATTTGCGCGGCAGTAAAAAGGAGGTTGGCGCTGTCGCGTCCTGCGGGGACCGCACACCCAGCTCTGCGTATCCTCGAAGTGAGGTTTGGACGCGAGCGAGGTCATCGTCCCTCGCCCTTCAGCTCCCCCTGGTGGCCCGGGACGCAGGGTTTCCTGCATCGGAGACCTGGGGAGGATGAGGCCCCGGGAGAGAAGGGATGCTCACCTGGTTGGTCCAGCAGAGCACCCCAGCCCCAGCATACCACCCCTCCGGCTTCGTCGGGCTCGCGGAAGCCTTACTGTGTTGCGGCGCCCCTAGCTTCCCCGTCCGCGCACCGCAGGATGGAAAGGAGACACATCTGGAAGCCCCCACCCCCGATCCACTCACTAGGCAGTAGTTTGCCAGGCGGGTTTCTGACACTCCTTGCCATTTTTGTCTCGGTGTTTAACGACGCCACGACTGAGGCCTGGCGCGCGGCAGCGCAGGGGAGCGATGCCGCCCGGAGCCCAGNACTCGGGCCGTCCCCCGCTGTTTGCATTTCTCTGGCAGGCGGCGGGGCTTGGGTTGAAAGGAATCGCCTCCATTTGGAACGTTGTTTATTTTTCTTAACTATGCCGCGCCGACAGACGACCTCGAGAGCACGGCGGCCGGACTCGGCCGGGCCCTAGCTGGGAAGGGGTCAGGGCCAGGGGCGGCGCGACGGGAGGGCGCTGCGAGCCCCCGACGGGGGAAAGAGCCCGGGTCCCCCCAGCCCCTGCCCGGGTGGGGGGCGAAGGGTCGCAGTGGGGCGGAGAATGACTTTCCTCCACGTAGGAAAACATACTTTCTCCTGTAGCAGTTACCTTAGCTTTGACCTTGCGCGAGGCGGGTCGGCGAAGCGGTTAAGCTTTCCGGCTTTGGAGTCCGGCCGCCCTCGATTTCAGTTCCGCTTCCTCCGATTTCAGTTCCATGACCTTGAGCAAGTCGTCTTTGTGCCTCAGTTTCCTCGATTCTCAAATGGGTATAACGCAGTCTTAGCTCTCTGGGTTGTTGCAAGGACTGACTGAGCTCGTTCACACAAACCCTGCGCGCAGGGCCTGGAACTTGCCAAGAGCTCAGGAGCGGTTAGCCTCTCTCGTGGGGGCTGTGGGTGTTTGTGGCCAAGCGAGGAAGGGTGGGGTGGGGGCAGCCGGCAAGTGTGCGGCCCACAGGGAAGGGCCTGGAGCTGGAGGCCCGCGACTTCAAGCTCTGGGGAGACGTGCGGGCTGGGGAGAGTTCTGAGCGTTTTGACATGAAATGAATAAAATGCAAATGATATTCAAAGCAAGATGCTAATGAGAATCTGTTCTTTGAGCGTCCACGGCCCCGGCAGTGCCCAGAACAGTGGCGGAGCTGGTGTGAACTCAAGCAGGGGC
>NW_027530179.1:7152861-7289021 GCF_008692635.1 Crocuta crocuta
CCAGCTCCTATCCTGTGACCCTAGCCGGGAATCTCCGCAGGCTCGGGCCGCTCTGGGCCTGAACCGAGGCAAAAATCCCGGGCGACCCGGCTCTCCGGGGAAGAGGCGCGAGTGTGTGACAGCCCGGGGTGCAGGGGAGAGAGTGGGAGGGGCGTCTCTGACCTCTGCCTTGGGTCTCTGAGACTTCAGGGCTTGAGGGCTGAATGGGGGCCGGCGACAGAGCAGACACTGCCCGCCTCCCCTCGAACGTCTGCGGCGCCCAGAGCGCCTTGCTCTCCGCCGGCAGGACGCTACCCGCCACTCCAGGAGTGGGAAGGGGGCTGGGAAGAGGACCGGCAGAGCCCAGGGCCTGCGCTTTGGGCCCAGATCACATTTATTTCCCACCCCATTCTCTTTATGACAATGAATAACAACAACGATGTACGTAAAAGCCTGTACAGTCGGGACAAAATAGGTGCACGACACTACGTTGAGTTACATGGGCTGTCACCACGGCTCCTCCTGAACTTCCGCAGTTTGGAGAAAGTCGTGAATTTATTCAACAAACGTTTAGTGAGCTCCGACGGACGGAGAAACAGGATGCCAAGTGCCTGGCCCTCTGGGCGCTTACATTCCCCTGGGACAGAAAGACAGTAAACCGACCAACTCAGACACATCATATGATGTTAGGCAGGGTAGCCCTCTGTACGCGGAATGGAAACTTAAGCTGATTGCAGAGAGCCTCCGCGGGGAGGAGGCAGAGGCCTGGATGAAATAAGGGAATGAGCCATGCAGACCTTTGGAAGGACAGAGCCCCAGACAAAGGGAACTGGCAATACAGTGGTGGAGATGTGGGCAGTGCCCGGGGTGCAGCCTGATGGGGACGAAGGGGAAGGAGGTGAAATGGAAGGTCACGTCGGGCTCTGTAGGTCACGGTGGGGAGTTCTGGATTATATACCAGGTGTGATTGGGGAGCCACCGGAGAATTTTTGAGAAGGGACTGAAACAACTTGATTTGTGTTTTTAAAAAATGATAAGCAAAGAGAATGTAACTCGTCCATGGTTTCCAGGTTTGTGAGGGTCTTAACCCAGATCTCTAAATGTGTCCCAGTCCACAGTATCAAACAGGCGTGCTTAGGCAAGACTGTCCCAGAAGGGGCCCGGGAGATGTCGTGAAGGGGGCTCTGTCTCTCCCACCCATGCATTTAGGAAGGTTCCAGAATGGGACGGGGGGTAGGGGATGGAGGGCGGGGGGGTCTCTAAATAGGCCAGCTCAGGAATCTAGGCTGTGGGCGAGGACCCCCAGCCTGAGGATCGCTGGCGTTTTCACTTCCTGATTCCCCACCCCACCAGCTGCCTTTGCTCTGCCTACCTGGGCCTTTACCGGTTGCGGAGACTCGGAGCGAGGGCAACTGTGGCACCCGGAAGACGAGACCTAGTCTCTCCGACGCTCCAAGGCCGCTGCTCTTCGGGCTGAGAAATTCTTTCGCCCAAAATGACTCTGTTTGTGCGGAAACTGTCACTGTGGTCCCGCACCGCCTCCCGGTGGCCAAGGAGGATACTGCAGCCGGACTCGGTACCGGATGCAGAACGAACCAGAGACCGCAGGGGGCGCAGGAACAGGCTTAGCGTGCCCAGGTGCCAGGTGCCTGGAGAGGGAGGCGCTTCAATTACTTTAACCAGCAGCGTAACTCCTGGAGGGAGAACTGCTGTTTCCCTCGCTATACAGATAAAGAAACTAGTGCAATGAGAGGCAAAATACTTTGCCTAAAAGCATCCAGCTAGTAAGAGGCAGAGTGATTTATCCACTTACACGTTCTCTTTTGCCCACATAGAATGAGGAAAGGGAAATACTGGCCTCCGTCCGAGAAGGCCTGTCCTTCTCGGCCCTGAAGAATCATCCGGAAGATGTCTTTAGCAGGTGCCCCAAGCTTCCAAGTGCATATCTAGAAATGATTCAAGGTCCTTTTCCCTATTCTTGTTGAGCCCATTTCGAATGGGTGCGTGGGCTGCAGGTTGAGAGCAGTTAGGGAACAGCTGGGCAACTGTGTCCTGCATGTGCTGCTTGACGGTGGGGGAGGGGGTCAGGGAGCTCTGTCTCTTCTCTGAGATTCAGGCTGGTTGAGCAACCTCGTCCCTGACGGTGAAGAGCAAGGTGCTCCCAGTGGAGTGGGGAGCGCCTGAACCTCAGATGGCAGGAAAGAAGGGAAGGCAGGGGGTGCTTCACTCTGTGCTCCTAACCCATCTTTAAATGCCAAGGTCGGGAGACCCCTCCTTTGGCTTGGCATTGGGGCTCTCTCTTTATCAGGCCCTGGGACTGCACCTGCAGCTGTCTGGGTGGGCAGAGGGCTGGTGTACCCTTCCCAGGAGATGCTGCCGGCCTCAGCGCGAAGCTGGGAACCGTTCTCCAGCCTCTGCTGCCCTCTAGTGAGCTAGGAACCCGGGGCGGTGTCTTCTGATCTTCTGGCCTTTCTTCCCTGGACAAAGATCCCTTCCCAGAGGCCAAACAGACTTGGAAAGGTCTGGCTGCAGAACACCCCAGAGCTGTGTCCCCCGGAACGCCAGTATTATTACACTCAACAAACATTTAATAAGGGCCTGCCATGCACTTGGCTCTGCGGACAGTCAAGAGGAAGCCCTACCCGGCCAGCCAGCCCCTCCCCTTCCTCGACCGCTGGGTGTCAAGGGCTCCCAGTCTAACAGAGAAGACAGACACAAAATGACTCCTACAATCATTTTTCTAAAAGGCTTTTTAACTTTTAAAATAATTTTAGATTAATAGAGAGTTCAAAGATAGTACAGAGTGGCCCTGGGTGCCCTTGCCCTGCACGTATGGATTCTTGAAACCCGCACCACAATCAAGATACAGAACTATTCTAGCACCACCAAGATCCCCCCTTTGCTACCCCTTCATCTTTCACCCACCCCTCCTTCTCCCAGCATTCTTAACCACTGACGGCACTTAATTTTTTCCATCTCTATAATGCTGTCATTTCCAGAGTTTTATACAAATGGAATCATACAGCATGTGGCCTTTTGAGACTGCCTTTTCTTTTGACTCCAAAAAAAAAAACATTGAGATCCATCCAAGTTGTTGCATCTATCAGTAGTTTGATTCCCTTTGATTCCTTTAAAAAATGTTTGTTTTAGAAGGAGAGACAGGGAGAGAGAGAGAGAGAGAGAGAGAGAGAGAGAGAGAGAATGAGCAGGGGAGGGGCAGAGAGAGAGGGAGACAGAGGATCCAAAGTGGGCTCTGCACTGACAGCAGCCAGCCTGATGCAGGGCTCAAACTCATGAACCGTGAGATCATGACCTGAGCTGAAGTTGGAAGGCTCTTTGAGCCACCAGGCGCCCCAAACCTATGCTCCGTTTTGAGTGAATTTTTGTAGGTGCGAGGGTTAGAGCAAATGCCTTGTTTGATTTTTGTTTATAGATCTCCAATTGCTCCAGGATCATTTGTTGAAAAGACCATTCTTTCTCTATTGAATTGCTTTTGTATGTTTGTCAAAAATCATTTGGCTAGGGGTGCCGGGGGTGAGGGTGGGGGGCTCAGTTCGTTAAGGATTCTGACTCTTGATTTCCCCTGAGGTCATGATCTCATAGGTTTGTGAGTTTGAGCCCCACATCAAGCATGCTGCTGTCAGCGTGGAGCCTGCTTTGGATCCTCTGTCCCTCCCACCCCCCACTTTCTGCCCCTCCCCTGCTCACACTCTCTCTCAAAAATAAACACTGGAGTGCATGGGTGGTTCAGTCAGTTAAGCATCTAACTTTAGCTCAGATCATGATCTCACAGTCTGTGGATTTGAACCCCACGTTGTGTTCTGTGCTGACAGCTCAGAGCCTGGAGCCTGCTTCGGATTCTGTGTCTCCCTCTCTCTTTCTCTACCTCTCCCCAGGGAGCATTCCGTCTCTCTCAAAAATAGGCATTAAAAAATTTTAAAAATAAACATAAAAAAACATTTGGCTATTTATAGGGGCACCTGGGTGGCTCAGTCCGTTGAGCATCTGATTCTTGATTTTGGCTCAGGTCATGATCTTGGAGTCATGGGATCAAGCCCCACATTGGGCTCCACTGAGCATAGAGCCTGCTTAATATTCTCCCTCTCTTTCTGCCTCTCTCCCCTGCTCTCTCTCAAATAAAAAAACCCAGTCATTTGGCTATTTATGACAACATGGATGGGTATTGAGGACATTATACTAAGTGAGATAAGTCAGGCAGAGAAATAGAAGTACTGTATATCACTCATATGTGGAATCTAAAAAAAGGGAAACTCATGAAAAAATAAAATGGTGGTTACAGGGGCTGGGGGAATATGTTCTTTAAGGGTACATATCTCCAACTAGTAGATAAACAAGTCCTGGAGATCTAATGTATATAGACAGCAATACTATATTATAATCATCAAACTGATAAAGAGACTAGACCTTAATTATTCCCACCACAAAAAGGAAATGATAATTTTGTGATGTGATAGAGGTGCTATCACAACAATGGGAATCATATTACAATGTACAAATGTATCAAATCAGTACATTGTGCATCTTAAACATACACAATGTTATTTGTCAAATATATTTTAATTAATAATATTTCAATTAAAAATCAGCTGGTAATCACATGTGGGTCTAGTTCTGGGTTCTCTGTTCTCTTCTGTCGATCCCTCCATCAATATCCCCCCCAGTTTTGATTATGACAGCTATAATTTAGGTTTTAAAACTGGATACAATGATTCCTCCCACTCTGTTCTTCTTAAGAGTTATTTTAGCTCTTCCAGTTCCTTTGCTCTCCCACATAAGTTTTAGAAGAATATTGTCTATGTCTTTCTAGGATTTTAATAGAAATTGCATTAAATCTCTATGTCAATTTTGGGGGAACGGACGTTCTTACTATATTAAGTCTTGCAATCTATGAACGCTCCATTTATTTAGATCCTCTTTGAATTCTTTCATTTGTAGCTCTTAGTATACAATTCCTGCACATGTTTTGTTAGATTTATATCAAAGTGTTTACCTTTTGTGAGTGATTGTAAGTGGTATTGGATTGTTAGTTATGTGATTTCCACATGTTTATTGCTAATAGATGGAAATACAATTAATTCTTGTATCCTTTGACTTGCTGAATTTGCTTATAGTTCAAGAATTTTTGTATTTTTGTTTTTTGTAGATTCATTGGGACTTTTTTTTTACGTAAAATGTCAAGTCATCTGCTAATAAAGACATTTTATTTCTTCCTTTCTAATATGTATGCCTTTTATTTCCTTTTCATATCTTATTGCATTGTCTAGAACTTCTAGTACTATATGAATAGCAGTGGTGAGAATGAACATTCTCACCTGTTCCTGATCTTAGGGAGAAACTGTCTTTTACTATTGTATGTCAGCACTAGGTTTTATATGGATATCCTTTATCATCTTCAGGAAGTTCCTCTCTATTTCTAGTTTTCTAAGAGTATCATAAGTGGATATTGAATTTCAAATGCTTTTGTGTCTCGATTGATATAATCATGCAATTTTTTTCTTTAGTCTGTTAATACAGTGACTTATGCTGATTGATTTTCAAATAGTGGATTAGATAGTTTTCTAAGAGTATCATAAAAAGATGTTGAATTTCAAATGCTTTTGTGTCTCAATTGATATAATCATATGATTTTTTTTTCTTTAGCCTGTCATTATGGTGACTTATGCTGATTGATTTTGAAATATTGGATTAGATTTGCAACCCTGGAATAAACTCCACTTGGTCCTCGTATATAATTATGTTTAGATGTTGCTAAATTCTATTTGCTAATATTTTTTAAAAGATTTTTTGCATCTAGAAAAGATTTTTTGCACCTATATTTATGAGGTTTCTTTCTGTCTACTGTCTTTGGTTTTTGGTATCAATGATAATTCTGGCTTCATTCTTCTATTTTACAGAAGAAATTGTGTAGAGTTGATATTAATTATTTTTTAAAACTTCGGAACAGTTCTCAGGTAGAAACATCTGAACCTGGAGATTTCTTTTTCATGGGATTTAAATTTACATATTCAATTTCCTTAATAGCTATAGGTTTAATCACAAGATCAAGTTCATATTGAGTGAGTGGTAATTTGTACTTTTTTAGGAGTTGGTTGATTTGATCTGTCTTGTCAAATTTGTGTGTAGTATTCCCTATGAAATTTGCTCATTGTGTTCCCTTATTATCACTTTGATTTCTGCAGGGAATGGTGGTAATATACCTGTTTTGTTCCTGACATTAGGAATTTATGCCTTTTCTCTTTTTCTCCTGTGTCAGTCCTGCTAGAGGTTTGTCAATTTTATGGATCTTTTCAGAGAATCAGCTTCTTGTTTCATTGATTTTTCTCCATTATTTTTCTGTTTTCAATTCATTGATTTCTGCTGTTTTATACTTTATTGTCATTATTATTTATAAATGGGGAAGGGTAAGTTTTCTACACATGATGCAAAGTGGAAACATGTCAACACAAATTATACATATATAGTGTAATACCTTAGTAAGCCATATATATAGCTTTATATATATGTAAAATATAATACTTAGGGAAGCCACTAAAATAGACCATGCAAAAATACACAAAATACTCTATAGATAAATCAAAATGATGTTCTAAAACATCTTCTGGTAACCCACAGAAAACAAGGAAAAAGAAAACAGGGAGGGAAATGGGAAACAATGAGAAAACAAAAATAAAATGGCCAACTTAAGCCTAACTTATCAATAATTACCTAATCGTTCATGAAAATAGCCTAACGTCTATGTGTTGGTGTCTTTTGATGATCTTTTCTCATTCAGTTTGAGACCTTCCTGGCATTTGGTGTGATGAATAATTTGTGATTGAACCATGGGCATTTTGGGTGTTACTTTCTAAGAATCTGGCTTTTACTGAAATCTTATGTTTTAGCAGGCTTTCTCGGACACTGGGTGAAGGCGGTGTCCCCTTATTACTGCCAGGTGGGGGCGGACGTCTCGCTTCTCCTCTTGGCCTCTGTTGAGAGCTCCAGATAGCTGTTGGGTAAGGGTGGGAGTTAGGCCCTTTCTGATCCCACCCTGCCTGGAAGCGGAAGGGGGTGCCCCATCACTGCTACTCACATGGGCTCTGCTGCCACTATTGGAGGGTGGCCTTATTAAAAATGGAAAGTGATAAAAATCCTGGTCTCCACTGGTCCTCTGACATCACCCCATGGGGAGAGGGAGGGCCACCTCATCACGGCAGGGCCTGGGGGTGTGTAGTCCAGTCTCCCCATGTGCTCTCCACTGATTCTGCCCCCAGGAGAGGAAGGTCATGGCTTCCCTCTTGGCCTTCCCTGGCTCCACTGCTGGGTGGCAGGGGGTGGTTTCCTAAAGCCAGGTGATGGCACATCTCGGCTGCCCTCTCAGGCTTTTCTGGGCCAATGAGGCAAAGCTCCAGGCTTTTCAGTGATGTTTGGTTGGGGTAGAATGGTTGGTATCTAAACCAGACTGCCTGGGGCACGGGGGCGGCTCAGTTGGTTAAGCCTCCAACTCTTGATTTCAGCTCAGGTCATGATCTTGCCATTTGTGAGATCAGGCCTCACATTGGTGTCTGTGCTGAGAGCATGGAGCTTGCTTTGGATTCTCTCTCTCCTGCCCTCTGCACTCATGCTTTCTCTCTCTCTCTCTCAAAATAAATAAGCATAAAAAAAAAAAAGTAGACTTCTTGTTCCTCATCCTCTGGCCAGAGAGAGCAGGCATTTTTTTTCTGTGCCCGGTGGTGTTCCTAGGTTGCAGTTTCTCCGGGATCCGGTGTGGGATGCTTGAAGTAAGAAGGCACCCAGGGAAATGGTCTCAGGGCTGTTCCTCAGGTCCCAAGGTCTCTCTTCCTCCACCTTCCAGTCGTTTTTGTCTTTGTTTTATATACACAACGTCCAGGAGTTTACAGGAAGAGAGTCAAATACATTCACCCCATTTTCCCAGACATGGAAGTGTAGTACATTTCTGAAAAGTTAACTTTGAAAAACTTCAGTGGCTCAATCAAATAGATAAAAGTATATCTAAAAAGTGGAAAATCTCTCTCCCACACTGTTCCCCACCACTCACCTTCTATCTTACCCCAAAAACCACTATTATGGGGTTATCGGCTTTTTTCAAACATTAAAAGAAAGTATATAAGTATATATTCTTAATTTCCACACTTTTAGAAACACAAAAGCCAGCCTATTATAGACGGAATTGTGAACCTAATCAAACGCAAAATAGCTTGCAGAAAAGTCTCTATCAGTAGGTAGGGAACTTCCTCAGCCTGCAGAGATGCAGACAGTGCTATCGAGTGGATATGTAATAGCTTGGATACTGTTGTCAATCTTCTGGGGCTGCACATGGCGCTGTGGTAAACAGGCATCTGTGCACGCCACTTCACATATGTGTATCTGTGGGACGCATTCCGGAAGTGGGATTTCCGAATCGCTGAAGTCTTGAGAGACACGTTCCTGCTGAGATAGTTGCACAAGATGCCGAAGGACGAAGCTTGTTAAGGCCGTGTCTATATCATGGCAAAGCTCAGGGTCAGTCTGAAAAACCAGTCTCTCTTCCCGGACTCAGGGCCTCATGAACCTCTTCCGATGAGAAGGTTGGGAGAAGGGCGTAGTGGACAGGTTGTTGGAAAGGACAGATTTTCCCCCTTCATCTTTCTGTTTTGTTATCCCATGACCAGACTGTAGTTAGAAGACTCTAGAATGGTTACGGTAAGCTGTTCATCATGACAGCCCCTTTCAGTGCCTCCTGGAATGGTGTCTGAAAGCCACGTTGTAGGATGGTTGGGAGCACAGAGCATGGATGCAACGGAGGGGTGGGGGGCTCAGTTTTTACATCGGCAGAAGAAAGACATGGGGACAAACTTCTGTTGAAAGAGGCACTTACCCTTCTTCATCAAGAGCCACACGACTCCGGGGCGCCTGGGTGGTTCAGTCGGCTCAGGTCATGATCCTGTGGTCCGTGAGTTTGAGCCACACAACAGGCTCTGTGCTGACACCTCAGAGCCTGAAACCTGCTTCAGATTCTGTGTCTCCCTCTCTCTCTCTGCCCCTCCCTGACTTGTGCATTCTCTCTCTCTCTCTCAATAATAAATAAACATTCAGAAAAAAACCTCACATCACTCCAACAGGTGTCTGCACGGGGTGCATGTAGGTTCCATTTGAAGAGAACTTTCCACTGGTAAAGGAAAAAGAGAGAAGGAAGAGGAAAAACAAGAGGAATAAAGGTTAGAACAGGAGGAGGGGAAGCCCAGGCTTAGATGTGCTCTACGTCCACGGTCATGGAGAGGTCAGAGGAGGCTGCAGCGAGCACTCCCTCTGGCGTGAGACAAATGTCTGTGTTTTGTTTTATTTTTTTTTAAATTGGGGGGTATGGTTTATGCACAGAGTGTACAGTTCTATGAGTTTGACAAATCAGAGTCATGAAACCATCAACACAAGCCAGATATAGACAGACTTCTCCCCGCCCTCAAGTCCCTCGGTCAGCGAATTCTGTCCCAATAGTTTTGTCTGTTCCGTGATGTCTGTTGTATGCAGTCATGCAGTATGCAGCCTTTTTTTTTTTTTAAATATTTTTTATTTATTTCTAGGAGAGAGAGAGAGAGAGAGAGAGAGAGAGAGACAGCGTGAGCAGGGGAGGGTCTGAGAGAGAGGGAGATACAGANCAGAGCCCGACGAGGGGCTCGAACCCACGAACCGCGAGATCATGACCTAAGCGAAAGTCGGACGCTTAACCGAGTCTAAGCCCCCCAGGCGCCCCCCCCCTTTTTTTTTTAATTGAAGCATTAGCCTTTGGAACCCCGCCCTTCTTCGAATGCACTTGAGATTTATCAGTTTTGTTTGTGTGTGCTTTGGTAGTTTGTGTTCCTTTGTATTGCTGAGGTGTAGTCCATTGTATGGAAACACTACAGTTGGTCAGTGGAAAGACCTTTGGGCTGTTTCCAGTTTGGGGCAATTATGAATAAGGGCATTAAGAGCATTTTTGTCTGGGTTTTTGTGTGAACATAAAGTACACCCACTTGCTGTTTGTACAGTAAGTGAGAAGTCAGGGGTGGGATGTGGAGCAGGGCTTTTATTGGTCATGTTAAGCTCACTGGATGATGTAGGGGATGAAACAAATACACACTTAAAGTGTTAGGCAACTTACCAGAACATGCCATGTGGAAGATGAGCCCTCCAACCCCCCAGGGGACACTGAGACGATCCTGTCACCATGGGACATGGTCGGGACAAGATACACTCATCCCTCCCCTGCCTTCCTGGGGACAAGGGGTGGTAGTACCAATCTGCCATGACCTCTGTCTTCCTCGTTGTCCACGGGTTTCAACAGTCAGGAAAAAATTTCCATCTTATCCTACTCAAGTACACTTTATTGTAAAAATAGTCAAACAATACAGAATACCCAGTAAAATGTGAAAGTCCCCCTATCACACACACCTTACCCAGATTTGACCCCTGTTAGCACAGGATCCTTGCATACATTATTCCCTGGTTTTACACACACACACACACACACACACACACACACACACACTGTATCTATGGCTATAGCTTTATCTTTGTATCTTTTTAACTTACAGTAACAAGGAATCATGACATGTGTCATTCAGTAGCTTGTTTTTGTTTTGTTTTGTTTTGTTTTGTTTTGTTTTGCCCATGGACGTCAGTATACACAGATCAGTTTCATTCCTTGTAACCTGCCACACAGTACCCCATCCTAGAGATGAAGCATCGTTTATTCTTCCTTTCCTATTCACGGCCACTTTAATTTATCTCAGACTTTCACTGTTCCTTAGAACGTGGTGACAAACAACCTTTTATAGACCGCTCTGTGCATGCCTGATTCTATTCTGCCACACAAACCCGAGAGATGATTAACTCGTTTGCAGGAAAGGGATGTGCATGTAATGTTTTAATAAATCTGGACAAACTGATTTCCTAAAAAAAATGCACTAATTTATATTCCCATCAGTTTTTGACACAACCTTATCACCACTGGAAATGGCCAATCTTTAAAATTCTTATTAATTTAATAGGGGAAAAACGATCCTCCTCCATTGTTTTAATTTGCGCTTTCCCATGTACTGATAGCATTGATCCTGTCTCCCACATATGAATTTTCCCTGGGTGTTAATTTTAGATTCCAGTTTGTATCCTTTTCTGTTTCTTCTAGTGAGCTGTGGCTCTCTTCTTATTGGTTTTATAAGTTCTTTATACACTCTGGATATGAATCTTTGTATAACATTATTTTCTCTATCCTGTCACTTCAAAAAATATTGTTTGTGGTATCCTTTATCATACTTTATCATATATTGTTTAAAAAAATGAAATTCAAGTGAGTGAATATAAAGATATTGGCTTTATTCAGTGATTCACGAATTAGGAGGCATCCCCTTTAAGCAGCTGGAAAGTAGCTTTCAGAAGCTGTATACAATGCACAAAATGCTTTTATAAGCAGAAGGGGGCAGAAATAGGAAGTTTCTAGCAGAGAGAGTTTCAGGCAAGGTCACCTTTCTGTGGCAGAAGGCAGGGGTCTATCAAGCAGTGCTCACCTGTGCTGACCAGGTAAATCTATATTGACTGGTTGCTAGGAGGGGTGGAAACTGAAGTTCGGTTAGATAGTAAGTCTTGGTTTGCTGATGTGGGGCTTAGCACAAGTGACTCCATTTTGTGTCTATTGTTTCTGTGTTAACAACAAAAAATGGCTTTTAAAGTAGGAAATCTGTCAAGGCTTTTGTTTCTGGCTTCTGTGGTGGGGGACCTGTTTGGAGACAGTAGTCCTCTGGGGAAAGGGTGAGTGAGTAGTATTCCTTCCCAGAAGACTGAAGCCTGTGCAGACCCATTTCCTCAAGGTAGATGTTCACCTAGGAACACCCAGAATGACTGTGAAAATGCGGACAGCTGCAGGGAGCACTGAGTTTCCCATAAGTGTGCCTGAGCTTGCCCCTCGGAACCCAGGTAGGGTGCCAGGGAAGCCAGGAATGGTCTTCTGAGTTCAGTCTTGCTTTGTGCCATCAACCAACGGGTCACAGAGATTTGCTGAGACTCCCTGCCCAGAGGAACCTTTCTCATTCCCTCAGGCTCCAGTCTCTCTCCCCAGCAGTCTGCTGTAGAAGGTCTCAGGTCAGGGGCGCCACGGGGCTGTGGGAGGGGAGCAGCCTGTTCTGTGCCCATAGCCAGAACACACCCCTCTGGCTGCAGGGTCGCTTCTCCTTGCCCCACCCTCCCATCCCTCACCTTTTCTTTCCTCTTCCCCAAGCCCTCATCTCCATCAAGGGCATGGGCAGGCCAGGTAGAGGTGGCTTAGCGGCAATAGTAGGGGACGAGGTCTTCTCAGCCAAGCTGCCCTTCTCCTTGAGCTCCTGGATGGGAGTGGAGGAGCTGAGGAAATGATGTGGTCCCTAGGAAATGGGTCTGAATCATCAGGGTGCCCCAGCACCCCGAGAAGGAAGGATTGAGGACAAAGGCCTCCTTTGGGGATGTGGGAAGCCTAGGCTGGTGGGAATTGGGGGCCAGGAAAACCTCTCCCCTAAGGCACACGGATGGTCTCTGGGTCCTGAGAGGCGTCAGCATCTCTTCTCCACCCCTACTGCTGCTCTTGGCCCCCCTGTGCCCAGCTTTCCCCTCCCCATTTGGGAGAGGCCAGAGAGGTGGGTGGACAGGGGAGGAGCTGAGACATCCCCAGAGGAAACTGTGGTCAACTCAGCACTGTCCTACTCTTTCTCTTCTCTGCACATTGTCTCTCTGCAAACTCTCATTTCCTGGGTACTGGTTTTACCCCTCTCCCCTAGAAGGACAGGCTAAAGACATGACAGGGCCAGAGAGTCACTTGGGTCCTGACCACAGTCCTAAGTCCCATTTGGCTCCAAAGGCGTCACATCCAGGTCTAGGTGGTGGGCCAGTGATGCGTTTCCACCCTGGGAGGTTTTGTGGGCACTGGACGGGGGAGGGGAGGGGTGGAGGATGGGAGGTGCAGGGAGGTGCTGGGGCGAAGGTGAGGAGAGGAAAGCTGAGAGCAAAGGGGCAGAGGGGGCTGGGCAGCGGTCCTCAGAGGGGCTGGTGGGAGGGGATGCGGCTCAGGTGGGCAGAAACAGCCTGGGGCGCTGGATCTCAGAACCCACTACGCCCCCAACCTCCCGTGGCTTGCCAAATGTCACTTGAACAATAAGTAGATGAAAGAATCGAATGAAGTTTCCTTTCATGAACTTCAGGGCTTTTAGAATCAAGAAAATGTTGATGTTTATAAACAATGTACAAAGAAGAGAGAAGACAAAAGATAAGAAACCTGGTGTGGTATGTGCAATTCTAGGCACAGCGCTTGCAGAGATGGGCCCACCGACGTCAAGTTCGGGGATTCACAGAGACGTGAGCACGTTGCTGGGACTCTGGCTGCATTTGCTGTCATCTGCTGACACCTGGGTGGAAGCCTCGGGCACATCAGTCATCGGGGCTGCCCAGGGGTCTCAGTGGGGCCAAGTCAAGCCCCGGAAGTGGGTGCATTTTTCTAATCAGAGTGCTTTTTTGTAATCTCTCCATGGGAATGGGGGTTTGTTGGGGGGGGGGGATTCTATCTAACTTCCAGAGAGGAGAAAGATGTGCCTGCGGCAGACACTGTCATTGGAGCCGCGTCCAGGTGCTCCCCTCCACTTCTTTATTTTTAACTCACTGTATTTTTTATGAGGAAGTATTTTTAAATAAATTGCAGATATCCTGACATTTCACCCTTAAATAATTCAGTATGCAGCACTGAAGAAAAAAAAAAAAGAGCTTCTTTCTACATAGCAAATTAACATTGTCATAGCCAATGTAATTAAAAATAATTTCTTGCAGTGCCTGGGTGGCTCAGTGGGCTAAGCTTCTGACTCTTGATTTTGGCTCAGATCATGATCTTACGGGTCGTGAGTTCAAGCTGGGCATTGGGAGCTGGGCTCCTTGCTGACAGCGGGGAGCCTGCTTGGGATCTTCTCTCTCCCTCTCTTTCTGCCCCTCCCCTGCTCTCTCATTCTGTCTCTCTCAAACTAATAAATAAGTAAATAAAATAAAAAGCAAGACAAAAGAACCCCCTGCCCCCAATTTCTTAATAGCTTGTACTTTCCAGTCTGTATTCAAATTTCTCCACTATGTTCAGCACTTCCATTATGAACAGAAATTCTGGTCTGCCCAAGCAAGTGGGCTGACTTCCCCCAGAATTCCCCATCTTGGGCCTGGTATGGATCTGGGTCCTTGGAGGAGCCCAGAAGGAATGCTGAGGACTGGAAAAAGGAGGCGGATTTCTGAGGAAAAAACCCCAAACCTGGGAGCCCGAACAGTCCCTAGATACCAGCACCCTACCAGACTCTTAAGGGTAAGTGGAGACGGGACAGGGGGCTTCAGCGCCTTCCTGGGACTCTGCACTCTCTCTCTCGGGAGTACTTGAAGTCACGGCTACGCCAAAGACTTATGCGACTTCATAGCAAAGTTACTCATTAAGATGTGTACTTTTTCCATACCACCCAGCAATTCACACAGTTATTCATGGACACTGGCTGGGTGTCCCACACATGGAACTCGGCTCTGACAGCATTGATCGGAGTTAGCATCGGATCCCGCAGGTGAAGGGCTCCGTCCCACAAGACTGCGCCCACTTCAGATGCCAGTCATAGGTCCTGTGCTACAAATCGGGGCTTCCCACAGCCTCTCCTGAGGCTGGACTAATTCGTAGAGCAGTTCACAGAACTCAGGAAACTTGTTTACTCACTAGATTACTGGTTTATTACGAAGGATTACCAGTCCATTACATAGGGTAATAAAGGGTACGAATCAACAGACAGATGAAGCTATACATAGGTGAGCTCCATTGATGGGGCTCCTTCTCCAATCGCAGGAGCTTCTGTCCCTGTGGCATTTGGGACCCAGAACTGCGGCATGTGGGAGCATCCTGGTTCCCCAAGATGAACCTTCACAAGTTCTTTCTTATTTTTTGTTTGTTTGTTTTTAGGCTCTGTTACGTAGGCACAATTGCTTAAATCATTGGCAGTTGGTGATTGATTCAACTTTCAGCCTCTCTTCCCTCCCGGGGAATCAGGGGTTGGGATTAGAAGTTCCGACCCTCTAACATGGTTGGTTTCCCTAGCAACCAGCCCTCAACCTTTTGAGATTTCCAAATGTTACCCTGTTAACATAAACTCAGAGGTGGTGGCAAGTGGCTTGTTATGAGTAACAGGACACCGAAGCCACCCTTATGGTTCTGAAGACATTTTGGGAACTGAAGAATAAGAGACCAAATATGACAAAAGATGCTTCCATCTCAGGAGCAAATGAGGCTTTTATTGCTCAGGAAATTCTAAGGATTTTAGCAGCGGTGAGCAGGAATCATGGATAAAGATGACAATATACACTTATTATAAATTGCAATATCACGTGCATCCTTGCTGGGATCCTTCTGCCGCTCCCTGATGCTCACTAGTGTCCTGCTTCTTCCGTCCCTCCCCAGCCACCTCCTGTCCAACTCTGCTCCTACGTCAATACTCCTTCTCTCACCCACCACCGGAATCTTCCACAGGGGCCCCTGTACCTATGGACTTGAAGCTGTGCTCAAGGGCTGTTGGTTCCTTTATCTGTATCCCCTGGTGCTCTGTCCCTGGCAACCCTAGTTGGGCACAGAAAAGTGTCTGTATCATGCTCATCAGTTTAGCCTCCTGTGGAAGGGCCTTCAGAACTCATCTTCATCCCCTTCCTTTTCCAGAGAAAGAAACCAAAGTTCAGAGAGGGGCAGTGACTTGCCCAAGCTTACAAAGATGCCGATTAGTTTTCTCGGCATCTTATTTCTAAGCCTTGCTCACCTTGTGTCCCTCCACTGACTGGGCTTATGTAGATCCCTACAGGTGAAGAAATGGGTCCAGAGAAGGTCAATGACCTGCTGAAAGAGGCAGGTGGCTTTACCGGCATCTGGGCTCCTGAGTTCCAGCAGAGTTTTCCAGTGCATTTTCCACCTGCAGCCCGAACAGGGCATCAGGAACTGCTGCAGAATGGCACCAGATTCAGAGGCAACCCCTTCGCTGTCCCACTACACTGGGTTGGCCACCATAGCCTCCTGCTAAGGAGGAAGGCTGACACTGGCCACTGTTGGCCCGAAGAGGGGTGTTAGTGAATATGAATGTCTTTTCAGCCCAGTTTGGTCAGTTTCCTCAGTCTGATTCCTTCCCGTGTTCCCTCTGCTGTCCACTAAGTAGAATGGAGCCAATCCCTCCAGGTTACCTGTCCCTCCAGCTGCGATCAGCTCTGAGTTGCCTCTGTTGTAACAGGCGAGTCCTCTTTCTACGATGCCCCACTCCCTCTGAAGCTCAGCCTTTGTTCAGTGTCCTCCGTATGTCAGAGGCTTTATGAGTGTATCATCCTACTTAGTATTCCGAGTAGCTTGGTAACGTGAATATTATCAGTTCTCCTTTCTCTACGGATATGGGCCTTACAAACATTCTCCAAGTTGTCTTAGCCAGGAGCAGAGAAGGAAAGAGGTTCCTTGCTACATAGTGGCAGAAGGCTTAGCGACACTGCCATCTGCAGTAATGTGGAGAGTAGAAAGGGTACCTAGTGAACTGGGTTGGTGTAGCTGAGATCGCCAGGTGAAGTGTTGAGGATGCTGCCTGGCTTCTTCTCGGGGTTTACTGGAAAGTGTGAAAACAGGGATGTAAGCTGTAGGCAGGGTTATTCAACACGAAGGAGCTGGAACCTGACGGCTTTGAAAACTATCGGCATCTCTAGGCAGTGAATGAGGCTAAAATGAAATCCAGAATGTTCTCAGGAAAATAGGGTCTAAAGATGAAACCAAAGGTGACCGTGAGATCCCATGTTGAGACTTTAGAAAGAGAAAGGTGATGGCCTCTAAGGAGCCTGAGGGCTGGAAGGTGGGTGCTCAGAGCTGAGACCAAGGAGGGAAGTGGCTATTCCTGCTGACTGTCTGAATGGGTGGGCGAGGCAGAGAAAGGGGCGAGATCATTGCGGGAAAGGAGGTCAGGAACCAAGAGGCCCAGGATTAGAAAGGATCATCTGTGAGTCTAAATGAGCCTCAGTTCACCAAGGATTATGACAGGAGCCACGGAATGTCACAGTGAGCCAGGAGTTAAGGCCAGTGAGAAGAGAGGGACTCCTGATTATATAGAGATGTCACACTGATGAACATGGTCTATGGTATAGTCTGGTGGCAGGAAATCAGATTGTGGGGCTGCTTTAGGAAGGATAAGAAGGTAGGAAATGGCAGTGAGGAATGAAGAGGAACCGTCCCCCCTGCCCCAGGCTTAGCGGTGAAGGAGAGTGAAATGCCACCGTGGGCCAGAACTCCAGAGAGAGCAGTGTTCGCAGAGGAAGGGCAGATTTCTGTGAAAGTAGGAAGGTGACGTTCAGAAAGGTTGAGCCCATGAGGGCTCATATTTCAGAGGGCAGAGCAAAAAGACGTATGGATTTGGGGAAGAGTGGGAAATGGGGCTCATTTGATGAATTCATAAGATCTTTTGGAGATGCCATCCTGGGTGATGAGGGTGGACCAGGGAGCCCCGGGCTTTTGTGAGTGGGGTGGGCAGGGAAGGAATGGAGCCGCAGCTCTGGGGGTCCGGGCACTGGCTGTGATGGGGGCTGGAGAAGGGGCCAGGAGTCTTTACAGGAGCAAGTGGAGAGCTGGGATCTCGCTCATTCCTGCCCGTGGTGGTGGGAGCTAGGTGGGGTGATTGGATGGAAAATATGAGGTCCCTATGCTCCTGCTGAAGAGATGGGCAAGCTGTGCGGGGCAAGTGGCGATAAATGGGTAAGAATTATATAAATCCCTCCTCAGGGTGAAGACAGAACTCCGCGGAAGTCTTAAAGCCAGTAACAGTTGGATGAATTTAATGGACCAGAGAAATGTGGCGGAGGGAGAAATAAGAGGCAAGTCGATTGTTACCTTAGAAACCCAGGAAGCCTTAGGAATGGGAGGCGGGGGAGGGAGCTCAGGGCGCAGACTACAGGTTGGGGGGGCTGGGATTGAGAAGGGGTCTGGCTCCTAGCTTCTGTGTCTCCCGTGAGACAGAGTGAGTGAGTGGGTCAGCTGCCCACATCCTCTCTCCCTCCTCTCCCTCCTCTCTCTCTCTCACCCTTCAGAGAACCCGCAGGTTGCGTGTGGAGGGTGTGGAGGGTGTGTCGCAGAGACGCCCTCCCAGGGCACCAGGGGCCGTGGAGAGGGACGGAGTGCTCCACCTTGGGCCTGAGTGAGTGAAAGCGGAAGCTGGGCAATGGGGCCCCTTTGCTGGGCCACAGCTGGTGTCTAGAACCAGACTTATCCCCCCAGGAGGAGAGCTGAAAGCACCTTTCTGGAGACACTGAGCTGTCAAAGAGAAAGCATGGAGCCGTGCTTGTCTTGGTCAACATGAGTGGCTGCGACAAAAATGCCACAGACTGAGGGACTTCAGCAACTTTTATTTCTTACAGTTCTGGAGGCTGGGAAGTCTAAGACCAAGGTGCGGGCAGATTCCGTGTCTGGTGAGACCTTCCTGGTTCTTACAGGGTTGTCTCCTCGCCGCAGTCTCACGTGGTGGAGGGAGCCTGAGAGCTTTGTAAGGAGCCTCTTATGTAAGCGCAGAGTCCCATTGGTGAGGGCTCATCGCTCATGAGCTCATCATCTCCCCCTCCCCTCACTAATACCATCATCTTGGGAGTTCGGATTTGAACATATAAATGGAGGGGGGCACATAACAGTCCTTGCCAAATCACTGCAGAGCCCACAAATCTCTGTAACACACACTGAACATCCAAACTTTTCAATACCGGTGCCCTGCCAAGAAGCAGCGGAGGCTTCCAGAAAGTTCTGAGGAAAGACAGCGGTCAACGAAAGGAGAAAACAAAAGATAGAAAAAGGTATTTGGAGGAAACGGAAAACAGACGAGGCTTTAAAAAAAAAAACCCCTCAAAAGTTAAAACTTTTTTTTAAATACTTTTTTAAATACTTAAAAAAACACTTTTTAAAAAATACTGGCCAAGAAAAAATGGCATCGCCAAAGCAAACACGCATGCTGTAAAGGAACATTCTGAGAACAAACAGACCCTTTAGAAATGTTAGGCTGTGAGAGCATAAATAGTAAATCTTTGGATAGAATAACTGGTATGTAACCTCGAGAGACGTTCCCAGAAAGTAGGAATAAAGAAAAATAGAGGAAGAACAGGAGAGCAAAGATAAATTTAGAGGCTCCGTCTGGAAGGTCCGACATCGAGCTTGTAAGTGTCACAGCCACAGCAGTCTTGTGAGGGGCAGTGCCCGGGGTCTGACCAGGGTGGTCTCTGTTGTGGAGCCTCCGCTCAGCGTGTGTAGGACAGAGGGGGGCCCGATCCTCTCCAGGGCCTGCAGCCATGTCGGTGGCAGTAAAGGCAGCAAGCGCGGTACATAGTGACACGGTGGTGGTGACAAGGGGTGGCTGAACTTGGCGGAGCCTGAGGCCCCAATGACGATGCTGGACCCCACCTTCTGTGCAATAAAAATGCACAGAGGTGTTGTTGAGAAAGGACAGTCAAGGGGGCACCATCTAGTAGGAGGTGGGGACCAAAGGCAGGTGCCAGTTAGGGGACTGGCAGAGTGGCCTGGGTACAGGTGCCGGGGATCTCAAAGGGGGACGAAGAGGAGGAAGAGGCAGAAGCAGCAGAGACGCAGGACAGAGTGTGGCTGAGCAAACAGGGACGGAGAGAGACGTGGTGGGGGTGACCTGGGATCCTGGCTGAGCTGTGGGGCCACAGACAGGAGCAGAAAGGGAGGGAGGGCGAGGAAGAGGGGGAGGAGGGAGAGGAAGAGGAGGAAGGGGAGGAGGAGGGAGAGGGGGAGGAAGAAGAAGAGGAGAGGAGGAAGAGAGCAGGGGGAGGAAGGGAGGGCTAGGGGAGAAGGTGGGGGATGGGGGAAGAGTCGGCGTGCCCGCGGTGGTGGCTCTGGTTTGGTGGACATGGCAGCACTGGCTTCCGGCTCCTCCCCGGATGGTGCTGGCCCAGATGCCAACTGCATGTGACCGAGCCGTGGGCCTGGACCTCGGGAGGAGGCCAGGTTGGGAAACCTCGGCACCGGAGTGAGGGGTGTAGCCAACAGTGTTGGATCAAGTTCAGGGGCTCTTCTGCCTTTTCTTCACAAGGAGCAAAGGGCTCAGAGGCCAGGGGGGAGCCGCCGGGGAGCCTGAGGGATACTGGCCGTCCTTCTTGGGCCCTGAGGCCTGGGGTCTGGACCCCGCTGGGCGCGTCAGAGACCTCCCTCTGTGTTGCGCGTGTGGACTCCCTAAGACCCTAGGATGGGAGGGGGAAGAAATACAGGAAGTGACTCGAATCTGCTCTTTGACCCTGCTGCCCCCTCCCCACAGCCTGTCCCCTGCTTCAGCAAGTCTGCCCTCTGCCTGATGGGTCCCTGTCCCCACACCTTGCCCTCAGTCCCACCTACCTTTGCCTTGTGCACTCCCTTCTCCTTGGACGTGACCCCCCCTCCTGTGCACACCCTCCCTCCGACACCACCTGGGAAGGGGCTGTGCCCTGGGTGCGGTTAGGCTTTCCTGCAAGGCGGTGGGAGGGACTTTTTGGTCACACAGGTCAGTGATACTGAATCAGAAGGGGAGAGGGGTGGAGGAAGGAAAGGAGGGGGAGAAGAGGGGAGCATGCAGTGAGGATCTAGTTTGGACAGCCCTGTTGGCTATCAGTTTTCTTGCCTCTGGGTTCCCTGGCTGATTCCCTGTCTGACTATCTGTCCAGGGACGGGAGCCCTTCCTTGCTTCATCCTCCCCCAAACCCAACCCAAAGCCACTCACCGGGCCACCAGGGCCAACAGCATCAGGCTCTTGGCCAGAAGGAGTCCACAGAGCACGGGGACCAGGGTGTCGGGGGCTGCGGGCTGAGAGTGGAGGGTGCAGTTTTGTTGTCTGGAAAACAGGAGACAGAGGGGAAGGGCACAGGTTGGGGTGGCAGCTCTCCGCTGTGGGCCCCTGAGCCAGGGCCGAGCGGGTGAGGGTCCCACCCTGAACTCACTGTGAAAGAGTGGTGATGGCAGAGGAAGCCCGGGGGGCCTGCGTGGAGGCAGAAGCTGTCAGGGAAAGAGAAAGCATCCGAGTTAGCTGGAGGGACAGTACATCTATTCTAGCTGGCAGGAAAGCTGGACCGGGGACCTGGGCTGGACTGGGAACAGAGGCTCAGAACCTTGGGAAACACCAATTGCAGGGGGGCAGGGCTGGGGGCTAGGAAGTCTCATGGCTCAAGACTAGGCAGACCTGCGGTTCAGGCTCCATTCAGTGCCTGTGCCGGTGTTCTTGGCTCCAGGAAGAGCACTGGAATGGGAGTCAGGGGGCCTGGGCTTCTCTGCAAGCATGCCTACCCGTCTGGAAGGGCACTCTCTGGCTCTCCGCCTCCCCAAGTGTGGAAACAGTCACATTCTGGAAGCGGCTTCATCTCTGACATCCCTTCGCACTCTTACACTTCTGGCGCTGTTAGGGGAAGGGCCCCTCCTGGGGAACTTTAAGGCTGCCTTCCCACCCCTGTGCTTCCTGAACTCTGGGTCCCTCTGCAGACCTTGCTGCCTCAATGACCTGGGTAAGTAGGGGTCATTTTATGGGGCGCCCTCTTGATTCTGAAACTTTGTGAGCTCCCTGACCCCCATCCCCACTGCCCTGCCTTCCCGGTAAGAACCCAAACCTACCAGTGCTCAGAGTCCTTAATGGAGGCTGGCGGGAGGCCATCTCTGGAACGGTGGTGGGGGCTATTAAGGATGAAGAGAGAATAATGACTACTGGGGGTGGGTGAGGCCCAGGAGGGACACCAGTGTGTCAGCCCCAAAGCTGTGACAGGAAGCGGGGACTCAGGGTCCTCAGCTAGGTCTTGTATACCCACCCACCCAGGAGCCACGAAGGGAACGGCTGAGGAAAGGAGAGAGGCAAGGGCTGGGAGAGGCATGGGGGATGGGGTGCCTGATGTTGGGACACCCTGGAGAGAGTCCCAGGCCAATGGACATGTGGCCATGACCCCACCCCACAAGGGCACCCTCTCTGAGGCTGCCCAGAGTGATGACTGGGAGCAACCTGTGAGGTCCTCATGACACTCAGGGAAAACTCTAGTCCTGAGCTACAGTGTGGGATCCGCAGGCGGGTACTGGTGCACAAATTATTTATAAGCTGCCTGCGCAAGGTAAATATAGAAATTGGGAGTGAAGATCTTGGAACTTTATCAATCTGACATTGCCTCAAGGTCCAAGCATGTGATTAGTAAAAACTGGTCTGGTTGAACAGGTTGTAGACCAGTTTAGGTACTGGCAAACCATCTCGGAGAGCCACACACGGGGCGGGACCGCATATGCCGAGCAGGACCTTGACACCTGAAGGTTAGTTGCTCGACTATAACCCAAAAGTGTATCAATCCCTGAAAAAAATATTTTTATAAATTTTTATAATCATTGACCTTCTCAATCTACTTTATTTTATTTATTTTTAAAAAAATATTTATTTTGGGGACTGTGCAGTCGGGGGAGGGGCAGAGAGAGAGAGACAGAGGATCCAAAGTGGACTCCATGCTGACAGGCTATCGAGCCCGATGCGGGGCTTGAACCCACAACCCACAAGATCATGACCTGAGCTGAAGTCAGACGCTCAACCGACTGAGCCACCCAGGCGCCCCTATTTTTTTTTAAATTAGAGTTTAACACGATTAGCTAATGTAGAGTAGTGATCCAAGCAGTAAATTAACAGAGAGCAAAACAAAAGTCACTGAGCTTTTTGTCAAGAAAAGTCCTATCTTTTCGGAATGTAGCAGTAGTAATAAACCAAAGGATGATAGCAGAATTAATTCCAAAGGTACTTTTCCTTCTGAAATCATTCCAAAGGGTTGCCTTGGTTTTGTCTGAACATGGAACCCTCCTCTGTGGTAAAGCAGAGCACTGTCTACTTTCTAATCCCAGGAGCCTGTGAATGTCACCCTGCATGTCCAGAGGTGCTGTGCAGATGTGATTAAGGTTAAGGATCTTGAGATGGAGAGACATTGTGGGTGAACCTAATCTAATGATTAGTATTTAAGAGTAGAGAATGTTTCCTAGCTGCAGTCAGAGAGAAATGCAGCTGGAAAAGGGCCTCTGGCTTTAAAGACGGAGGAAGTGGGCCACAAGCCAAGGAATGTGTGGAAGCGTCTAGAAGCTGGGAAAGCTCTCGGTATACAGCCTGTGAGAAAATGGGACTCCGGTCCTATAGCCACAAGGAACTGATTTCTGCCCCAGACCTGAATAAGCCAGAAGTGGATTCTATCCAAGAGCCTCCAGAAAGGAATATAGCCTGCTGTTGACAGCTTGATTTTAGCCCAGTGAGGCCCATTCCAGACTTTTGATCTATAGAACTGTAAAAATCATAAATTCATGTAATTTTAAGCCACTACATTTGTGGAAATTTGTTACAACAGCAATAGGAAACTATGATGCTCATATATAGTATGAGGTTTGTAGTTCTAATTAACGGTGAGGTACTAAAACCCACTGAGTTCGCTGTTGAGGTGTGCTGGCTAATGAATAAATACATCATGAAAGCAAGTGACATTTACAAAACATAAAACCACAAGTTCAAAATGAACTATTTTTTTAAAAAGAGCCCTGAAGTACAAATTTCTTCAAAGCAGTTAGTATTTCACATACAAACTCTAGACTTCTTGTAAAGTCACGCTTCTTGTTGCTAAGACAAAATATCTATCTACACATGTCAAAACATTATTGAAAGACTGTAACAGATGTGTCCGCCCTACCTTGTTGAGCTAGTCTGTGTTCCCAAAGAAGGGAACTTAAATATCACTTTGTTGACACATTCGCTCAGTGTGGCCAGGAATTGGCTAATGAGGAGGAAGACCGACTCCTGGAATAAATAAAGTTCTCAAAACAAAGCGTTTTTCAAGACAACTTGAACCAAATGCACACATGCTGCAAACATAGTTATTTTTTTTTTTTATAATAGGTGGGATTTGAACTTGATGATGGGAACTTATTCTTCTGTATCATTTCGCTTCATTGCCAAAAACACAACTAGCCCTGAACTGAATAGAACTGAAGGGTTTTATTATCAACCAGTGGTTGGGGGTTCCAGTGTCCTGTCCGAAAATGTCCTGATAGCTGCTATATGACAGAAGGACATGCAGGAGCAGCCATTCAGATCAAGGAGCTTTGTACTAGAGTGTAAACCAGGGCACCACCTCCTTCAAATTCTTGCTATGAAAAAATATCAGCTGAACTGCAGGTGTGCTTACCAACATGGTAAAAAACCATGAATTACATAAAGATGAAAGCGTTGAATTTGAAATCGTTCTCTGTATTATGTGATCACGTGGAAACTTCTCACAGTTGTTATTGTGTGCCAGGTTACAGTGATCACTGAGGGTGAAGGTTCTGTTGAGAATGTTTGATCTACGAAAAGGACTCCCTCCTACTGTCTTGGCAAGATAGAAACCCAGGTTAGTACTAACTTTTTAAAGATGGGAATCACACGGTCAGGTTTGGTTATATCACAGCTTTGAGGCTATTCCATGCCAAGGGAGAACGCAACATATTTTCCAATGGCAAATAAAATCTAAGCACAGAAACAAATGTTAGAGGCTTAGAATGGTAGTTTCTATAAACTGTTATGACATGTTCGTAATTCAGTAACGATTATCAGCAAATAGGCGACCTTGGTATTGCATGTCTGCAAAAGTACTCATAGAAAACTCTGGATAGTTTGATGGAAAGTTTTGAATTTTATTTTCTGCCCGAAGAAGATATGTGATAGGAAATGCATAGATCCAGAGTCCATTTTTTTTTATCAAAAGATATTTTAAATATAAACCAAACTCTATAATTTTGGAACTAGCCGCTGATGAAGGATCGAGGATGCATTTTGAAAATATAGCATCGCTCGCTTCCTTTCGTAAACATTAAAAATAAAAATATTGGGCTTGTAGAAATTGATTTAGAATTCCTTCTCAGATCTCTGTCAACATAGCTCTGTGAGACCAGTTTTCTATTGTGACTGTTATTAAAATAAAGCATTAAAACAATTTTTAATATATTTTCTCAGAGGGGTTATGGTGTCTTAATGTAGATTAGATGACAAGCTAGAAGAATGCTCATTTGTCACATTTTTTTAAACAGGTGACTTAAAAAATTTTTTAAATGTTTATTTATTTTTGAAAGACAGAAAGTGAGTAGGAAAAGGGCAGACAGAGAAGGAGACACAGAATCTGAAGCGGGCTCCAGGCTCTGAGCTGTCAGCACAGAACCCGACACGGGGCTCGAACTCACGAACCACGAGATCATGACCTGAGCCGAAGTCAGACGCTTAACTGACTGAGCCACCCAGGCGCCCCTCATCTATCACATTTAAATCCTTAAATGTGGATATTCAGAGCATTTGTTCAAAGTGTGGATGGCATTTACTATGGGACTTTGCTATTTAACTTCTAAGTTTTTGCTCAGCTATAAGGTTAACTACATCCAACACCTACATGTGTACTTTCAACAATCAATGGGTACCGTTCTTATAACTGAACTTTTCCTCCTTATGTTTGTTCTGATTGTCTTTGTTGAAAAGTAATTTTATGTCTGTAAAATTGAATCAGCATTTTGGGCTTGTGCTTTGTATGTGTGTGTTTGTCTCTCATTTTCTTTTTCCAGTAATTCATTTTTATTGTATTTTGCCAAAAAATAGTCATTGATGGCTTGGAGATTTTTGGGAAAGGTCCCCCAGCACTGTCTTAGTCTCCTTGGGCTACTGTAACAAAGTGCCACAGCCTGGGTGGTTTGGAAACAACAGAAATTTATTTCTTACCCTGGAAGCTGTAAGTCTGAGATCAGGGTACCAGCGTGGCAGGGTTCTAGGGAGTTCCCGCTCCAGGCTGTCATTTTATGTCACAGAAAGAGGAGGAGTGGGCTCTCTGGAGATCCCTTTGGTAAGGGCACTAATTCTACTCATAGGGCTCCCCCCCTCATAACCTCATCACCTCTCAGAGGCCCCACCTCCAAATGCCATCACATCATGGATTAGGATTTCAACACATGACTTTGTGGGGGACACAAACATTCAGCCCATTGCAACCGCAGATACTTTGAGAAGCTCTGATTCAGACTCATGTTGGCCAACTTGTTTGTGAAGGGCCGGAGAGTACTTTAGGCTTGTGGGCCACATGGTCTCTGTTGGAACTTCTTCTGTAGCATGAAAATGGCCTTAGATCATATATAAACAAATGACCATGGCTATGTTCCAAAAACCCCCTTTATTTATGGACACTGACATTTGAATTTCCTATAATTTTTGTGTGACACAAAATATTATTTTTCTTTTACTCCCCCCCCCCCAACCATCTAAAAATCATCCTTAGCTTTCAAACCCGAGTTTGCTGTCTGCTGATCTGGGCCAGGAGGAATGGACAGACCCACATGATACCAACATGGTGGGGAGTGGTTTGTGGCCAAGGCCACACATTTACTGAGCACCTACTATGTGCCAGGTACTGGTGTCTTCTCTACGAATGCCAGGCAGTCCTGGGCTCCCTTGTGGCCAGGTCATATGAGCTCAGGCTGGTCAGACTGCTCACATGACTGTTTGGGCACCTTTGAGGAGGCTTGCAAATCATCAAGACAGTGAGTGAGATGTGTGTGTGTGTGTGTGTGTGTGTGTGTGTGTACATGTTCAAGTTCCTGGGACACCTGATCCCAACAGCATTCCCTGGAGAACTGAATGTGGGGGAGGGCAGCTTGGCTTCATGACTAGGAAACCAGGAGGCACCAAAAGGGAGCCAGGGGACCCCTGGGAAGAGGCTTACCTGGAGCCACCGTCAGATAGAACCTTATGGACTTAGAGACAGAGTTGCTGGACGCATGGTAGATTCTACACCAGTAGTGTCCTGAGTCTTCCTCCTTCAGACCCGTCATGGTGACAACGAAGAGGCCGGCATTAGGGTTGTCCCAGATTGAGAACCGAGAGGCCTGAGCCAGCCTGCGGGGACCGGAGCTGGTGACTAACCTGGTGCACTTGAACGTCGATAGCTCCTTACACCAGCTTTTCCTCTCGTAGGGCCAGCCCTTGGGGGGGTACTGGCATCTCACAGAGAGCGTCTGCCCTGCCACTCGGTGAAGTTGCTGTGCCTCTGGTACTGCCCACGAGCCTAGAGAGGAGGCTGCGGGTCAGGGCCATGCCAGGCCTGGCCCCCCAGCAGCCCTGTACCACCCCCTCCGCTCCCGCCCATGCTCTCACCTTCCTCCTCACCTGGGACCAGCAGCAGCAGCAGCAGCGGCAGGAGCGGGGCTCCCTGGGTCCTCTGGCCCTTTTGTCTGGTGCTGGCGGCAGGGGACATGGGGGGTGCTGGGGACAGGGAACTTGGAGCCGGTCTGATTCTGCTCAGCTCTTCTGGCACCTCTGAGATAGACAAAATGAGAAAGGCCAAGGCCAGCTTGGGGAGTGGGAGACCCAGGGAGGGCTGACCCGGCAGGCAGAGATAAGCGGCGACCTCCAGTGGCAGGTGTGAATCTGGGTCAGGAGGGAACAGCCCTGCGGGCGCACAGCTCCTGGGTCTCCATAGAGGCTGCTCCTCTCCTCCGTGCCCTGCCTCCCCTTCCCTCCGACTCTGGGCCTGCCCTTGGGGGAGGAGCTGGGACAGCCAGGAGGAAGCTGTGGTCTCATAAAGGACTGCCTGCTCTGCTCTCTCTGGGCACTGTCTCTTCTTTGCAGGACCCTGGCTTTGCCCCGCTCTCCAGGGAAAGCCACGCTGAAGGTGGGTGACCAGCTTAGGGGCACTCGGAGGTCTGAGCAAGACCCCACTGAAGCCCACTGGCCCTGGGGGTCATCAGAAACTTCATGCCCTGTCCCTCCTGGTGGGTCACTGATGTGTTTCCATCCTGGGGGGCATCATGGGTGCTGGAGGGGAGAGGGGAAGAGGTTGGAGAGTCAATCCTAGTAAGAAAGTATGGGGAGGGCCCCTGGCAAAGGAGGGGAGTGGGGCTGGGGGCAAAAGGAGCCCGGCTGGTGGGAGGGATGGTCATTGGGGAATGGGGCACAGGAGCTTGGACCACCAGTCACCTGTAAACCCTTGACTCCTCCTGCCTGTGGGCACTAGAGCGCTAAGTGTTTCATTGATACACAGACAGATGCAGGACTCCACCATCTTTCTTTAGAGAAATGTACCGCTTTTTAAAAATGATGCAGGGCGCCTGGGTGGCCCAGTTGGTTAAGCATCCGACTCTTGATTTCGGCTCAGGTCATGATCTCATGGTTTGTGAGTTTGAGCCCTGTGTCAGGGTCTGCGCTGATAGTGTGGAGCCTGCTTGGGGTTCTCTCTCCCTTCCTCTTTTTGTCCCTTCCATGCTCGCTCTCTCTCTCTCTCTTTCTTTCTTTCTCTCAAAATAAATACATAAACCCTAAAAAATGATGCAATTTACAAAGAGGTTTTATATAAAACATATGGACAGATGTTGGGAGAAAGAAGGAGAAAGAGAGGAGCGAGATCAGGACCCCCAGCCCTGTGCTAACACGTAACTCCACAGGCGGCCATCAGGGAGCTCGGCTCAGAGCTCAGAACGAAGAGGGAATTTGAACGTATTGGGGTGTTGTTTCCAAGCCTCCTGTTTCCCCCCACCCCCTCCATTTCTGCTCCCCCCTCTGCCTGGGCGCAGAGCCCTGCTCCTGCAGTGAGAGCGAGCAGAGCCTGAGGATAAGGTTGAAAAGGCAGCAAAAGAAGGATGGGCACGAAGGGGACCTGGCTCTTTCCTAGAAACGACCAGGGAAAAGCAGAATGGGGTTGGAGCGTCAGAAAGACAGATCGGGACGACGCCCACTACCCACATGCACACATTAGTGTACCCAGTGTGTTCGTGTGCGCTTTCTCTTAATTCCCCAGTAAGCCTGGCAGGGAGGTGTGCTTTTTCTCCCCCTGCCCCCCACATGGGGAAACTGAGACTCAGATGGGTCAGTTGACCTATTCAGAGTCATGGGATCACGTGAAGATGTAACCAGACCAGCTTCCTGACTTCTGATGGTACTTTCTGCTGAAGTCTGGCCCATGGTCAGGGCAGGAAACCAAAGCGTACACACTTGCAGAGGCAAGGTCCTGGCGGTTCGTTTCCTGGCCTTCAGCTGTGCTCAGTGTTTCCTCTCCTAACCTAATTACAGACAAAATGCAGGGGTGGGGGGGACACCCTTCTGAGGGGGAGGAAGGAGGCTCAGGCCCTGGCTGCCATAGATGTGTGTCGCTTGTGTGAGGGTGTGCAGCAATTGGTTCCCACATCGATTTCCCCTTTGTTTGATCGCTGCTGACTGCTGGGAAAGGACGCCTCCTCCTTGCAGTCCTCTAAGATCACTGTTTGCCCACATGCCACTATATCTGTCCCTCCAGCTGGGAGGTGGCTTTGAGTTGTTCTCTGTCAAGTCAGCATGGGTCCGCGGTGCCCAGGGGAAGTTTTTGAGGAAACTTCTAAAGCTCTAAAAGTCTCAGTTTCTTCTTTTCTTAAATAGATAACAATGAATCACTGATTGGGTTATTCTGGGAATAAATGAGTAAGCCCTTCCATTTTTAGAAGTGCCTGTTACATGGTATCTCCTCAATAAATGTCTGTCATCATTAGTAATCAACATCCACAGTAGCATGCTTGCTTGACTTTTAATTTTATATATACATATATGTATATAATTCTATGTCTATATATAGACATCGAATAGCAATACAGCAAACATCTAAAAGGTAATAAAATTAAAAGTTATGTCATTTACAGTGAAGCTTTCTTCTTTTAAATATTTTTTAAAAATTTATTTTTTGAGAGAGAGACAGAGAGACAGAGAGATGAGCAGAGGAGGAGCAGAGAGAGAGAGAGAGAGAGAGAAAGAGAGAGAGAATCCCAAGCAGGCTCCACACTGTCAGCATGGAGCCCCACGCAGGGCTTGAACCCCAAACCGTGAGATCATGACCTGAACCGAACCCAAGAGTTGGATGCTTAACCAACTATGCCACTCAGGTGCCCCTAGAGTAGAACTTCCTAATCATGGTCCCAATGCCAGAAACGATCTAGGGAAAAATGTTAGGTCATCCTATATATAAGTTAATACTTGAACATTATAAAAAGATACGGCAAAGATGTGACGGCAAATCAACAGCTGTGAGTTAAGGTTTCCTTCCTAATTGGCAGATACGGGGTTACTCGAGTTCATATAAAAAAGTCTTTTAAATAATAAGAGAAAATGAATATTTCAATAGAAAAAGGGAGTGAGGTTATTACGAGCAGGCACTTTCCTACAGAAGACATTCAAATGAACGATGTTAAGGAAAATATATTCAAAGTGGATATTACTAAAATAGGTGCAAAACTACTCTTCTTAGAGTGATGAAAGTTAAGAGAAATGATGATAACCAGGGCTGGGGGAATTTTAGGGAAAAGACAATTGCATCTTCTGCTGGGCAAACATATTGATAGCACCTTTCTGAAAGACAGTGTGGGCGGATTAATCAAAATCCATTTTAAAAAAAGATATCATCTTTGACTCAGCAGTTCTAAATCTAGGAATTGAAAACGGGCACAGTGGCTGTTGCAATATTATTTTGTTTTAAAATTTCATCCAAAGAATGCACATACGTATCTTCTAAACTTGTGGCTCCAAAAATTGTAGGTTACAAACTCATGTTGCAGCAGATCCCTGCCCCAACACTCTACATCCCAATCCTTTTCTTCCTAGGGAGCACTTTGCTTTTTAATTAATTAATTAATTAATTAATTAATTAGAGGTTTTATTTATTTTTGAGAGAGTGCAGGTAGGGGAGGGACAGGGAGGGGGACAGAGGATCCAAAGCGAGCTCAGTGCTGACAGCAGATAGCCTCATGCGAGGCTTGAACTCCGGAACCATGAGATCATGACCTGAGCCAAAGTTGGATGCTCAACTGACTAAGCCCCTCAGGTGTCCCCCTAGGAGCCATTTTGAAGTCTTTTTCATATTTACCGTGATACTGATATTTCTCTATTAGACAGAGGTAGGTATTATCCACGAAACGTGCCCTGTGGAAGATGGAGGAATCCTCCCTTTCGCATCATGCTCCTGCGTCCCTCACCCTGATTCTCTCAGTGGTCAAATGGAGTTACCGATAGAATTAATTTTTAGATTTTATACTTTCTGACCAGGTACATATATTTTTCATAGCCCACTCATGTAGTCTATAATGATTACATTTCCTTTGTGGCACAGCTTTTTATTTTCCGTGAAGTTATTAATTACTTTGTTTTAAAGATTTATTTTCTAGTCTAGGTTCCATCCTTAATTCATCCCTA
The DNA here is from genome assembly GCF_008692635.1 of Crocuta crocuta. NCBI lineage: Eukaryota > Metazoa > Chordata > Mammalia > Carnivora > Hyaenidae > Crocuta > Crocuta crocuta. The sequence continues at coordinate 7,184,091 of NW_027530179.1, forward strand.
AACGCTGCCCCCAAATGTAACTTTTGCCTTAGTTTGTTCGAACATATCAGTTCATCAGCTGGCTTTGCTCGGCTAGTGCATCCGCATGTGGGGTAATATCTTCCCGCCCCAGTCTGGACTGGCTTCCCCCTAGGCTTTCAGTATGGCTGCATCCCCGACAGATACCTTGGCCCTCCTTCTCCTTGGGAATGCCCTTGGCCCCATCCCAGTGTTGAAAGTGCTCTCTCTCTTCCTCTCTTTCTTTCTCTCCCCCTCGGTTAACTTCTTTGTTTGCTCTCTCCCTTTAGGGCAAACTATACAGCCTTTGAACCAAATCTAACTCACCACCCGACTTTGTAAATAAACTAAATTCAGGCACCCTCCTTTATTTATGTGTTATCTATGGAAGCTTTCATGTTACAACGGTGGTTGAATAATTGCAACAGAGATCCTTTACTTGCTACGCGGCCCTAGACTTGGAAAAGTTTGCTGACTTGAGAGATGGAAGATGACAAAGAATGGAGAGGTGGCCAGTGTGTCTGAAGGAGAAACCAGAAGAATCAGAACATAAGCAAAAGAACGTAGGCTTACCGGAAGAAAGAATTTAAGTGCCAGATGATAGATGTGATTCTCCGTTAATAATCGCTGAAAGAGGTGTAAACTATCTTAAGCACTGGCCAAAGTGTTTTCAATGTTTGTATTTTTTTATGTTGAGAGGTAGAGAAAGAGAGAGAGAGAGAATGGGGAGGAGTTGAGAGAGAGAGAGAAGGAGAGAGAGAATCCCAAGCAGAGCCTGAAGCGGGGCTCGATCTCACAAACCCTGAGATTATGACCGGAGCCAAAATCAAGAGTCAAATGCTTAACCATTTGAGCCACTCAGACTCCCTCAGCACAGGCCAGATTTTGCTGGAAGTGATAAACGACCCCAGTTCGATGAGTTCACACACATAATGGTTTCCCTTGCTTCTGTGAAGCCCTCATGACCAGACGTGACTATCCAGGGCAGGAGTCCTCTGTGGGCCAGTTCAGCGTCTGAAGTACATTGACTTGATGGTCCTCCTCTGGTCACCACAGGAAAGAACATGCTGAAAGGCTGGGCTCTAGCTCTTAAAGGGTTCTGCGGGGACGGAGACACATCACTTCCACACATTTCACTTGCCAGGCAGTCACCAAGGAGCCGAGAACCATGCGGCTTCCATTTATCCAGAGGTAAAGGGGAGCCAAAGACTGGTCAGCAATGGTGATGGCTGTCACCTTTCCCTGAGAAAAATCTTGTAAGCTTCAGCACTAGGGGGAAGTGAGTTACTTCCAAAGGAATGAAAACCCAGCCTCATTGGCTTTACAGCTTCCTGCTGCAACACCAAAAGTCAGAAGTTCTGTGGAAAACAAGGGGAAGCATTGTCACTCATGTGCGGAGACAACAAGACGGTGTTACACATGATAGTAACCAACATCTGTGTTGGGAACAAATGATTGGAATATGGGCTTCAATTCACTGATAGTTAATTTTTTTAATGTTTATTTATTTTTGAGAGAGACAGAGTGAGCAGGGGAGGTGCAGAGAGAAAGAAGGACAGGATCCGAAGCAGGCTCTGTGTTGACAACAGAGAGCCTGATTGGGGGGCTCCAACTCATGAACCATGAGATCATGACCTGAGCTGAAGTTAGACGCTCAAGGGACTAAGCCACCCAGGCACCTCTATTGATACTGTAATTTTTAAAATAGTTTATTGTCAAGTTGGTTTCCATATAACACCCAGTGCTCATCCCCACAAGTGCCCTCCTCCATGCCCATCACCCCCCTTCTCCTCCCCCCCACCCCATCTGCCCTCAGTTTGTTCTCGGCATTCAAGAGTCTCTCATGGTTTGCCTCCCTCCCTCTCCCCCACTACTTTTCCCCTTCTTCTCCCCTATGTTAAGTTCCTCCTAATCCTCCTATACGTGCAAACATATGGTATCTGTCCTTCTCTGCCTGACTTATTTCACTCAGCATAACACCCTCAAGGTCCATCCATGTGGCTACACATGGCCAGATTTCATTCTATCTCATTGCCATTTGTATTCCATTGNTCAGTTCTAGTAGGCTTCTGGTGGAGTCTGTCGGGTTTTCTATGTAGAGTGTCATGTTGTTTGCGACAGATAGTTAATTTTTTTTTAAGGACCAAAAAATGCTGGTGTTAAGGGGCACCTGGGTGTCTCAGTAGGTTGAGCTTCCGATTTTGGCTCAGGTCATGATCTCTCAGTTTGTGGATTCGAGCCCCTACATCAGGTTCACTGCTGTCAACGCAGAGCCTGCTTTGGATCCTCTGTCCCTCTCTCTCTCTGCCCCTCCACCACTCTCACTCTCTCTCTCTCTCTCTCTCTCTCAAAAAAAATAAACAGGAGCGCCTGGGTGGCTTCGTCGGTTAAGCGTCCGACTTCGGCTCAGGTCATGATTTCATGGTTCGTGGGTTTGAGCCCTATGTCGAGCTCTGTGCTGACAGCTCGGAGCCTGAAGCCTGTTTTGGGTTCTGTGTCTCCTTCTCTCTCTTCTCCTCCCCTCAACTCATGCTCTGTTTCTCTCTGTCTCAAAAATAAATAAACATAAAAAAATAAATAAATAAACAAACATTAAAAACATAAACGGGCTGACAAATGGTGGTGGTGAGCACTGACAAATCCAAAGAAAGAGAAATTTACATAATTGTGGCATCCTGGTGATAAAGGTGACCAAAATTGATGTCACTATAAAATCATATTTTACAATTGCTTGCTTTTTGTGAATATATGTGCAATTAATTTTTGTGTAAATCTTCTGTCTAGCTAAATTAAGTAATCTATTATTTCTAAGAATTTGATTACTCATTTATGATTTGTATGTATTGTAACATAAATCATAATTTACATCAGTGCAATTAGTGTAAATTTAAACCGTGCATTTAATGTTAAATATTTTATAAGAACATATTTATATTTAAGTATTTTTACATGTAAAATAGAGAACATGAACATATAATGAAAACCAAGACTGTCTGTTTAGAAAGGTGAAAAAAATGGAACTAAAATGAAATGAATAAATCTGCTGCTGGAAGAAGATTTTTAAAAGGAAATGCTTCTATGTTCCCCTGGGAAAGACAAACTGGTTGAGATCACAAATATGACAAGTATTAGAAAACACATGATGAATTAATGAACAAATGAATGAATGAATGTAATTCTGTAATCACAAAGATTAAAAATGTGAAAGTCCTGATTGGATGACCTATTATTTTCCCAGGTCACTGTAACAAATCACCACAAATCACCACTGTAACAAATCACCACCACTGGGTTAGTTCACAGAAATGGAGACCCCAAGTCCAGCATCAAGGTGTTGTTAGGGCCACACTCTTTCCAGAGGTTCTAGAGAAGATCCTTCCTTGTTGTTTCGGCTGCTGGTGGCTATCTGCATTCCTGGGCCTGTGGCCCCATCATTTTGAACTCTGTCTTGTAATCACATTGCTTTCTCCATATGAGACTCTGTCTAACCCCCTCTGCCTTTCTCCCATAAGGAGGACCCACAAGAGAATCCAGAATAAAGGCCATTTTCAAGACCTTTAATTTAATCACAGCTTTTGCTGTAGATAAGGGCAATACTCATAGATTCTGGGAACGAGGAAGTAAATATATCTTTAGAGGCCATTTCTTCTGCCTTCCAGAAATGAGTTTTTTTAGATAAAAATATGAGTTACAAATAGGTTGAGACTTAAAATCATCAGCTGACAATTCGCCATGGATGATACTTGTATGGGTGTTTAAAGATCTAGCTACAAATCAGTCGAGGTGCTGATTTAGGGGTAAGCCCCAAGATACTTTCAAGAGACAGACAGTGCTCATCACATCCGAGCTGTCACAAAGAACCAAAGAGATGAAATGCTTCCTGGAAGATTATAACAAGAGAAAGAAAAAATTTAAATTCTTGCAAAAACTTGACCCAAAAAAAAGGCCAAAATTAATTTACATACATAAATTATATATGTATTATATACATGTGTATTATATACATATATATGTAGCAAATTAAAGACACAAGTATATGGAAAGAATAATATATCATGACTAAATAGTTTATATTATGTGAATACGAGTGTGTTGGGCTATCAAACTTAGATCAATGCTTGATTCTATTTTAGTAAATCAAAGGAGAAAATGATATGAAGATAGTGATCAATTGCAGAAAGGCATTTGGTAAAATTCAACATCCATTCTAGACAAATCTTTTACTATTCTATGAATAGGAAATTGCTTTCTTAATAAAGAAATGAGTTATTGAATTAATCAGCTAAAATCACACTAGTGAAGAGTCACGTTAAAGGTTAGGACCAAGATAAAAATGCTCAACGTCAGAAGTATTGTTTGACACGTTTCTGGAAATACCAGCAACTGTAATTCCATAGGAAAATAAAATGGAATATATAAACTTAAAATAACAGGCCAAATTGCCATTGTTGGCTGGTTGTATAGTTATCTCCCTGAAAAACTCAAGGATATTAGCTGAAAACCCATTCGAACACAAGAAGATCTGTCAAAGAAAAACCAGAGCCAGGCAGTAGTTACAGTGGTAAAAACCGATTTTATTTAGGAACTGTTGCTGTAGGAGAAAAGAGACCTCAGTATGGAGCCGGGCTCAGTCCTGAATACAGCACAGGCTGCCGGAGACTTACAGCCAGGGAGCAAGCGAGGGTCAGCGCATGGGACATTTCTGAGACGAAACATCAAGAATAAGGGGTGGTTCTGGCTAAATAGACTTGACCTGACCCTATTCTTTGCTGAAGACAAGCTGGGGTGACCAGACATCACCAGTGGTGATGGGGTGGGGAGAGGGACTCCATCAGATGTCAAGGATCTCCATGCAGGGTCTCCACCTGCAAGGTGTGCTGCATGTCCTGGACCTGGGCGCTGGAGGACACAGAAGCAATGTTGAACTTTAGAAGGCATGTAGAACAGTGTGGAAAGAGCAGGATTCTTGTTAAAACTGGATTTTACGGGGCACCTGCGTGGCTCAACAGTTTAAGTGTCCCACTCTTTTTTTTATAATTTCTTAAAAAAATTTTTTTAATGTTTATTTATTTGTGTGTATGTGAGAGAGAGAGATACAGAATGCGAGCAGGGGAGGGGCAGAGAGAGGGAGACACAGAATCCAATGCAGGCTCTGGGCTCCGAGCTGTCAGCACAGAGCCCGATGCGGGACTTGAACCCACAAACCATGAGATCATGACCTGAGCTGAAGTCAGACGCTTAACCGACTGCGCCACCCAAGTGCCCCACGTGTCCAACTCTTGATCTCGGTTCAGGTCATGATCTCACAGTTTGTGAGATCGAGCCCCATGTCAGGCTCTGTGCTGACAGTGCAGAGCCTGCTTGGGATTCTCTCACTCCCTCTCTCTCTCTGACCCTCTTTCTTACTCTCTCCCTCTCAAAGTAAATAAGCATTAAAACAAAACAAAACTGGATTTTACAAGTAAGTTCACGGATAGGCCTGGGAGAAGTTTCAGGAGCCTATCATTTGGTTAAGTGAAGACTCTTTCTCAGCGTTTATTTATTCATTTACACACACATTCAGCAAATATTTACTGAGAGTCTACCATTCCAGACATAGGGACTAGACTGAATCAGCTTGCACCCATACAGCCTATATTCAGAGAAGGGTGTTTAGCAGGATGAGGAAGGCAGAAAAGACAGAAGAAGTTAATATCCAAGTAAACAAATAATAATAAAGTCATAGTACGAGTAAGCACTATGCCAAAAATCATAATATAGTCAATATTTACTTAAGCATTTACAATAAATCATAATCTATTATAACAACAGGAGCTATTTTAGACATAGGAAAATTTGGTAGAATTTTCCAGTGAGAGCCTCTGGGCCTCCAGCTTCAAGAGAGGCTGAGGAATTAGTTATTTAGCAAGACAAAATGCCACAGATATTTAAGAGACAGTATGAAATTTAAACTGCTTAAGAAAATAGACAACACATCCTGACTTATTTTATAAGGCCAGAATTACCTTGACAAGAGAAGGGAATTAGAAGGGGAAATGGCTGACCAATATCCCTCATGACCACGCATATCCTGAGCAAAATATTAGTGTACTGCATTCAACAATATGTACAAAAGATAACAGGTCCAGATCAGATGGGGTTTGTCCTATGCAGTAGCCTGGTGGGGTCCCGTGGCCTGGTGAGGCCGGTGACAGCCGAGGGAGCGCTGGCCCCTGGAGCCGGGACCGGAAGGGACCTCACACCCTAGCAGATGGGAGCCTGAGGGAGGAAAAAGAGGAAGAAAGGAGGGGAAAGCCTGACCTGGTACGAAGCTAAACATGCCAGAAAGATGGGCCCCTATTCTGCCTGTCCCAGGCCCGTATTGATGGTTTCACTGACAAGGAAGTTGTGTGCTTGCTCAGAACAAAGTAAGACCAAGTTCATTTCTTTAAATGACTGCTCAGGGTACCTCACACACCTGTTTTAAAACCATCCTCATGATCTGGGGCACCTGGGCGGATCAGTCGGTTAAGCGTCTGGCTTCGGCTCAGGTCATGATCTCACGGTTCATGAGTTTGAGCCCTGAACTCACAGAGTTAGGCTCTGTGCTGATAGCTGAGAGCCTGGAGCCTGCTTTGGATTCTGTGTCTCCCTCTCTCTCTGCTCCCCCTCCACTCATGCTCTGTTTCTCTCTCTCTCTCTCAAAAATAAATAAAACATTAAACAAACGAAAAAAATACCATTATCATGATCAAGATGAAAAAAATAGAAAAATTCTATAAGAAAAACCCCTCAAAGAGCTTGTATTTTCCTCTACTGCAGGATATTGTAAAACCTGGATAAATGTGACATTTGAATCGATGGTGCCAGACTTTCATGTCTGTCCCAAATCTGTGTTAAACTGGAAAGTTATAAAGGACTTTCAGATACATGATATCCTTTGTCACCAAACCCACCGGGCCTCTTTTAGTTTCAAACCCTTGCCCTCTCCTTCTACCTAAAAGGTAACAAGGGCCACCCACCAGACTCCCAGCATGGAGGGTCTTCACCTTCAAGTCCTGTACCTGACACAGGATTAAAGCTGAACTTTGCAGAGTGTGGAGGATGGATCAGCCTGATCCTGGGCGGGGGGAGCACATGTGTACGTTTGGGGGGCTGCGAGTGGTAGCAGGGGTTGGGAAACAAGAAACTCAGATCTGCTCAACTCAGACACTTGACCCTGAGCATTCTCCTCAAGGGCTAGAAACCTCTATAGGAGCAGAGGGCCGCAGGCAGGAAAACCCAGGGGAAGAGCACGCAGGGAAAGGCTGCAGAAGTTTGCCGGAGCTATTGACTCCATGGCCTTGATGGGACAGAAGTTGCAATACTCTTGTTGTACAGCCAGGGAAACCGAGTCCCAGGGTCCCCGCAGCCATGCTGGAAGGGAGGGCCAGGCAGGTGGAGCTACCTTTCCTTACCTCTCCTGGGACTGTTGTGGTCTGAGCTTCTCCTAGTTTCTTCTCACGTCCTGAATCTTGGGTTTGGAGGAAGAAGGCAGGTTCTCTCTAGATGGTCAATGGAGTGAGAACTTGGGGTGCCCTTTCCTTTACCAGGGCCACTGATGGCGCCATTCGCTGACAGTGAACCCTAGTCCCACACTTCCTGGCCACCTCCCAGAGCCCAGTTCCCACACAGCCCTGTGGCCCAGGCCCTGGGAGAGAGAGCTGCACCTCTGAAGAGGCGACCTTTCTCAGGATCGGGGACCAGAGACTGATTGGGGGCCCTGTGTCTGGACCTCCTTGTCACACAGCAAAGAGCAGGTTAGAAGGGCTGAGGGCCACAGGGAAGGCAGTGTAAGAGGAAGGTGACCTTGGGACAGTGGAGGGTGAGGGAAAGGGAAGACTCCAGGAAAATGTCACACGCGGTGGCGCGCTCTCAGGCCAGCAGGGGGCAGGGCAACCGGTCGGTCTTCATCAAGCTCTCCTGCCACCTCTGTGGCGCTGCTGGACAGCCCACCTCCCGCTATGCTCCCTGTCTTTCCGGGAGGAGGAGTGAGGCGGGAAGGGGTGGGGAGGCATTGGTTCACCTTAAGGGAACCACCAAGATGCCTCCTGGCTCAGTTTCCCTATGGCGAAAGTGGGTAGTGACTGCTTCCCACGGATTTTGTGGAAATTAAATTAGACCCGTGGTTCCCAGACTTGTCTGCACACTGAGATCACGTGAGGAGCGTCACCAGCACTGATGCCTGGCCCTTCCCCACTGGTCTAGGTTCTTTGGTCTGGTGGTGGCTTTGGCCTTGACAGTTTTTTCACGAGACCCAGGTGATTCTTAGGTGCAGACAAGTTTGGGGATTCCAGAGTTAAATCCTCTCGCGACTGGGCTTTGTAAACTATAGTTGCAAATCTGGTTTTGCTCTTTTTCCTCAAGTCCCTTTTCCCCTTAGTTTGATTCCATAAAGTTGAAATCCTATCCCGGCTAACGTCTCAAAATGGAAAACGCAGATTTCCCTCACCGTCTGCACTCCAGCGACTCAGACGTTCCCTCCTAGCACGTGAGCACAGTTTGTCCAAAGTGCATTGACTAAAAACTCTGAGCTGACAAGCCTCCTGCACCAAGGGAGAAAGTCAAGGTGCTATGGTTCCGGGGGGAGTCGATGGTCCGCTGCCGGGGTATCTCCACTGCTCCCCGACTGGGATCAGGGTCAGAGGAGGAAGGTTCAGGCTCCTGGGGGCGCACCCAGCCCGGGTCCAACTTAGATAAAATCCTTAGTAGCTCCGGCCCGTTGCTTCATGTTTGTTTCTACCCTCGCAGTCACTGTTCATGACGGTGTAGGGGTAGAAGGGAACGCACTTTGTGTCCAATATCATGTGGGGTCCTTATGATCCTCATACGAACCTGCTCACCCAAGAGACCACTGAACGTGGCATCATGTGGGATTTGGCATTTGGGCGTTTAATATGGTGCCGTCGTTCTTGGAGCTGACCTTCCGGGTGTGTGAGGGGGTGCAGTGACAGCCGGGGAATTGCCTTGGGGTTGGACCACCTGGGGGCCTTTTACTATGGTTCCCAGTTGTTGTGATGGACGCAGGCTCATAGTGTACATCTCCGGGGCTGTGAAGAGTCTATCTAGGGAATGGGACCCAGCCACACTCCGAGCAGGAGCCCGGAGGGCCCTCCAGCCCCCGCACCACACTGCCACCCTGTCCCGCCATCCCACAGTGCACTGCGCACCGCTCCTCGCCCCCAGCCTCCCTGTCGCCCTCGCCCTGTCCCCCTGGAGCCACCTCCTCCCCCTGCCCCCTACCCGAGGCCAGCAGCAGGTGTGCCTGTGTCGTTTCAACCCTGCGCCCTCCAGGCCAGGCAGGGGCTCTCTGCTCTTCCTGGGGAGCACAGGTACTTAATTAAGGATCCAAATTAAGGTGCGGCCTCTAAAGTCCCTACCTGCCTTCAGTCAGTTTTTCCTGGCGTGTCGCGGTGGGTGGATAAAGCCAGGTGTTTGAAAGGATGAAGGGGACGGAATGGAGATGGTAAGAAGTGGGATGGTCTTTTATTTACCTAGCGTCTTGGCAAGTGCTGAGTGGGGTGTGGGGTGGGCAGGGGGATCCAAGAACAGCCACAGTGCCTGGGCCATCGGGCTGAGCGAGGCTGAAGCAGGGACCCCCCCCAACAGCGGCTGGAGGTTCCCCCAGGAAGCCCCCACCTTCTCACCGCCCACGGAACCCGCCCTGCAGGCCTCACACTTACCCAATCAAGACCTTTCCTTTCTCAATCTTGTGCTCTCGATGTGCTGGGACATCTGGGCACTGTCAGGCCTGGCTCCCGGGTCTCTCTGGACTCTAGGCCATCCTCTAGCCACCCCGCACCCCCCCATACACCCTAGCACAGGGAGAGGGCGAGATGACCTGCCAGGCCCTACCCCTGCTGCTCGTGGTGCTGCTGCTGGCCTCAGGTAAGGGGCAGGGGGAGGAGGTGGCTCCAGGGGGACAGGGCGAGGGCGAGAGGGAGGCTGGGGGCGAGGAGAGGTGCGCAGTGCACTGTGGGATGGCGGGACAGGGTGGCAGTGTGGTGCGGGGGCTGGAGGGCCCTCCGGGCTCCTGCTCGGAGTGTGGCTGGGTCCCATTCCTTAGCCTCACCTGAGGACTTGTTTCCTAGGCTCCTGGGCACAAAGCCAGAGGGATGAGTTGGTGTGGGCCATACAGGAACAGGTACTGTCTGTGAAGTGCCCTTCCGCCCCTCTGCTAGGTGAGTATCAGAACAAAACCTGGTGTAAGGAAACGAAACCGGGTTATTGCTCGAAGTTAGTCACCACCACCAGTCCCCAGGTAATGGCCCAAAGCCCTCCACACTTCATCTGGGACAACCCTGCTGCTGGCTTCTTCATTGTCATCGTAACAGAGATCACGAAGAAGAGTTCAGGAGCCTACTGGTGTGGAATAGACAGAGGTTCTGCGGAAGGCATCATTATTCTCAAAAACATCAGCCTGGTGGTGACTGCAAGTGAGCTCTTTGCAGAGAGGGAAGGGGCCTTCCTGGGGCGTCTGGGGGAAATGAAGCCACTCACCTCCTTCCCTAGCTTCCCTCACCAGATCCTACCACCTCCCTTCCCCTCCCACACTGACTATGGGCAGTTAGGTCCCCAGTCCCCATATTCAGGCCATTGCCTCCATCCTTGGGTGTCCTGTCCCAGCAGGTATAAGCTAATTTGGGGCCCACTGGGCATAGAGCCCCTGTCCACATGATGGCTCAGACCCAACCTCAGATGCCAGCCCCTCAAGCTGGCCACCCCGTGTAGGCACAGGGTACCTGTGTGGGGTCCTAGGTCCTGTGGCCTAGGTCTCTCCCAGGCTGGACACGGTGTTTGTTCAGGACCTGGGTTCAGACCAGAAGTATCTTGAGACTCTGATGGTGAAAGGGCCATGCCTTTGGGACAAGTGGCTTGTGCCTTCTCCACAGGAGGGCCCCTGACTCTCCCTGCTCTTGGGGACCCAGTATTAGGCTTCTCTCTCAGTCCAGGCCCCCACCTCCCCACCGCTTGTCTCTTTCTACCAGCTCTGAGAAGTTCTGGCCTGAGGGACCCTGGGGGCTGGCTCTGGTCCCTCCCCCTCTTCCTCGCAGGCTTTGGGGGGTGACCCTTCTCCCTCTGGGGGCTCTAAGCTGCCACTGCCTCATTCGTTGTCATCAATCACGCTTGCTTTTCTAGTGACAAGCAGTTCAACCTTCAACAGTGGCTCTGAGGACTGGTAGGTCTGGGGTCCCACCTGAAGGGAAGGGGCTGGGAAGCTGGTGATTTGTACGGGCTCTGATTCAGGAGACCAGGGGGACCTAGAAGTCTGCAAGGGGCCCCAAGGTCTCAGCTCAGAGCTGAGCTAGGTTGGCAAGGGTGAAGGAGCAACTCTAAACTTCCCCCATGATGGAGCAGAAATAGCTACCTATCAGAATGCAACAAAATCTATTAGTGCTGAATCACAGGCAGGAGGGATGGGGCCTATCCAGAGTCACTCAGCTACTTCGGGGCCAAAGCAGAACTAAGATCCAGGCCTTCTGTCTCCTGGTCCAGTGCTCCTTTGGGGCTTTGAGATTCTCCATGGGCACCTCTGGGTGCCTATTATAGATCTGGGTGCTCTCCCCCTCTGCTTTTCCTTCGGGACCCGTGGCCTTCTCCCTATCCCATTGGGTATGTGGCACACCCTGATAGTGTCACCCAGAGAAATGAGAACTTTGATCATTGCTTGGTTTCTTGCTAATGTCTCCCTCCACCCAAGGTTCCTGGGTTCTCAGGATTCTGTTCCAGGCAGTCCCTGGGGCTCACCCCAGTGGGTTCAGGGTGGGTCTGGTCCATCAACAGGTTGCAGCCCCATATGCTGATTCAGGGGCCACGCTCCCCAGCCTGGATCCTCCCCTCCTCCTTCTCCCTTCTCCCACAGCACACCTGACAACACTTTCATGGTGCTGTTGTGTGGACTCCTTGTGATCAAGATCCTGGCTTTGACAGCCCTCCTCTTGTTTCTGACCTACAGAGCCCAGGTGAGTGGGGCCAGGGGGGCAGGGGAAGCTTCTCTCCTGGGAGAGAGGCGCTACAGGACAGGAGTCGCCAGGAGTCACACAGGTGGCATTGCATCAATTGTAACTTATACCAGTTTTAAATTTTCTTTAGCCTCATCTGTCTCTGTGCACTCATTTGGTTGTTATAAGCCACCATCTTCTTTGACATTCAAACTCACAGCCTTGGGGTCGTGTCTACCCACAGCAGCTGGGTTGCCCAGTTTTGAGGCTGGTCTCAGGCATCCTCCCCTAACCACACTGATGTATCACACACACACACACACACACACACACACACACACACACACAGGTATTCATCCCTTGCATCAGAGACCAGATCTCCACACCCCAAAGTCCCTTCTAAGGGTCCCCTCAACCTCTCAACCTTTGAGTCCTTAGCTCACTCTAGAACTCCACCCCAGGACTTTGTATCATTCTGTCCTGAAAGGGAAAGTGTGGGCGGGGAGAAGATGAGGGCCTGGTGACAAGGGGAGACGTCAGCAATGGACAGGGGATGGAGCCGGAAGCACGGCAGATGAAGGAGACATGGAATAGACAGTGAATATGTTTCTGAACGCCCCTTCCCTGCTTCTCAGGTCTCCACCGGCATTGTGGGAGTAGCAGTAGTGGCTGCCCCTAGCCCCACCAAGACCCCAGGGCCCTTGAGAACTCCCCACTGAGACTACAGTCTCCCCACCTCCTTCTGATCCTCCACGACCACTGAAACCTGGGGCCTCCGAGAAAAAGCCATTCCTGTGCTTCCGGAAGACACCTCCCAGCACCTGAATGTACCACTGTAGAATCTACCACCTCTCACCCCAGAGCTGAGGACCCCCACATTGCCTTCTCCAACGCCACGTCCACAAAGTGGGAACCCACCACCTGTGAGACCCTCCCTATGCATCCAGTGGACCAAACCCAAATGGTAGGCACCCTCCCCCTAACCTGTGCCTCGCCCTCCTCTCCTGGGTTACCTGTTTCTCTGCCAGCTCGTGATTCAGCTGGTCACTGAATGCCCACTGCAGTTAGTTTCGGTTCCTGTTTCTCCCCATACGGGAAATAACCTTCGTTCATACCATATACAAATATAATATTTACTATTTCCAAAAATGATACAAGTTTTAAAAGTGTATGACCATGAATGAAAGACATTTCCATCTTATATGTTGGAGAAAAGGGTCAATAGCAAACATCTTTCTCTTAAATAAATAAAAATCATGCAAACGTTTCCATTTGAAAAAGGGCCAAGGCTGTGAACAATTCATTCATTACAGACTAAGGAACAAATATGTATGAACGTGTGTCCAAAATGGTTGATAATCAAAGAAATGAGAAATGAAGTCAGACCCCATGCTTTGCCTATGAGTTCAAAGATTAAAATAAATGATAATCACATTCCGGGCTGGAAATGTGTAGGGAAAAGGGAGTTCTCGTGAATTGTTGGAAGAACATAACTGATAGCTTCTCTCTGGAGGGGCAGTATGGTGATGAATTAAAAGGCAGAACAAGTAATTTATTCATCCATTCCCCTGTTCATGGACATTTGGGTTCTTTCACTTTTGGGGTTGTTGTGAATAAAGCTGCTATGAACATTCAAACAAAGAAAAAAAAAAGGCAGAAAAAGGAAAACAAATGAAAGAGGCACCTGGCTGGTGAAGAAACAGTTTTAAACATTTTTCTAAGTAATTTGACATGTGTCATGATTGCTGTTGTTTAAGAAGAAAAACAATGGTATGTCCCATAGATGCCGATTTTAAAAAGTATGCCAACTATTCTTGAGTAGAAAAAGTAAATAAAAAAATTGAAAGACAAATAATTGTACAAGACTCGAAAATCCAGAGCAGTCTCACTGTACCCCTCTGCGCCCAGCGCCCATTCCTTTGAAGAACGTCTTCTATCTGGTTTTTCTGATATTTACCTCTCTCCTTGTGGAAGAGAAGAAACAAAGCTTATACTGTCATCTATTTATTTTCCAGGTTTTAATATTATCTACTACTAATCTATTTATTTTGAGAGAGATGGGGGAGGGGAGTGCATGCATTGGGAGGAGCAGAGAGAGGAGAGAGAGAATCCCAAGCATGCTCTGCACTGTCAGCACAGAGCCCGACGTGGGGCTTCAACCCAGGAATGGTGAGACCATGACCTGAGCTGAAGTTGGACACTCAACCAACTGAGCCACTCAGGTGCCCCTTGAGTGTAATTTTTGATTTTACCCCAACGTGCCTTGTTTTCATTTGTTTTATTTTCTGTATATTCGCCAAGAATTCATTTTTAAACTCTTTACCGAAAGTGTAAAATTCATCTCGGAGTTTCAAACACATAAAGCCATCCATTGGATCGTTCCCTTGAGATGCCCCTGATGGGCCAGGCATCCTCCTGCTGCACTGGCTTCCCTGTAAGCCTGATGTACAACCTTGTGCGATTTCTCCTCACCATCTTCTTGGGCACGCCCTTGGCTTCCACCTGATGCTGGACGTGCTCTCTCCTGAATTTCCTATCTTTCTCTTTCAGAGTTTGTCCTTTTAATTGGAACATTCCTTCCAACATCTTCCTTTACTTTTCAGAAACCTGATGCCGTTTATACTTCCAATCCACTGAGGATGAGTTTTGGGTTTTTTCTCTTGCTCTTGGGGGCTTTTACGATCGTCTCCATCCCCCAATCTTCCCCAGTGCTTTGAAATTCCATGCTGATGTGTATTGATGTGGGTTTTTTTGTTTTGTTTTGTTTTGTTTTTTGCCGTTTATTGTGCTGGGTGCCCAGTGGGCCTCCTCAGTCTGGAAAATCATATCCTTAATTCTGAGACATATTTTCTTTATTTCTTTTATAACCCTTCTTCCATTTTATGTTTTTTGTCTCTTTCTATGAATTTTCTATTATACAAACATTAGGCTTTATGGACATAGCCTCCAAGCCTCTCATTTTTTCCTTTTCCTTTTCATGTTTTGTTTACGATTTTATTGAGGTTTACATTTATAATTACAATTCTACATACAGTGAAACACACAGATCTGAAATGTATAATTTGATGAGTTTTGGCAAATGCACAGAACCCACTTCCATCTCAATATATAGAACAGATTCATCATCGCTTCACTGCCAGAGCCAATCACTACTCTGATTTCTTCCACATAGATTACCTTTGACTCTTCTAGAACTTCTTAGAAGCACAATAATAGAGAACGTGCTCTTTTGTGTAGCATTTGCACTCACTACAGTGTTTCTGAGGTTCATCTCTGTTGCTGCATGCATTCATTCCTTTCTGTTCCCAAGTCATATTCCACTGTATACCTCATTTGTTTATCCCTTTAGCTGTTGATATGTGAGTGACTTGACTGTGATGAATCACGCTGCTATGATCATTTTCGAATAAGTCTTTGTATGGGCATACATTTTAACATTTTCCCAGGGCTGCCAGAATGAAATGCCACAGACTGGGTGGCTTACACGACAAAAATTTACTTTCTCACAGTTCTGGAAGCTGGGAGTCTGAGGTCAAGGTGTGAACAGGACTGGTATCTTGAAGACTCTCTCCTTGGTTTGTAGATGGTGGTCTTCTCCCTGTGTCTTCATGTAGTTGTTCCTTTGTACTTACCTATGTCTTCCTCTCTTCTCATAAGGACACCGGTTTGTTAGATTTTGGTCCACCCTAATTTACTGACCTCACCTTAACTTACTTAACTCTTTAAATACCCTAACTCCATATACAGTTACACTCTGAAGCACAAGGGGTTGGAACTTAAACATATGAATCTGTGGGGATTCTGTTCAGCTCATAACATGCATTTTCCTTTCTTTCGGTTAAATACATAGACATGGAATTGCTGGGTTATAGAGTAAGAGTATGTTTAACTTTATGAGAAACTGCTAGGTAGGCAAATTTCCAAGTAATTGTACTATTTTTACACTTTCTCCCCCCCCCCCCCAAATGAACAATGTATGATAGTTTCTGGTTCCTTGACATCCTTGCCAACTTTTGGTATTGACAGACTTTTTAATTTTGGCTATTCTAGTAGATGCATAGAGAAATCTCACTGCAGTTTGACTTTGCATTTCCCTGATGAGTAATGATGATGAGCATTTTTCCTGTGCTTACCAGCCACTACCATAGCCTCTCTTAGGAAGTTCCTGTTCCAGTTTTTGCCCATTTTTTATTGGATCACTTTTCTTTCTAGTGTCGGCTTCTAAGAATCCTTTAGATATTCTGGATATAAATCTTTTTTCAATCTTTGAATTGCACGTATTTTATCTTGGTCTGTGGCTGGCCCATTCATTCAATGTCTCCAGAGAAACAAACAACTTAAATTTTGACAAAGTCTAATTTCTTGCTTTAATGTTTTCTAAGTCCTGACTAAGAATCTTTGACAGTCCCAAATGTTATAACAGTATTTTTTGATGTTTTTCTTCCAGAAGCTTTATAGCTTTAGCTTTAATGTTTAGATTTAAAATCAATGTCTAGTTAATTTTTGTGTATTGATGTTCATTTATTTATAATTTTCCTCCTCCATTGAGTTACTCTGACTCCTTTATAAAGATCAATTAAATATATAAAATAGATCTGTTTCTGAAATTTCAATTCTGTTCCATACATCTACTTATCTTTTAGTTAATGCGACACTCTTTAAATACTATTGCTTTATAGTAAGTCTTAGAATCTGCTAGTACAAGTCCTCCCAGTTCTTTTTCCACTACTTCTTCTTGGTTATTCTAAATCCTTTGCTTTTCCATAAAAATTTTAGAAGCATCTTATCAATTTCTACAAGAAAATTCTTTATGAGGCATTATGTTGAACTTTTAGAACGATAGGCACCTTAACAGTACTGAGTCTTCCAATCCATGAGTATAGTGCATCTCTTCATTTATTTGGTTTCTTGGGTTGGAAGTTCGTATTTCTCATATTTTCTCTCTTAATTTTCACCTCTTTTTGTTTTATTCTGCCCCAAACATTTTGCCAGTGTTGTCTTCCAATTATTCTACTGAATTTTTCTTATTTTTATTATATGTTTAATTGCAAAAGGTAGTATTTTTATTCTCAGAGGAGACTCTTTTCTAGTATTCTGTCCTAGTTTTGTGGACGTCTCCTCTTTTCTTTCTAAATATATGATATGGAAGGCTTTTAAATTGCTTAATTCAGGCCCCTGCATTATCTATTTTCCCCGTGTTCCTTTATATATGTTAAAAATGTTGTGCTATATATTAAAGGCTTTCTTAATATGCATTATTACACATATTTATTATTATTTGTATTTTGGTGTATATTTACAAATTTTTAAAGATGAAAAGTTAGAGAAGAAAAACTGCAGCATAAAAGTGATAGGGAATTCTTTGCGTGTGTGGTTTGCTGAATGTTGGAGCAGAGTTTCTCAGCTTTGGCACTATAGACATTTTGGGCCAGATAGTTCTTTGTTCAGGAGGCTCTCCTATGCATTGTAAATGTTTAGCAGCATCCCTGGCTTCTACCCACTAGATGCAAGTAGCACCCACCCCTTCAGTTATGACAACCAAACGCTTCTCTGAACGTAGACAAATTTCCCATCAGAGCTCAAAATCACCCCTGGTTGGGAACCACTGATCTAGATTAATCAGGCTAAACCCCTTTTCTTTTTGAAGAACTCCTCACTCTCTGTATCTGTAGTACTTTTCTCATAAACTGGTTGTTTCCCTTTAGAAATGAATCCCTCCAACATTCCTATGTGGGGCGGGGAGAGTGTGTGAGCCCTAGCTGCCAATATTCTTTTTTTTTTTATGTTTTTATTTATTTCTGAGAGAAAGAGACACAGCATGAGCAGGGGAGGGCCAGAGAGAGAGGGAGACACAGAATCTGAAGCAGGCTCCAGGCTCTGAGCTAGTTGTCAGCACAGAGCCTGATTGGGGCTCGAACCCACGAACCGTGAGGTCATGACCTGAGCCGAAGTCAGACGCTTAACGACTGAGCCACCCAGGCGCCCCTAGCTGTCAATATTCTTGAATCACAGTTACTGCTATGGTTAAGTCATCATGATATAAATTCAGATATTCTTTGACTTGACTTATGGTGGGATTATGCTTCTATAAACACATTGTAAGTAAAAAATGAATTTAATACACCTGATCTACAGAACATCATAGATTAGCTTAGCCTGAGTAAAATTGCTCAGAACACTAACACTAGCTTATACTTGGGCAGAATCACCTAAGATGTTGTAGAAGAAATTTGAAGGGAAACAAACAAACCATGTGTGCTGATGAAAAGAAAAAAAAAATCAATGAAAGGAGATCTGTATCTTATAGTTAGGATGGGCTCTTTTATGCTGGAGCAAAAAACCAACCCCTAACTTCAATGGCTTCGCAGAACCAAAGATTATTTCTCTCCTGTGCAATGTCTCCTGAAGGTCCAGGCACACTGTCACGGTATTCTCCTCCACAGTTAGCTCTGTGTTTCAGGCTGCTCCAATCTCACCATCCCGCCAAATCAACAAGTGCTTCGACAGCAGGAAAAACTGCCAGAAAGATCAGCAATTCAGCGTTCCCATCCGGAAGTGACAATTCATCTACATTTCTTTGTGTAAAACAAGCAATATCGCCTCATCCAATTCCAAGGAGGCTGAGAACTATGAGCCTCCCAAGTGTCTAGAGATAAAAGTAAACCGAATACTGCTGAATACTAGTAGTGCCAACCATATACTTCCAGGCATACCTAGCAAAAATTTATTTCTATGATGACAAAGAAAAATCTATAAGCATTAACATGAGAGGGAAGAAAGGGTTACTTCTAAAGGACTTAATAGCAATCTTGGTTTCAGAGTTTTCTGTCACTGCACCAAATGCTAGAAGACAACAAATTATCCTTTCTTGAGAATTGGGGGAAATATTGTGAGCCAGTAATTTTATGCCTCATTAAATTGTCCTAATTTTGTAAAGACAACCCGAAGAGTTTTCATTCGAAAGAACCTAAAGTGCTTTTTCTTTGAAAGCATGGATTGGAAACTTGCTTCTGTTTACTGAGCTAAGAAGTAAAGAACGAAATGAAAGATGAGGCAGCTGTAGTTAAAAATATGGAATAAATCAGAAGGCAGTCAGACTATAATGATAAGCTTAAACAGCTGCTGTAATTCTGCATTACAAATAAACACAACTTACGTTACCGGTGTACAGAAACATAATTGAGTTTTGTGTTTCGATCTTATATTGGGTGACTTGGTAATTTCTCTTATTATTTCTGATGATTTATTGTATATGGTTTTGGAATTTCTACATAGATTATCATATCACCTGCAAACAATGTGAGTTTCAGCACCTGCTTCTGATCCCTGTTTTTCTTGTCTTAAGCCCTTGTGTTGGCTTTTCATCACAAGCATGGATTCGAAGGGAAAATCTCACATTTCAGGAAGTACTCCCACTGTCTGTTGCTCTGTGAATTTCAACCACAAGTTATTTTGAAATGTGGTTTTAACTTTTCAAAATCTACTTTCAGTTATATTTTTGTCACTTATCTTTAATCCAATTTCATCATGGTTGGGTTGTCCCCAAAACGGGGACTGTATTCTAGGATGTGATGTGCCCAATCCGTGGGGCTCAGATTCCACCGTGGGTAGAGGTGGTTATTTTACTGAAGTTCTGCTAGGGTGCTAGGGCCCAGGAGTTCAGTGAGAATTCCAGGCAGTCTCAAGAAAAAAACATTGGCTTTCTCTTCGTGCACTTTTGTCCCATGCAGTAAACCATTACTATTTCCTTTCCTGTGTGACAATTTATCTTCCCTGGAATTTAAATAATTCTCTTTTAAAATTTTTATTTTTTTTTATGTATGATGTAATTCAGCCCCCCAATTCTTGGCCGCATGTCTGAATCTCCTCTCAAGGTGTTCTGACATATCAGGTATTCTACTGATTCTCTTCTAAAAACATCATTTCATGGGGTGCCTGGGTGGCTTAGTTGGTTAAGTGTCTGACTTCAGCTCCGGTCATGATCTCACAGTTTGTGGGTTCGAGGCCCACGTTGGGCTTTGTGCTGACAGCTCAGAGCCTGGAGCCTGCTTCGGATTCTGTGTCTCCCTCTCTCTCTGACCCTCCCCTGCTCACGCTCTCTCTCTCTCTCTCAGAAATAACTAAAACATTAAAAAAAAAAAAAAAGCTGAGGCCATTGTGAGAACTCTGACCAGTGATCTATTGTTTCCACTTTGTTGGTACTCGGCTTTGCTCCCTGTGCCCCCCGCACCGCCCCCCCCCCAATGCCACAGCAAGCAGACTCAGAATGGGTCTACTTCCATCCATTTGTTCCGTGCAGCGAGTGGCCTTTGCAATCTAGAAATTTCTTGAATTTGATGAGGAATGGTTTCCTCCTCTGTTTTCTCCATCTTTCTGGAATTTTTATCTATCTATCTATCTATCTATCCTTTTTACATTTTTAACTAAAAAAACCTCCGATATAGTTAACATGCAACATCACATATAGTTTCAGGTATATAACAAATCTAGAACTTCTTTTTTTTTAATGTTTTATTTATTTTTGAGAGAGAGAGAGAGAGAGTGCAAGCATGGGAGGGTCAGAGAGGGAGACATAGAATCTGAAGCAGGCTCCAGGCTCTGAGCTGTCAGCACAGAGCCTGGCGGGGCTCGAACCCACGAACCGTGAGATCATGACCTGAGCTGAAGTCGGACGCTTAACCGACTGAGCCACCCAGGCACCCCCAGAACTTCTTTTATTCAAATAGTAACCTCTTGGACCAGCTGTCTTCTTTTTTCTCTGCCATTTCTCTGCCTTTCTCATTCCTTCTCTCCCTCCTGCTTTCCTTCTCCCTTACTCTTACTTTTGGGGAGATTTCTAATCCTTTCATGGGTATTTTAATTCTTGCTAGCAGCTCTATTTTTTAATTTCTGAGGGCTGTTCTGGCTCTCTGAAGTGAATCTTTTATTTTTATTTTTTTGGGAGAGAGAAAGAGTGAGCCAGTGGGAGAGAGGCAGAGGGGAAGAGAGAGAGAGAGAGATTGAGAGAGAGAGAGAGAGAGAGAGAGAGAGAGAGAGTCTTAGCAGGCTCCATGCTCAGGCTCCCAGGACTCTGGGATCATGACCTGAGCTGAAACCAAGAGTTGGAAGTTTAACCAACTAAACACCCAGGTGTCTCTCTGAGGTGTCTCTTTTAAAAGTTGTCCCATTTTTATTTGTGGGTCTTTAAGATAGCCTCTGTTTCCTCCACATGGCTTGCCTACTCTGTCTTCATTTTCTTTTCTCTTTCACTCCAGAGCTTTTTCTCAGATACCTGGTGAGACAAGGTTATCTGCTCAAATTCCTAAAATCCTTTATAAAATTTTTTTAAATGTTTATTTATTTTTGAGAGAGAGAGAGCAAGAGCATCAGGGAGGGGCAGAGAGAGAGGGAGACACAGAATCAGAAGCAGGCTCCAGGCTCTGAGCTGTCAGCACAGAGCCTGATGCAGAGCTTGAACTCATGAGTTCATGAGACTGTGAGATCACGACCTGACCCGAAGTCAGATATTTAACCTACTGAGCCACCCAAGAGCCCCTCCCACTTCTTTATGTTCATTGTTGTGGGTTTCAGGAAGGACCAAAACTGAAGGTGCTCTACTTGAGAACCCACATATTGATGTTAAATTGCTGGATCTATGTTCATGAATAGAATGGGCTCATAACCTGTTATTCTTATTCCGTCCTTACCTGGTTTGGGGACCAATGTCCTTCTACTCACAGATATGATTTGGGCAGCTTTTCTCTTTTTGTATTTCCCGGAACGAGTTGTATGATTTAGGGAATATCTGTAACTTGAAAAGTCTTTTAGGATGCCCGGGTGGCTCAGTTGGTTAAGCGTCTGACTCTCGATTTCAGTTCAGGTCATTATCTCAGGGTGGTGGGATTGAGTCCAAAGTCAGACTTCATACCCAGTGTGGAACCTGCTTGAGATTCTCTCCCTCTCTGCCTGCTCCTTCCCCCGTCCCCTCCCAAAATTAATTAAAAAAGGAATTCTTCTGGGCCTAGGATTGCTACGTGATTAAATTTTGATTTTTTAAGGTGTTACTGGTCTAGTTGACATTTTAATAATTTTATGACCAATTTCAAAATTTTATCTTTCTCCAGAAATGTAATCCATCTTAAATTATCCAATTTATTAGCATCTGATTATTCATAACACTTTTATTCTGAACATCTGTTTTGGGTCTCCAGGTATTTCTCATTTGTTTCCTTCATTTTTCATTAGCACTTCTTTTTTTTTTTAATTTTTACATTTATTTTGCATATTGCTAAGTGAAGAAATCTAATCCAAAAATGCTACATACTGTGTGATTCCTACTACCTAACATTCTGGAAATGGTAAAACTATGGGACAGTAAAAAAGATAGTTATTGCCAGGAGTCAGGTGGGGAAAGAGGGATCATAGAGGATCGATCCCTCAGAGGAATCCCACAGAGGGCAGTAAAACTATTCTGTATGATACTGTAATGGTAAATAACATGTCATTACACATTTATCCGAATCTATAGAGTATAAAACCTCAAGAGTGAACCCTAATGCCAACTATGGACTTTGGGTGGTACCGATGTGCTTGTTAGTGGAGGTTCATTGATTTCAACAAAAGTATCACTCTAGTGGGGGATCGTCATAATGGGAGACTCTGTGGGTTGGGCAATGGGTATATGTGCCTTCTGCTCAATTTTGTTGTGAACCTAAAAATTAAAGGCTATTTAAAAACTTCATCCGCATGGTGACAAAACCTGCCAAGATGTTTAGAAGTGTACAATGAAAAGTAAAGATCTTTCTTGTTTTTCCTTAACCTCCAGATTCCCTCCTGAAAGGCAACCTCTGTTAACTGATTTTTATGTACTCTTTCAGAAAATGGCATATCTTTATAAGAGCACATATTTCTACCTTTTTTCACATTTTTTTACACAAAGCACACCATGCAATATAGTCCTGCATCTTTTTTTTTTTTTTAAACTGGGGTTTGATCGTGGAGATTGCTCTTTATCTACACGTGGAAGTTAGATTCATTCTATCAGCAGCAGGGCATTTTATTGCAGTTCACTCAAGTACTTCCCTAATGATTATGCAAGTTTCAAAAGGCTCTTACCAACTGTGACGCAATAAACTTCCTTGTAATTTTGCGGCACATCTATAGGCAGATTTCTAGCTGGGTAGGTGGGTACATGCATTTCTTTCGATGTTGTCAGAATCATCCTCTTCAGGGTCCACACCAATTTGTACTCCTAACGACCAAAGGTGCCCCCCCACTTGCTAATGCTGAATGTTATCAACCTTTCCAGGTTTTGCTAATCTAATAGGTCCAGATCATATTGTGTTGTTGTTTTGTTTTGCATCTTTTCCATTCTAAGGAAGGGTGATCTTCTTTCTGACGTCAACAGACCCTTTACTTTGCTTTTTTCCCTGTGATCTGCTTGTTCATGTTCTCTGTACATCTTTCAGTAGGTTAGTAGCCTTTTTTTTTTTCTTATTGACTTCTTTGAGCCGCAGATCGTTTCAAATAACCAGGTACAGATGTGCTTCAGGAACATTGGTCTGGGAACTGTGAGCAGACTGAGTTGAAGCAAGACCAGCTTTTGGAGGCTCCAATGGTGGCCTGGGGAGGGGTGACAAGGGAGTAGATGGGAGATGGGACCAGGAAGTGGCAGGAGGAGGCAAGAGCAGTAGGTTGAGATAGAATTGCCTGGCATGGCAGTCAGTGAGGGAGAGGTTAGGAACTGCAGGTGACTCCAGGAGTAGCTGTGGTGACTGGCAAGTTTATGGAGCCAGTGACAATAGAGGGAAACCCTGCAGTATGGGGTCCTCCAGGCCAAGGTTCTGAGATTCCCGGGTCCGGGGGAGGAATGCACCGCAGGTGCTAAGTGCACACAAGGTCAGGGTCTCTTCCTTCATGGGAGCTGTGTGGCCCGTTGGTCAGGGGCCACCCGGTAGATATGCATGGGAGGCGAGCGAGTATACATCCTAAATGTCCAGGCTTGACTGGAGACACTCATGGATCCTGTGGTCCAGACTGGACTAGAGGCAGCGCCACTGATGTTCTCCTTTCATTTCTGTGTGACCTGAAGAGAAAGGAGGAGGAGCAAGTTCAGAATATGGAACGAATCCATTTCCTGACCTGGTTCTCCGAGACCCGCAAGCCCGCCCTTCCTCACCAAGTCTGCACCTTTCTTCGGTCCCTGTCCCCATTTCCTAATTTCTCCTTCCTGTTCTGCCTCTGTCCCCTTCTTTTGGTCCAGGGATCCAGGAGCAAAGATGAGAGTAAATCTATCTTTCTGTGACCTGCTCCCCTGCCTCATTCTTCCAACTCTCTGGTCTGTGTCAAAAAATTCTCAGCCAGTACATCTTCACATATTGCCTCTCAAGTTGTTTATGCCTAGGATACGGAAAGCTCAAATGAGTGCTACTCCCAACAGCAAAAAAAGGTAGGTAAACTGTAGAGTCATAACTTTCCCTGAACCAATAAGAGAGCTGGGGTTGCAAGGCAGCTAAGCAACCTGAAATCCAAGGGAAGACGGGCCACTCCAATTGGACCTGAGACGTGAGCACTGGCTTACCTATCCCACAGAAGGGGAGGAAGAGATTCAGAATAGCAAATGAGTGGGGAAGAACAATTCAGTCAAGAACTGCTTCCCCTAGTGGTGACTTCAGATTTATACCAGGTTGTGACCTGAGGGGTTTTGTTTTGTTTTGTTTTTGGATCTTTACCCCACCCCCTGCAAAAATTCTGAGTCTGGAAAATTCAAACAAATTTTTAAAACTTTATTCCTTTAAAACAAGTGAGTTTGTGTCCCTTTTATTTGATAATAGTGCAGTTACTGTGGGATGAGTGACATTTTTTTCCCCACTAAAACTCACATAGCTGAGGGTTTCTGACATAATTATTTTATAAAAAAATGTTTAAAGTTGCCATTATCCAACTGGTTACTGTATAAATAACTAGTGTCTGTATAAATTGTTTCTTGTCATCTACATAAAATTGAAAATTGTGTAGAACAAGGCTATCATTCTACTTGGACCTTTTAGTAAAGTTTTAAAAACATAATATTTCTTTAGTATTTCTTCATATAATTGAATTGATTGTTAATAATAATCTAGTCATATTTTATTAACTTTTAATAAAGTTCGGACTAATGCAATACTGGGAAAGTGAATACTTCTATCTAATTTTTTTAAAGCTTACTTATTTGTTTTGAGGTGGAAGGAAGCACAGAGAGAGAGGGAGAGAGAATCCCAAGCAGGCTCCACACTGCCAACACAGAGCTCAATGTGAGCCTCAAACCCACGAACTATGAGATCTTGACCTGAGATGAAATCAAGAGTTGGATGCTCAATGAACTGAATCATCCAGGCACCCCTGTTAAATATTTTTAAGAAAATTAAAATTCAAAATTAAAATGGATTGTGGTCAAAGAAAATAATACTAGTATGTATCAGGGACTGAATCTAAATTAAAGATCTAATATACATTATATATGTAATACACATACACAAAGACATATACACATATATGTACTTTCGACCAATGGAATAAAGATAGAAGATTTTAATTTTTAATTGTTGTTATTTGTTAATGTTTATTTATTTTGAGAGAGAGAAAGAATGCATATGCACATGAGTGGTGGAGGGGTAGAGAGAGAGAGAGGGAGAGAGAGAATCCCAAGCAGGCTCCATGCTCGATGCAGAGCCTGATGCAGGGCTTGAGCTCAAGACTGTGAGATCATGACTTGAGCTGAAACCAAGAGTCACACACTTAACCAACTGAGCCACCCAGGCACCCCAAGAACTGAGAAGATTTTAAATAAAGCTTCCAAAACTTGTTCTTGTCTGTATTTTCTCTTTTATTTATCATATGAAATTATCCCTAAAGTGATTAGATACTCTCCCTAATCTATTCCTGAACCTAGAACGGGATTGCTTCTTTATAGTTTACTGGTATTGTGCAAAGGTCATACTAAAAGTGAGGATACTCTGGACAAATACCATTTTTAATAAATGTCCAGATACTTGACCTAAGGATTAGGAAGAACAAGTATAGTCTTCATACAGTTCCCACAAGTTCTATAAACATGGATACTTGTCAAAATATTAACATACTGTTTCTTCCTAAAACCCAACATGAAAAAGTAAGGAAATAAATCTATAGTGGACATTATCCACAGTAGAGACTTGGTGAATAGAAGCTTCTATAACCACTTTAGAGGAAAAGGAAATGTGGTGAATTTTGTGCTCTTAAAGCTTCATGCCAACTGATATGTATGGTTTTTGCTCAGACTTCATTGACCAAAGCAAATCACATGGCCAAACTTGCTTCAAAGGGCACAAGGCATTGCAATCCCACAATGTTCCAGGAAAGAGGAGACACTGAGCATTTGTGAAGAGTCCTAATAGTACCATATGTTCGACACAAGTATAATTCAAACATGGGAAGGCAAGACAATAATGATGTGTTTTAGGATTAACAAAATGTTTTTTAAAAGCAAGAAAAAAGTTTATGAAAGAGGGAAATCTGGGGAGAATGGCAAGATGGTGGAGAAGTAGGGAGCTCCGTCCATCTCGCTTGCACCCATCTCTCAAACAGAGAAGGCCTGAAGTCATAGGACACTGAGCCACAGGAGTTTGGGAAGAGAAAGAGAGCACACTGGGAAGGAAACCTCATAAGTGCATGAGTGTGAACTGGGCAAGATAAAAGCAGAACGGGACCCAGAGATACGGAGGGAGGGGAGGGAACTCGGCTTGCGTGCAGCTGCGGTGAGTGATGAGCTGCGGCAGGGGTGGTGAGCTGCAGCAAGTCCAGGGGAAAGGAAAGAGAAGCTGAGACTGCTCATAGAACCATCCCTGGAGAAGAAAAAACCTCAGCTTGGAAAGAGAGTGTCTTTTAGTTCTGGGTGGGGTGCTGAATTTGAACTAGGTGCCCCCGGTCCCAGAAGGCACCAGAAAAAACTGCACTGCAGTGCTCCTGGCACCATCCCTGGCGGCGATGGCCCGGTGGCACGGGATGTTGTTGCTACGTTCCACCCACTCGAGTTGTATGCTGCTTGAAACTTGCGGATCTGAGGCTGCGACACTTCCCCCTCCCCCCAACTCAACCCCTGGCAGCAGTGAAGCAGCCACCTACGGGACTGTTTAGGGCAGTATAAATAAAGCCCGCAGATTGGGACGTGGAAACAAGGTGGGGCATGGGGCATAGAACTCAGCCCACCTTGGCTACATCCTCAACACAGGGAGCTCGGACCCAAAGGAGTGATTTGCAATGCTTGGTTGAGAAGGGACTGGGGCAACGCCATTCTTCTCCCCACAACCACCAAGGCGAGGCCTCAGGGAGCAGCCAGTGGACACAGTGGAGGTGAGACCTGCCTACACCAAACCACGCCCATCCCCTCCAGAGAGCTGTTTTGTTGTTTTTGTTGTTGTTGTTACCTGAGCCTGGGTTTGCGTGTTTATTGGTTTTGTCTGCATTTGTGTACCTTTGTTCCCTCTGTGGTTGTCTGTTTTCTTTTTCCAGTGCTACCTCAAGAAACAAGCCAAACTACACATGGTGGAGAGTCCCAAATACCGCTATGAGTAGGGAAACAAAATAATCAAATGCTCAACAAGAGAAACCAAGAGACACCATTCAAAGAACACTTCCTGAACAGACAGGCCCTGAACAGTCAAAGAGCCCTCTCTAATACAGCAGCACGCGCAGGGGCAGAGTGTACAACAAGCTTTTAAAATTAACAAGAGATAGAAACCTAACCAAAATGACGAAACGGAAGAACTCTCCTCCAAAGAAATTCCAGAAAGAAATGACAGCTAAAGAACTGCTCAAAGCAGATATAAGCAACATAACTGAACAAGAATTTAGAACAATAATCATAAAATTAATCGCTGGGCTTGAAGAAAAGCATGGAGAACATCAGAGAAACTATGGCTACAAACACTATGGAGCTTAAAAATAGTTGTGATTAGTTAAAAAATGCTATAAATGAGATACATAATAAAATGGAGGTGTCCAATGCACAGATTGAAGAGGCAGAAAGGAGAATAAGTGATTTAGAAGACACAATTATAGAAAAAGAAGAAACTGAGAAAAAGAGAGAGAAACTGATCCAGGAACATGAAAGAAGAGTTCAAAAGCTCAGCAATATAATCAAATGGAACAATATCCGTATCATAGGAATCCCATAAGAGGAAGAGAGAAGGAAAGGTGCCGAAGGAGTCCTGGAACAAATTACAGCAGAGAACATCCCCAACCTGGGGAGGGTAGTAGATGCTGAAATTCAAGAGGCACAGAGAACTCCCCTCAGACGTAACTTGAATCGATCTTCTGCATGACATATGATAGTGAAACCGGCAAAATATAAGGACAAAGAGAGAATTTTGAAAGCCGCTAGGGAGAAAAGGGTCCTAACATACAAAGGGAAACTTATCAGAGTGGTGACAGACCTATCTACTGAAACTTGGCAGACCAGAAAGGAATGGCAGGAGATCTTCAATGTGATGAACAGAAAAAATATGCAGCCAAGAATCCTCTATCCAGCAAGCCTGTCATTCAGAATAGAAGGAGAGATACAAATCTTTCCAAATAAGCAAAAATTGAAAAACTTTGTCACCACTAAACCAGCCCTACAAGAAATCCTGAAAGGGGACTCTCTGAGGGAAATGTTGCAAGGAACACAAGATACTAGAGACACCACCAAAAGCATGAATCCCACAAACGACACAATGACTCTAAACCCATATATTTCAATAATAACACTGAACGTAAATGGGCTGAATGCTCCAATCAAAAGACATAGGGTAGCAGAATGGATAAAAAAACCAAAATCCATCTATTTGCTGTAGGGCAAAAGAAACCTGGAGTAGCTATACTTATATCAGACAAACTGGACTTTAAATTAAAG
This sequence comes from Crocuta crocuta, assembly GCF_008692635.1. Taxonomy (NCBI): domain Eukaryota; kingdom Metazoa; phylum Chordata; class Mammalia; order Carnivora; family Hyaenidae; genus Crocuta; species Crocuta crocuta. The sequence goes on from NW_027530179.1 coordinate 7,212,936, forward strand.
ACAGTAACAAGGGGTGAAGAAGGGCGTTATATAATAATTACAGGGTCTATCCATCAGGAAGAACTAACAATTATAAATGTCTATGCACCGAATATGGGAGCACCTAAGTATTTAAAACAATTAATAACAAACAGAAACAATCTTATAGATAAGAATGTGCTAATAGCAGGGGACTTTAATACTCCACTTACAGCAATGGATAGATCACCAGACAGAAAATCACTAAAGAAACAATGGACTTGAATGACACAATGGACCAGATGGATCTGACAGAAATATTTAGAAGTCTACATCCTGAGGCCCTGGAATTCACTTTCTTCTCAAGTACACATGGCACATTCTCCAAGATNAAATTTTAAAAATAATAAAAAAAGAAATACTAAACGCATTCAAAGAATACGAGACTTGAATATATTTTGTTAAAATGTAAATATAAACAAGCCAAAAAAACCTGGTTTTACATTTTATTTATTTTTTTAAAATTTTTTTAATGTTTTATTTATTTCTAGGAGAGAGAGAGAGACAGTGTGAGCAGGGGAGGGTCAGAGAGAGAGGGAGTCACAGACTCTGAAACAGGCTCCAGGCTCTGAGCTGGCAGTCAGCACAGAGCCCGACGCGGGGCTCGAACCCACGAACCGCGAGATCATGACCTAAACGAAAGTCGGACGCCCAACCGACTAAGCCACCCAGGCGTCCCTGGTTTTACATTTTTAAAAAAGGGAAACCTAACTAATGTATTTTATATCAAGATTCAGTAGAAAATGACAGTAAAGTCAAGTGGATTTGGATACATCTGAAAGTTCCTTTCAAGATTATATATTCTATTTTCTGCTTGGTTTGGCTTGGTCTTTGCCATTACCTTGATGATAATTTGCAGTTGTGTCAAAGTTAATAACCAATAGTTTTGGAAGTTCACTTATAAATTTATTTTTTAATTATATTACCAGACTTTCTATTGTTATGGATCATCAGTGCAAAGTGAATTTGTTCAGAGATTTCTACTTATTAACATGTACAGAACACCATGCATTGAGCAATTGATGGTGGCTTATGAACAGAACTGTTCACATTTTTCCACTCAGCTCACAACCCAGACTCGGAGAGTCAATTTCACCATTCTGAAGCAGCGAAATGCTGAGGCAAAGCAAGAACTGGTAGTCAAAACTACCAAGTAAGAAATGTCACCTGATAGTGCACTAATACTCTTCTACTGAAAATTAACAGCAATGAACACGAGGAAGAGTTTATATAACTAAAACAGAATTAAGAATTGTTACAATTCTTAATATAAGTATATATCATAATTATATGATCTTATAATTATCATAGTTGCATGGGTTTTTAATAGATGCCCTTTAGCGACTTGAGGAAATTCCTTTCTTTTTAAAAATTTTTAAAGTTTATTTATTTATTTTGAGAGAGAGAGAACACATATAAACAGGGGAGGAGCAGAGAGAGAGGGAGAGAGAGAGAATCTCAGGCAGGCTTCGTACTGTCAGTGCAGACCCCAATGTGGGCTCACGAACTATGAGGTCATGACTTGAACTGAAACCAAGAGTCAGACACATTATTCTATTACATGATATATTACATTAACTGATTTTCATATGTTGAACCAATCTTGTATTCCTGGAATAAATCCTGCTTTGTCGTTTTGTATAATTCTTTTTTATATGTTTTATATGTTTATATTTGGTTGTGTTCTGTTGTGAAATTTTATGTCTATATTCATATGAGATATTGGTCTATAGTTTTCTTGTAATGTCTTTGTCTGGTTTTGGTATCAAGGTAGTACTGGCCTCCTAGAACTAGTTGAGAAGAGGAGTGCCTGGGTGCCTCAGTTGGTTAAGCATCTGATTTTGGCTTGGGTAATAATCTAATGGTGTGTGGGTTTCAGTCCCTCATTGGGCTCTGTGATGACAGCTTAGAGCCTGGAGCCTGCTTTGGATTCTGTGTCTCCCTCTCTTTCTGCCCCCTACCCTGTTCATGCTCTTATCTCTCAAAAATAAATAAACATTTAAAAATTTTTTAAAAAGATTTAGTTGAGAAGTGTTCTCACTTCTATATTTTGGAAGAGTTTGTGAAAGATTGGTGTTAACCCTTATTTAAATGGTTGGGAGAATTCACCAGAGAAGTCATCTGGTCCTGGAATTTTCTTTATGGGAAGTTAAAAATTAACCCTTTTTTCTTTTTAAAGGATTTTCTGGCTCTTCCTCTGAAGTGGCTTAAAACAGGATTGCATCAGGGGCGACTGGGTGGCTCAGTTGGTTAAGCATTCGACTGTTGGTTTCAGCTCCGGTTATGATCTCACAGTTCATGAGTTTGAGCCCTGCATCCGGCTTTGAGCTGACAGTGGGGAGCCTGCTTGAGATTCTCTCTCTCCCTCTCTCTCTGCCCCTCTCTCACTCATTCTCTCTGTCTCTCTCTCAAAATAAATAAATAAAAACTTGAAAAAATATTTAAAAAATAAAGAAAGCAGGATTGCATCAGTAATAATAATATTCATGAGAAACAACTAATAGTTCATACTAGGTCCCAGATATCGGTTCCTAATACTGTTCTCCTCTGAAAGCATTCTTGGCTTTTTGGAGGGTGATTGACTCCATGTTTGGGAAGGGAGAACTCAAGACTGGCCTGTGCCAACTTGGCATTGCCAAGTGAGGATGTATTCGACATCCTGTGTGGTGGTAAAAGGCACAAAAGCCAGCAAAAAGCACCCCCCGCCCACAAGTGGCCAGTCACTATAGCAGCCAGTCTATTAAGACAAACTGAGTCTCAAAAAGCTCTGAGTATCTTATTGTATTCACGAAGGACTAGAATCTCTTTTTATTTACAAACTAATGAGTGCTATATAGAGGCTGATTTTTTTTTCACCCAGATTTAAAAAATAAGTTCGCCTTTAATTGTATGTGTGTTTTTAGAGCGAGCAGAAGTGTTTTCACCGCCAAGGCTGTTCCGTACTCAAAGTCATTGTCAGCAAGACTCATGAAAGATTCCTTTTCNGATTGTGAGTGAGCTGGTTATTCACCTATCATCTCCCTGATTAAATCTGTCTACTCTGGTCTCAGCTGAGATTCTGAAAGCAGGCTTCCTTACCTGCTTGTTCCCTGTTGTGCTCTGTCAATAAGGAGGCTGGAGGGAGACAGGGGGACTGAAGGAGAGGGGGATAGGATCCTTGCATCCTGTTCCTCTGAGTGTCGCACAGCAATGCATTTCATCAGGGCTAGGGCCGTGGTTCGAGTGGTTGCAATTGGTCCCAGTTTGCAGTTTTCTCCATTCCCAGTAAAAGCCTCATTGAGCCTTCTTAGAAACACCAGCACCAGATTGCAGAAATCTGTGTCCTAGACACCATGGGGCCTTCTTTTGAGCCAGAAAAGAAGAAATGCATCATCTCATTGTTAAAAAATATCACACATACATTCCAGCTAGGTTAGAACAGATATGTGCTTAACCAACCCATAAGAAGAAAGAAACTGCTACCTTACCCCATCAGGACAATTACGACATATTGACTTTGGCCACTTGGTGAAGAAAAAAAAAACCTGAATAATATTTGTACAGACTTTCACGATAGTGTTGAAAATTACGTTTCACAAGTAAATACAAAAAGGCTTAGGGTACCTTAAAAATAAACCTTCCTGGTACTCTGATAGCCAAAGGATTAAGTGGGAAGGTAGACTTTTGACTCAGATTCAATGAAATGAAAAGAAAACACCAGGTCACAAGTCCCAAGATAATTTAAGGAGAAGCCTTAAGAGATAGTAGCCCGATGGGAAAGCTAGTTGGAGAATTAAAAATACTCCACACTGGGGCGCCTGGATGGCTCCAACTGTTGAGCATCTGACTTTGGCTCAGGTCATGATCTTGCAGTCCATGAGTTGGAGACCTGTGTCAGGCTCTGTGCTGGCAGTTCGGAGTCTGGAGCCTGCTTCAGATTCTGTGTTTTTCTCTCTCTCTCTACTCCTCCCCCGCTCATGCTCTGTCTCTTTCTGTTTCTCAAAAATGAATAAAGGTTAAAAAAATTTTTTTTAAAGACTTCGGGTCATCCAATCATTCAGAAAGCTAAGGGATAAAGGAGTAGAGGATATTTACATTCTGTTTGCCTCAAATGCCCAAAGCGAACAGACAGGACAGGCAGAGAAAGACTTTTTTCTCATTAAATGCTCTCAGGTGCTACCTCCAGTTAGGATGGTGTGAAGGAGCAAACTGCTTCTTGTGATAGTCAGGGCTAGTTAGAAATCCTCCTCGGGCTGTTTACGGAGAAGTTCCCAAAAAGAAAACAAGTATGAGGACCAACACGAAAGAAATAGAAAACAAGTCTTAAAGAGCTAACAAAATAACTATCTTAAATTTATTTCCTATGTTTTTAAAGTTTTATTTATTTATTTTGAGAGAGACAGAGAGAGCACCAGCTGGGGAGGGGCAGAGAGAGGGAGAGAGAATCCCAAGCAGGCACTGCGTTGTCAGTGCAGAGCCCAATGTGGGGCTTTAGCTCCTGAACCATGAGATCATAACCTGAGCTGAAACCAAGAGTCAGATGCTCAACTGACTGAGCCACCCAGGTACCCCAATTACCTTAAATTTAAACTGTCAAAGTATATCCTTCAAAAGACAGAGATCGACAGAATGGATGAAGGTCACAATTACTGGGTACTGCTTATAAGAAACTCTCTTCAAAGTCAATGATCAAGTAAGTTGAAAGAAAAAAAATGGAAAAAATATACCATGCCAACATGAAGTTTAAAATTTTTTAAAAATATTTATTCATTTTTGAGAGGCAGAATGTGAGCAGGGGAGGGGCAGAGAGAGAGCGGGAGACACAGAACCGGAAGCAGGCTCCAGGCTCTGAGCTGGCTGTCAGCACAGAGCCCAATGCGGGGCCTGAAACCCACAAGCCATGAGATCATGACCCAAACTGAAGTCGGATGCCCAACCTACTGAGCCACCCAGGAGCCTCAACATGAAGTTTTAAAAAAGCAGGAGCGGCTATATTTATATCTAATTAAAGTAGACTTCAGAAAAAAGAGAATATCTACAGATAGATACTGTATAATGATAAAAACATCAATCCACCCAGAAGATTTAATGATCCAAAATGTATACACAGCAAATGGCGGAGCCTCAAAGTACACGAAGCAAAAATACAGCTGAAAAAAAATTATTTCATAGTCTCGTAGGAAATTGACTCACAAAACAAAGTATGTAAGATTGATTCACAGAACAAAGTATGTAGAGACACAAAAAATTAGAAAGTGTTGTGTTTTTCATTTAAGTATGGAATTTGTTGTAAGAAAAGGGATTCGTTAAATGAACTGTACTAATCTGACTCATCCCTGTAAAAAATCACGTAGGCATCTCTCTGAGTCAAGAAATTTCAAAACCTCCCTGTTCACTTTTCCTCCTTGTGGTCAGAAGGAGTAAAACAAACAGTAGGTTTGGCAGATTTCAATCCAAGCACAGTTTGAAGCCTGGATTCTGGTACTGTTTATAGAACAAAGAATAGAAGGAACTTTAGTAAAACCTTAAGTATAATAATCTCTGTAGGGTGTCAGAATATGATTTCAGGGTCTTATTACTATGCATATTTTAGAAATTACTACATTAAGCAGTTTTAGTTTAAAAAGTCAAAGTTGGGGTCAAAGACGCGGTTCAGGGTCTGACTTTTCCATTCAGGTCATGATCTCACGGCTCGTGAGTTTGAGCCCCACATTGGGTTCCATGCTGACAGCTCAGAGCCTGGAGCCCGCTTCAGATTCTGTAACTCCAACTCTCTCTGCCCCTCCCCTGCTTGTGCTCTGTCTCTCTCTCTCAAAAATAAACATTAAAAAAAGTTAACCTGGGATTTTTAAAAAATTTGCAGACATAGTCATACCTCTTCATTGTTTTCATACTTGAATAACAATCCATGTGGGTATAAAATTCTAGTCATAATGTTGTTTATACATTATCCCATTGCCTCTTAGCATTTGTTACTTAGAGAAGAAATCTGAGTCCTGCTTATTTCAATTCTTTTTAAGGAATCAAGGTGTTTTTTCCCCTGTTTGTTTAGCAGCAGGAATCTTTTTATTTATTTATTTTACAAGTTTTTATTTAAATTCCAGTTCGCATATAGTGTAATATTAGTTTCAGGTGTATAATATAGTGATCCCACACTTCCATACCACACCTGATGCTCATCACAAGTGCACGCTTTACCCCTATGACCCATTTAACTGATCCCCTTGAGCACCTCCCCTCCAGCAACACTCTGTTTGTTTTTTATAGTTAAGAGTCTGTTTTCTACATCCCTCTTTCTCCCCCCTACATTCATCTGTTTTGTTTCTTAAATTCCATATATGAGTGAAATCATATGGTATTTGTCTTTCTCTGGTTGACTTACTTCGCTTAGCATTATACTCTCTAGGTCCATCCACAGAGTTGCAAATGGCAAGATTTCATTCTTTTTATTGCCAAGTAATATTCCATTGCATATGTATGTATGTATACATATATATGTATATATATACACACACATCTTCTTTATCCATTCATTAGTCGATGGACATTTGAGCTCTTATAGTTTGGGCTATTGTTGATAGTGCTGCTAAACATCGGAGTGCATGTACCCCTTCGAATTTGTATTTTTGTATCCTTTGGGTAAATACCTAGTAGATATGAGTGATGGGTGGTTCTATTTTTAACTTTTTCAGGAAGCTCCCTACTGTATTTCAGAGTTCCTAGAGTCCCAGTTTGCAAGAAACCTTTTTATTGAAATTAAAAGTTTTCAGCTGGAAACTTCTTTGGTCTCCTTTAATGAATTTTTCCTTGCCCCTGTTGGACTTTCAACCTCCAATTACAGATTTCTTTTCATATTTAGCAAGTGTTTTTTTAAATTGAGATATAATTGACATATAACACTATATTAGTTTCAAGTGTACAATGTAATAATTCAATATTTGTATTATTGCAAAATGATCAGCATGATAAGTCTAGTTAACATATGTCACCGTACATAGTTACAGAATTTTGTGTGTGATGAGAATTTTCAGATCTCTTCTGTTAGCAACTTCTGAATATGCAATATAGTTGCCATACTGTGCTGAAAATATTTATATATATCCTCATTTATGACTCACTGATCCATGTTATAATTCAAGAGCATCTCTTATTTGTTGACAATTTATTGGATTTCTAGGACTCTCCCTCTAATGTATTTCTGAGCTCTTCAAAATGTCTATATTCATTTTGCATTGGATGTATTTCTGAAGTGACTTTTTCTGTTACTGATTTGGTTTTCCACATCATCAGACCTGCCTTTTATTGCTTTTGGCATGACAACTGCTGAAGTTTTCCTTCTTCCATCGCTGTCCTGTCCTATATCTTTGTTTACTTTTCTTTTCTTTTCTTTTTTTTTTAAAAATCTAAGTCTATTCTTGTTTGATGGTGGGCATGTCCTCTCCAACTATTTCTGGGATTTCCTACACTTCTGTGAGCTCTGAGGCCATGTCTGTGACAGAAGGCTGAGGGCAAGTGCAAAGTGTGGGCCATCCAAGTGGAGAGGGGGTGAGCCTCCAGTCAGAAAAAGCCAAGGAAATGAGGGTGAGGGTGAGTAAGGACAGGATGTAGAAAAAACATGTGTGTTGGGTACAGTACTGAGCACTTTCCATAGGGACCCCATTTCATCCTTGCAATAGCCTTAAAAGTAAGGCATTATTACTTCATCCTCCCCCCACCCCCGCCTCTGTGTGCCTGGCATGCTTACCTACACTGACCTGGATGGAAATGGAGACGCGGCTTCAAGAGAGCAAGGTGGCCGTCTAGTCCCCTGATAATAGTGACACCTTACTCTTGCTTACACGAAAGTATTATTCTCACTAAAATTTTGTGAGGTTGGCTGAAAAGGTAATTGTCAATATCCCCAGAGAACAGGAAACTGAGATTCGGAGAAGCCTGAGACTCGAGCCCTGTCTCTGGGTTCCTGTGTTGTCCTTGACGTTCAGCACCAAGGCAACCAGTGACGGAAACAGAGCATCAGCCTCAGCACCTCCCAGTAATGGCTTCATATCCTGTTGTGCAACTTTCTGGAGCCTCTAGGTCAGAGTGTCCCAGGCACCACAGTGGCTGTTGGGGTTGGTGCACATGAAGGATGAGGAAAGCCAGAGTCCAGGGGCTGCTGTGGATACTCTTCATCTCAGGTAAGGTGAGGAAGAGGCAGGACCAGGTGAGGTCTCTGCCCAGAACCTTGGGGATCCCACTGTGAGAAAAGCTTCCTTTTTCTTTGGAAGCTCCAGGGGCAGTGGACACACAGAATACAGCTGATCGGTAGACATGCCAGACTAGGTTTCTCTACCCAGACTTAACAGGATCAGGAGAATATAGAGGGCCTGAGAACAGAAATAAAAGGGGTGATTAGGGAAATGGGATATCTGTGTGTTTTGATGTTGTCAGAGATATGCAAAACTCTGGATGGGAAAATGATAGAGTACATCTAAACTTGACATGATCTGAAATAATTTTGAGTTTGAAGTTTCTGTTTTTTATATTCCACATGATGCTTTTGATGTTGACCATCTATTATTTTAACTTTTATTTTGAGAGAGAGAGAGAGTGACCATGAGCAGTGGAGGGGCAGAGAGAGAGGGAGAGAGAGAGTCCCAAGCAGGCTCTGCACTGGCAGCGCAGAGCCAGACGTGGGGCTCGACCCCATGAATTGCGAGATCATGGCCCAAGGTGAAACCAAGAGTTGGTCACTTAACCAGGTGCCCCTAATGCTGACCATCTATTCACCCTAAAATATATAACTAATTAAACAAATATTTCCCAGGGGCATCCTTTGGGTTGGGAAATCTGCTATTGCTGAGGCACAGCAGAACAGAAGTGAACAGAAGGGGCCTGGTGCCCATTTTCACGGGGGCTGTAACTGCAGATGGCTGCTGTCTACTGGCTGCTGTTGGAGGGTGTTGTTGCCTGAGTTTGGTGGGTCTGCCCCATCACCACACCTTCACTTCTTCTCTTCTGGTACAGCTCATGCTTTCACTAAAGTTTAAAGCATTAGGGGCTTTAGTTGCCCTCCACCCAATCCTTATAAGTAGATCAGGAAAATAACCAGAGAGGGGGAAAATGTCAACAGCAAGGAAAAGAAGGCTTTGCCATGGGAAGATTACAGGAAGAGGGTGTTTTTCAGGAACCCACTACTTGGAGCAAGGTCACAAATGCGCACCTTGCTGAGCTCGCACACACGTGGCATGCTGCATCTGCTCAGAGTTAGGGTGATAACCCAGATGGGCAGATGAGAGCCTGGCTCTCATTCCCATGTGTCTGTATTCATGTTTCTCCAAAGGAGAACTTCTCCAAGGGAGAAGATGGAGGGTTGACACTTGTATATTTGTGTGGGAGAAAACCAGAGGTGCATATGCCATTGTGCCCTGTGGGAGTGGGTTGGCGGTAACCTAAAAACTCCTTCTAACTCTAGTTTCCTAAAGAACAGAAATCTCTGGGTACCTATTCAGGTGTTGGCTGGGACTGCTTTCATCCCAACCAGACAGCTTCCTTGGGCTTCCTAGTTCCGAGGTTTGGAGCTGAGTGAAGGGTCAGACCATCCAGGCTTGAATCCTGACTCTATCACTCTCTATCGTGGAACTTTGGATGAATCACTTAATAACCTCTGGGTTATGAAATAAACCTTTTTGTGCCTCAATTTTCTCATCTCTGAAATAGGAATAATGGCAGGTGTCAACCTTATCCATTTTGAGGCTTCAGTGATAAAGCTAGGGAGATAGTATTATTAGACACTTATCAATAAAAGATATTTGTTATTCTTTGTTATTAATATCAGGAACTCCTTTCTTACAGTGGTATAAGACATGGCGCACACATAGCACTTCAGCACTGATTCCTTACTGTCTCCTTTCACAAGGACAGGCAAATTTGTGCACAGTCTTAGACTCCTGTAACACCCACTCTCTTCGTCCGTTTGGGCTGCTCTAACAAAATACCACAGACTAGGTGGCTTATAAGCAACAGTTACTTATTTCTCACAGTTTTGAAGGCTGGAAGTTCAAGATCATGCTGCCTGTCTGGTTGGGTTTTGGTGAAGGCCTTCTTCCGGGTTGTAGACTTCAGACTTCTCACTATGTCTTCACTGGGTGGAGGGGACAAGGGGGCTCTCTGGAGCCTCTTTGATAAGGGCATTAATCCCATTCATGGGATTAATTGTGACCTAATCATCTCCTAACGCCATTACTTGGGGGCTTGGATTTCAAATTATGGGTTTGAGGAGGTGGAGGACATATATATTCAGACCACAGCATCCACCTTGTCCAGAGAGTTGGCAAACAATTGATCTATAACCTTTTACATTAATATTACAGAGGGTAGACAGAGGATGTGTGTATCTTCCTCAGAGCCCAGCACAGTGTCTGGCACACAGCAGGCTCTCAGCAGGCATACCCACCGGTGAATGAGTGAAAGAATGAGTGAACCAACCCCCTTGCCTGTCTCTTGGAGGGACATATCTGACCAGAGCTCATGAGACTTCCCAGGAAGCTTGTTTTTGAGGTTTCCTTAGAAACTGCATTCTGGTCCCAGAAAAATTGGCCTGATTACATTTTCAAAATCCTCAGAAGTCTTCTTAAGTTGAGTTGAGTCTTGAGTTGAGTCTTCTTAAGGTAAGGCTGAGGGTTCACTGAACTCTTGATCCAAGCTGGGATGAACATACAGGTGTGCTGTGATGATAGCCCAGGGACTCCATCAAAGGGGCAGCTGTTGGCATTTTTCAATGGGCATTCTCAGAGCTATTGCCTGAGGATTAAATTGTGTGTGTGTGTGTGTGTGTGTGTGTGTGTGTGTGTGTGTGTGTGTGGTAGTATTAGTAAAAGCAGTAGTTGTAGGTAGTGGTAGCCTGACCCACAGTTTGACCCAGTGTTACTGTCCAGCCCATTACTTGGTGTTCTAAAGAAGAAAGTAACCCTGGGTTGAGTGGATAAGCTGTAGACCTTCAGTAAAGTTACAGAGCCCTGTGTGTCCAGCCAAAAACATAGATCTGGATCTTCTTACTTCCATTCAACTTGGCCCTCCCATTGGCAAAGCTTCCTTGGATCAGACCAGAATGATCTCTTTCCCCCACTTAGATGCAGTTCCTCTAGCTGTTTGGAGAAATCACTCTCTGCTAGGATCAAGCCTTCACATCCACTCATCAATCTGTATGTCCTTCTCTAGAGCCTTCCCTTCTGTCATACCACCGTCATGCATGGTCTCGGCACGTGTCCCATATTCGGTTTCCAATCAGGCAACTTGTTCCTCCCAAAAACAATCCTTTATGAAAGTTTGCACAATGTAGACAAGGTCTCGCTCTTGGAGTAAACGAAAAATTACTCGGAGTCCAGTGCTGGCTCACAGGGAAGGTTGCATGTTCTCTGTAGGCCTTGAGGATCTCATCTGAAAAATGAGCAGTGAACAAGAAAAAGAGGATTCCTCACAGAGTCTAACTCTGATTCCCTGCTTACAGAACTCCAAGCTGCAAATGAACAAAATGAAGTAACATTTATAAAAGGAGAAGGGGACACCCTGAATGTAATTTGTCCCTCCTCCACCGAGAAGTACGCCTTCACCCAGAAAGCTTGGCAGAGGCTGGTGGATGGAAGGGAGCCCCAGATGCTGGCTGTAACAGAGAGTACTTCAGGGGATACTAGTCGAGTCCACACGGACAGGTACATCCTGGAAGACATTCCCAGTGAGGGCATACTGCGTGTCCAAATGACCAATCTTCAAGTGAAAGATTCAGGAAGGTATCGGTGTGTGATCTACTACCCTTCCAAAGAGCCAGACGTTCTGTCCCCCCTTGTCCACTTGCAGGTGATCAAAGGTGAGTGACCTGGAGGGGGGGTTAAGAGGATGGGGAAAGCAAGGCCAAGTAGGGGTGTGGGTGGTGGTGAAGGGCCAACGGAGCTGTGGCTCAGGATTTCTAGCAGCCTGGCCTCTCCCAGAACCGTGAGATCATGACCTGAGCTGAGGGGCGGACGCTTAACCAACTGAACCACCCAGGCGCCCCTCCTCTGAGGTTTTTGAAGGGTGTTTAGTCCAATAATAAGAAGGGGCTTCTATGTATGAGATTCTTCTTGGGGTAGTGGAGCTTAATTTGGGGTAGGAAGTGGGGTACAGTGAAAGATGAGTAATAGACTTGGATAATTTAGTCTCATTCTTTAGGTCTCCACATGGAGGTCATTTCTCTGGAAAGAAATGATCTGGTATTTCCTTCCCAAGGCTGCATTTGTTGGCCTTCCTGTGTACTTCCAAAGCAGTGCTTCTCTGACTTTGCTGTAGGCACAAACCACCTGGGGATCTCATTTCAAAAGCAGTCTCTGATACATGGGTCTAGGGTGGGACCTAGATTGAGCATTTCTGATCTGCTCACTGGTGATGCTGCTGCTAAGGCTGGTCCATGGCTCCCATTTTGGGTAGCAAAGCCCCAGAGCTCGCCTTGGGTCCCCTCTCATAGATGATGCTGTCTCACTGGGTAGTAGTGGCCAGTTTACTTCTCTGCCTCCCATGCTCATCTCTGAGCCCCTTGAGGAAAGGGCCAGTGCTTTTCTCAGCTCTGTATCCCTAGCAACTAATGTAGCACCTGGTGCATAGTAAGGCCTCAGTAGATGTTAACTGGAGAAATCAAGGAAGGAGAGGAAAGGGAGGAAGGTCCTGGTTCCTAGCACCTGAGGAATTCTAAGCCTAAGGAATGCAAAATTCATAGGCTATCTATTAATTAAAGTTAATTTGAAAAGCAACGTGCTACAGGTTCTGGTGACTGCAAGGCAGAGAATGGTATAAGGTCGAGTAATCAGGGAATTATTCTTGAAGAAGGTGGAAGGCATGTGGATTGATGAATGGCAGGCAAGTGCATTTCCAGTGACAGGAGGAGCTTGACAATTCCTTTACTTGCCCCTCTCTCCCTCCTTACTCACCTCCCTCCCTCCTTACTCACCTCCCTCCCTCCTTTCTTCTCCCTCTTTCTTTTCTTCTCTGCCTTCCATCCTTCTTTCCTTTTTCCCCATCTCTGACCCAGGCTGACTTCACACTAATTCTTTAATCTTAGGAAAAGAAAAACTTGCTTCGTGAGTGGTTATGTTCATTTCCCTCCTCAGTTTCATTTATCCTGCTATCTATCCATCCTTCCTTCCTTCCTTCCTTCCTTCCTTTCTTCCTTCCTTCCTTCCACCCACCCACCCACTTCCCGACAATTCATTCATCAATTTATCCATCTGTTTATCCAATGTGCCCTCTGCAGACCCTTCAAGCACTGCGGCCTCGGATGAGACTCAGAGCTGGAAACCGCAGGATTTCACCCTTTCTCCTCCCACCACCAGGACCCAGAGCAGGCACGTTACCAGACCCAGGACTGTAACCAAACTCTCGCCTAAATCGACTGCTGACCTCTCCTCTCTTAGCTTTGGAGTCAACATCACAAATGTGACAGATGTCACCAGCTATGGTTTCAGGTCTCTGGGCCCCTGGTTTGATTCCGAGTCCGTGTGCTTGAGAAGACGTGGAGAGTGATGGATGGATGAGAACAGGCTCAGACTTGACCCCCCTAAGGCTGGTGAAACTTCCCTGGGGAGGAAGCGGACAGTGCTAGCGAGGGCTGGAGGCTCTCGGAGAGGCTGCCACTCTCCCCCATTCACCCTGTTCCCTTGCACACTAGAGGAGTAAGGAGAGGGAAAGGGTATCTTTGCTGAACTCCCGTGGGTCTCAGCCAGCTCCATGGGCGTAATGGTGTAGTGGAGTGCACTCCGAGTGAGGGCCCCTGGGTCCCAATGCCAGCCAGACTGATGGGCTGTGTGACTTTGGGTGAGTCACAAACGCTCTCTGGCTTGTTTCCTTGTCTATACAGAAGTAGGCAGGCTAGAGAATGTGGAGCTGGAAGCTATAATCTAGCCCAACTGTTCTCAGAGGCCGCTATGTGTTAGGCTGCTGTGGTGTGTTTACTTTTGCTTTGATTTGTGTTTAATACTGATACACGTGCCCTCCTGTAGGCCAATAGATCAGAATTTCTGGAGATGCGGCTGGTGTCAGGATTTTTATGAGATCGTCAGGAAATGTCTTAATGTGTAGGCAAAGCTAAGAACCATTAGTTTTGTATGCATGCCCCTCTTTACAGTTTATTTTTCAATGTTGGTTTATCTTTGAATGTGTTTATCATTAAATATTGAATTAGCAGAGAAATATTCCTGCTAATCTAACACATCTGATCTCCACATTCTCTTTCTAGTCTCTATTCATGTTCATACATATTTAACACGGTAGTAATTCTCATTATAAACATTGCCATTATTTTTCCATGCTAAAACTGCTATTCAGGGGCGCCTGGGTGGCTTAGTCGGTTAAGCGTCCCCCTTTCGCTTAGGTCATGATCTCGCGGTTCGTGGGTTCGAGCCCCGCATCGGGCTCTGTGCTGACTGCCAGCTCAGAGCCTGGAGCCTGTTTTAGTCTGTGACTCCCTCTCTCTCTGACCCTCCCCTGCTCGCGCTGTCTCTCTCTCTCTCTCTTAGAAATAAATAAAACATAAAAAAAAAATTAAAAAAAAACTGCTCTTCAGTGTTGCTACCTAGACTTTGTGATTATCATCTCAACAAATGTATCCTCTTCTATTAATGGAAAAGCCAGAACCTATGTCTTCATTTGTCTGTCTATAGACACTGAGATTGTTTTCGTTTTTTAAATATTTATGTATTTGTTATTTATTTTTGAGAGACAGAGAGAGATAGATGCAAGTGGGGGAGCAGCAGAAAGAAAGGGAGACACAGAATCCGAAGCAGGCTCCGGGCTCTGAGCTGTCAGCACAGAGCCTGACATAGTTCTTGAACTCACGAACCATGGGATCATGACCTGAGCCGAAGTCAGATGCTCAGCCGACTGAGCCACCCGGACGCCCCATCATTTTTGATAGTATCGATAACTCTGAGACGAACATTTTTGCAGTGTCCTTTTTCTTCTTTTAAATTATTTTTTCGAAAGAAACTCCCTTCAGAGAATGTGGACGTTTATATCGCTCTGTATATATATTGCCGAATGGTCTTCCAAAGACTGGAAACGATTTGAGTTGTGACTCACAGCTGTATAAGTGAAGCAGTTATCGCTGTGGGGATTCTTTGCCTCTAAGGATTTAGTATGTGGAAAATATTACTGCTAAATTAGACGTGAATTGACATCTGCTTTCATCTCTCTCTTAATGTGGATGAGGAGCTCCTGGAAGGGAGAGGCACTGCCTTCCTCCCTGCACTCCTATTGGTTGTTTTGCTGGTGTCTGGTATGTAGTAGGTGCTTATTAAACCTTTGTGGACTAAATAAATGATCTAGTGAGAATCAACATTTTTCTTTTCTTTTTTTTTTTAAAGTTCATTTATTTATTTTTGAGAGGGAGAGACAGAAAGAGAAAGCACTAGCAGGGGAGTGGTAAAGAGAGAGGGGGAGAGAGAGAATCCCAAGCAGGCTCCAGACTGTCAGCCCAGAGCCTGATGAGGGGCTGGAACTCACAAACTTTGAGATCATGACCCGAGCAGAGACCAAGAGTTGGACGCTTAACCGACTGAGCCACCCAATAATTTTCTTTTTAAGTTACTTTGATTTTCCAGCAGATAAATTGAGAGTACATACTTTTTGTCCCCTTTGTTACCAAAGGCTGCATCGCTTCTATTAACTTTATCTATTAACTAATATGAACTATTCTATCGGCCAGAATCTGGCCAGAGAGGCAGGAGCCATTGAGCTGTTTGAGAAAAGAGATGATTTAGTACCAGGACCTGTTTGCCCAGGAAAAGGGAGAAGTGAGCTTCCAATCTGGAGCTGGATGGGGGGGAGTGCACCTCAGAAGAAGCTGCTGTCGATCTGTCTTAGGATGGGCTCCCCAGAAGCAGGCAATAGAAAAAGTCTTGTACGAATATCGTAGGAAGAAATGAAAGGGTAAAAAGAAGGAAGCTTACCAAGGGTGTCATTACCAAGCCCTGTCCCACAGTGGGGGACTCTGGGGCTCGGTCTTGCAGGGGCTTTCTGGTGCAACTCATGGGCAGTGTGTATATCAGGGGCTGGGGAAGCTGAAGTATTTACACTCCTGAATTCCCAGTCTTCCCTCAGGGATGACCCAGGGACACCTGAATCCCCAGGCACTGGGGTGGGGGCAGTGGTCTGACAGCCTGTGTGCACCCTCAGAAAGAGGTGCGGGGCAGGCTGGCCTTCAAGTGGACGCACTCGGGCGCTCCACGCGTGGAAGTGTGAGCGCTGGGAGGGTAGCGGAGACTTGGAGGCAGAGTTGGCCCAGCCGAGCAGTGGGCTGCACCTGCTCCGCGGAGGGCGCTATTGCAACCACGCACCACGGAGCCACAGAGGAGCCACTACGGGCTGAACCCCACCGGCCACTGGGACGTGTAGTTTCAGGTGATGGAGGAAGGCCCCCAGCCCCAGGCAGCTTAAAGGGGCCTCTGCTGCTTTCTACTGCCATTCCTTCATTTCTCCCTTTGCGAACGAGTTCAGGAAATTCGATTTTAAGTTTTGCGTGGGCAAATGTGTTGATTTTTTAATGATTGCTTTGTTTTATGCCTTAATGTGCTCAATGCTACTTCCTGGTGACTTCGCTAGTTTGTTTGTTTGTTTTCCGTTTTATTTAAATCTTTAGTCTCTCTTGTGGAGGGAGGGGGATGTATTTTGTTATATGTTACAAATTGTACAAAATATAACTTTTTCTTCATATTGCGACCCAGATGCCCTAAGGTTATTTACTAAATAGTCCTTGCCTTCTCTTGGGCTGCTACTTTCCTTAGATGTTAAATTTGTGCATCACATTAGGTCCATAGCTGGGTTTCTATTTGTTTTATTGCCACCTGTTTCTCTTTTGACGCTGTGTCTTATCATGCAGATTAGTTGTGCTGTAATCCATTTTCATATCGCTGAGTCTAGACAGGTCAAGTTTCCTCACTCATGGGCATCTCTTTCTTATGGTATCCACTAATGCTTTCCCAGGACTTTTACCTATGTATTTATTTTAATGTTAATTTTTTATTTTTTTTGAGAGAGAGAGAGCATGCGGGAGAGTGCAAGCGAGGGAGGGGCAGAGAGAGAGGGAGACACAGAATCTGAAGCAGGCTCCAGGCTCTGAGCTGTCAGCACAGAGCTTGATGGGGGCTCGAACCCACAGACAGTGAGATCATGACCTGAGCTGAAGTCAGTCACTTAATAGACTGAACCACCCAGGGGCCCCTCTCAGGACTTTTAGAATCATTATACTAAAATCAGTAGAAAGTCATGGTGGGATTTTGGCAAGGACTGGCTTCTGTTTATGGATGGGAAAACAGAGGCAAAGAAGTGAGGCCTTCCAAGGAATTAGGATCTGCTGTTGAGACTAGAAACCAGGCTTCCTTTCTGGAACTTGACCCTCTGCTGCATCTCAGCAAGGAAGAGGAGCCTGAACAGGCAGCTGTCCCCACCCGTACCCCCACTTTCTGCACATGGGCACTATGGTCTTTACTAAATATATATCTAGTCAGCAGTTTTAGGCAATGGGACACACTCAAGGCACCAGGCCGGTCAGTATGGGGACAGGTTCTGGGAGGACCAAGGGGTGTGAAGAACTTTTGTAAACGCTCAAGTGTGAGGCACGTCAATGCCAGCAGCCACATTCTATTTCTCGTCTCTTCTTTCCTCCAGGGTCTCTGTGATGACCATCATCATTATTGTGCTGTGTGGATTCCTGAGCAAAAGCCTGGTCTTCACAGTCCTGATTGCTGTCACGCAGAAGTCATTTGGATCTTAGGCTGGTGAACCCACAAGAGTGACCTCTGACCTCCATCCACATCCAGCTGGCAGTTGTTCGGGAGGAGGGGTGTGAGGGGAGAGGGAAGGAGGGGCGATGGCCGAAGTTGAATGTGTGACACCGGTTACTTCTAAGGCTCAGGTCTCACCTTCCCAGCCCTGTTAATTCACTAATAACCTTGAGGATGTGAGTTTGCCCCCTCAGAAGAGAAGATATGGCTGCAAACATGCCCATTCCTACCGGATTTGCCTTAAATTGGCTTAAATTCTACTGGATTTGCCTTAAAAATAAAGACGGAGTCCAATTTGTTGCTGTCTTGTGGCGGTTGTGCGGTGTGTGCAGAGGGCCCCGCTGCTAATTCTGCCCTTGTTCTTGCCCTGGCCCATAACGTTTAGGCCTGACCTGGACAGAGCTTCCACTACGGAAGCGTTCTGTTCTCCCTGCCCTTGGGTCTTCCTCTCCTCTAGAATCAGGTGCTTGAGTTTCTCTTTTCATCTGTGGCCCTTTCCCATACTCCCAGAGAAGGGGATTGAAAACCATGGAATGAGGAGAAGACAAGACACAATGGTAAGAATTCCATATTTGGGACAGAGGAACCAAGTCAACCAGAAGGTTGTATCCTGGGAAACACTGGGTGAGATAGGATCCAAAGCACAGGATTGACCGAGAATCTCATTTGTCGATTGTGTGCATTATCAGGGGTACATTTTATCTCTGGATCCTTAGAACATACCCATGAAGGCCAAAATGTAGGCGAGTAGAAGCATACTTCAATGTAATAAGGCCTTATATAAAAACCCCAGAGCTAACAATATACTAATGGGGGAAAACTGAGAGGTTTCCCCAAAGGTCAGGAACAAGACAATGATGTCCACTCTCACTGTTTTTATTCAGCATAGTACTAGAGGTCCTAGCCACAGCAATCAGATGACAAAAAGAAATAAAAGGCATCCAAGATGGTAAGAAAGAAGTAAAACTTTCATTATGTGTAAAGGACATGATACTCTATACAAAAAGACCCTAAAGAGCCCAACAACAACAACAAACTGTTAGAACTGATAAATGACTCTAGTAAGGTCCCAGGATACAAAATCAATGTACAGAAATCTGTTGCCTTCCTATACACTAATAATGAAGCAGTAGAAAGAGAAATTAAGAAAAATAATCCCATTTACAATTGTACCAAAAATAGCGATACTTAGGAATAAGCTTAACCGGGGTGAAAAACCTATACTAGAGTATATACCTATAAAACACTGATGAAAAAAACTAAAGACGGCACAAAGAAATGGAAAGATATTCCATGCTTATGGATTGGGAGAACAAATATTATTAGAATGTCCATATTACTCAAAGCAAGCTACAGATTTAATGTAACCTCTATCAACATGGCAACAGCATTTTTCACAGAGCTAGAACAATCTTAAAATTTGTATGGAACCGCAAAAGACCCTGAATAGCCAAGGCAATCTTGAAACAAACAAACAAACAAAAAAAACTGGACACATCACAATTACTGACTTCTGTATTACAAAGCTGTAGTAATCAGAACAGTATGGCACAAAAATAGACACACAGGTCAATGGAGCAAAATAGAAAGTCCATAAATAAGCCCACAATTATATGGTCAGTTAATCTTTGACAAAAAAGGCAAGAATATGCAATGGGAAAAAGACAGTCTCTTCAATAAATGGTGCTGGGGAAACTGATAGCTCCATGAAAAAGAATGAAATTGGACCACTCTTATGCCATACACAAAAATAAATTCAAAATTGATTAACGACTTACATGTGAGGTCTGAAACCATAAAAATCCAAGAAGGAAACACAGGCAATAATGTCTCTGACATCAGCTGTAACAACATCTTTCTAGATATATCTTCCGAGGCAGGGGAAATAAAAGCAAAAATAAACTATTGAGACTATATCAAAATAAAAAAGTTCTGCACAGCAAAGGAAACAACCAACAAAACTGAAAGGCCATCTACTGAATGTCATTATTTGCAACTGACATATCCTATAAAGGGTTAGTATCCAAAATATATAAAGAACTTATATGACTGAACACCAAAAACCCCACAAGTAATCCAATTAAAAAATGAGCAGAAGATGTGAACAGACATTTCTCCAAGGAAGACATCCAGATGGCCAACAGACACATGAAAAGATGTTCAACATCTCTCATCATCAGGGAAATACAAATCAAAATCAGAATGAGATATTACCTCACACCTTGTCAGAATAGCTAAAATCAACAGGATGCAGAAAAAGGGGAACCTCTTGCACTGTTAGTGGGAATGCAAACTGGTGTAGCCACTGTGGAAAACAATATGGAGGGTCCTCAAAAAAATTAAAAATAGAACTACCCTATGATCCAGGAGTCACACTACTGGATATTTACCCAAAGAATACAAAAACGCTAATTTGAAGAGATACATACACCTCTAAGTTTAATGCAGCATTATTTACAATAGTCAATCTATGGAAGCAGCCCAAGTGTCCATCCATAGATGAATGGATAAAGAAGATGTGGTATATATACACAATAGAATATTACTCAGCCATAAAAAAGAATGAACTCTTGCCATTTGCATCAACAAGGATGGAACTAGAGAGTATTATGCTAAGTGAAATAAGCCAGCCAGAGAAAGACAAATACCATATGATTTCACTCATATGTGGAATTTAAAAAAACAAAACAGATGAGCCAAAAAAAAAGAAAGAGAGAAAGAAAGAAAAGAAAAAGAAAGTGAGAGCCAAACCAAGGAACAGATTCCTAACTATAGAGAATAAACTGATGTTTACCAGAAGGGAGGTGGGTGAGGGGATGGGAGAAGTAGATGATGGGGATTAAGTACACTTATCTTGATGGACTCTGAGTAATTTATGGAATTGTTGACTCATTGTACATCTGGAACTAAATAACACTGTATGTTACCTACACTGGAATTAAAATAAGATAAAATAAAATAAAGTGTTAAGTGAAAAAAATAGAAGTATGTGACTAGAATGAGGCCACGTGAGCAGTGAGTCACTACTTACTAGCAGGGACATAGGCTAGAGTTTCTTTGCTGAAGACTAAAGGCCTCAGAGCCATATAGCATGGACCATGAGGGAATTCTGCCTATGTCTAAATGCCTCTTGTCCTTGTGTCACACGAAGGGCAGGGATAGTGGCCCAAAAATGGGCCTTCCCCTCAGAACAGAAAAAATAGAAAATCAGAAAATACTGATTTAAATCTGTTGGAGTTTGCAAGACACAGGGTGTTGGGAGGGGGGTGATGAACACTTATTTCATGGGTGAGCATGGGAGCCACAGGGGAGTTATAGAGCAGACGGAGAAGGCAGAGTGAGAACAAGAGTGCACATAGGGACAGTCTGCAGGAGCCTAACTGGTGAAACCAAGAGGCAACGGACAGCAGAGGCCACAGCTGAGGTCATAGCATGAGACAGTCAAAGCGTCTGATCACCAATTAGAATTCTGCACCTAAATCCTGTGTGTGTGTGTGTGTGTGTGTGTGCACGCGTGTGTGTGAATGTTTTGGGAAGGGGTGGTTTCCCCACATCCACAGGCGATTCTGGGACACCAGCTGGGTGTCCTGCAATTCAACTCAGTTCTGATACCGTCAACCCAGAGATAGCCTCAGATTCCACAGATTGAGGGCTCAGTACCACAAGGCTCTCCCTTCCCATCTTTAGATGCCATTGACAAGTGCAGGCTATCACCTGTGCTTCTGACCCACCTGCTATAGGAGGGTCCTGTGATCCCCTCCTTGGATTCCATCAATTTGTTAGAGCAACTCACAGAACTCAGAAACATTTTACTTGCTAGATTACTGGTGTCTTATAAAAGACTATTAAAGAATATGACTCAACAGCCAGAGAAATAAATAAGGCAAGGTCCTGAACAAAGGGGTTTCTGTCCCCGTGGAATTTGGAGCCCAGCACAGTGGCACATGGAAACGTTCTGATTTCCCAGCCTAGCAGCACTCCAAGCCTCCTTCTCTTATGTTGTGTGTGTGTGCGTGTGTGTGTGTGTGTGTGTGTGTGTGTGTAGGCTCCATTGCATAGGCATGATTGATGAGCTCATTGGTCACTGGTGACTGACTCAACCTCCAGCCCCTCTTCCTTCCCCAGAAATCAGTGGGTGGAACTGAAACTCCCAACCCTTTTTTCAAGGTTGGTTNGGCAGCACTCCAAGCCTCCTTCTCTTACGTTGTGTGTGTGTGCGTGTGTGTGTGTGTAGGCTCCATTGCATAGGCATGATTGATGAGCTCATTGGTCACTGGTGACTGACTCAACCTCCAGCCCCTCTTCCTTCCCCAGAAATCAGTGGGTGGAACTGAAACTCCCAACCCTTTTTTCAAGGTTGGTTCTCCTGGAAATATCCCCCGTACTTCTGGGATTTCCAAAAGTCACTGCACTGACATAAACTCAGAGGTGGTGGCAAAGGGCTTGTTATGAATAACAAGACATCCATGTCACTTTTATGGCTCTGAAGTGTTTTCAGGAACTGAGGACAAGAGACCAAATATGACAAAAGATATTCCCATTGCTCTTATGGTTCATGAAATTTCAAGGACTTTGGGAGCTATGATCCAGAAACTATGGATGAAGTCCAAATATATGTGAGAAATGTATTCCTATTATCTGAATGACAAAACAGATATTTCTTATAATTCACCATATCAGACAATCTAGTGATGCTGCCATTGGTGCCCTGCCCTTGCACTCTTGAAGCCACCCCATCATTGGCACCATGTTATTCCTGGACCCTCAGTGCTTAAACGTCTTCTGTGTCAGCCCTCTCCAAATGGCTCTGCATCTTGTATCACACCTTTAAGATCCAGAATCCTGGGAAGAATCTTGCATTTGGCCAAACTTAGGTCAAGTCACATGCATGGCACGTAGATGCCAGGGAAAAGGGGCAGGAGAACTATCTGCCTCCATACACTGTAGTAGAAGAAGTAGAGCTCTGGACCCTAGTGAGACTCGTGCACTGGAGTATGTCCCCCAGGCGGAGAAGGTATTGGGTGCTGGAGAACCAAGAGATGACAAATATCTGATCTGTTATAGTTACTCCTTGTACTTTTCATGTTTGTGGGCTTCATGCCTCTGCCTAGGCTGGGAGCTCAGGGCTGCACACACCTTGCACACAGGATGGCTGCCTGACAAATGCCTCAGGGCCCATCTGACTTCAGACAGAGCTTGTACAGGCATTGTCTATTTGGACCACTTGCCTTAGAAACCCCTGGGCTGTTGGTTAAAATGTAGATTCCAGAGCTTTCCCAGACTTACCAAATCAGAATCTCTGGGAGGTGGTGCTCAGGCATGTGTATGTTTGCCAGCTTCCTGAGTGATTTAGCCACGTGCCCATACTTGAGAATCATGGTGTGGAGTAAGATTAAAGAAGGCTGGTCATCAGCAAGGTTTGAACTCCATCTTGGAGAACAAACCAAATTTGGATGCATGGTGTCATTCCAGACAGGGGGAATGGCAGAGGTTTGAGGATGTAGTGGTCAGTGGCCAGGGGTGGAATTTTCTGGCGACCTGAGGAAGTGGAGTGGAGTGGATGGGTGGGTCCAGACTTGTTATGGTGGAGAACAGGGAGCTATTGAGTGTTGACCAATGGGCAGTGACGTAATAGCTGCAGGAAGGAAGATGTCACAAGGGCAGTGTTTGCTCTTTTCTCTTCTTCTGCATTTTCCTGAGCTGCTCCCTCTTCACACTTCCCTTCTCAATTGCAAAGTAATAGTCAAGCTTCTCAGGGAACATGGAAGACACCCCTGTGGGGCAACATCCTCCAGCAATGGGAAGAGCCCTGGGACAGGCAGCTCTCAGTGGATGCTGGGAGGGGGATAGGATGAAGGGGAGAGGACTCTGGGGTGGTCATGGCTACTGTTGCTGCTGCTGCTCTGAGCTTCAGGTAAGGAGATGCAGGGGGAGGGATGGAGACAGCTGAAGGGGTACCTGCTAAGAGGGATTTCTCTCACTTCTTTAGGAGGGACTGAATGGGATTGGGGTGTGGGCTAGACACAGGAAAGAGAAGAAAAGGTAAAGGATGCAGTCTGTGCTGGTTAACCTTGTCCCAGCAGGAACTGGGTGATGAAAGAGAATCTGGAGCTTCCTCTAGCGCACCGTGAAGTTAAGAAAATTACACGAAGTGAACTGAACAATCTCTTATCACTGTGCTGATTTCCTGGGAGGTGGAAAGTATAAGATATAGTCTCTCCTTAAAGGGACCAGGCACTGAGGTAGAGGAGGCATTAGTACAAGGGAAAGGTAAATAACAAAAGGGCAAAGTCATAGCATGAAGACAAAAATACTGTGGAAGACCCTTTAGCAAAGTATAGGGAGGTAGTGTGGAAAAGAGGGTTCTGGAATCAGACAGAGCTGGGGTCAAATCCTGTCTCTGCCACTTTCTACATTTGTGACCTTAGGAAGTTCTCCAACCTCTCTGACCCTCAGGGTCCTCATTTGTAAATAGTACCTACTCAATATTTATTTTTAAATGGTACCTATGGGTTGCCCTAAGGGGGGTGCCCTAAGAGTTAAATAGCAGACTGACGTAAAATTCTAATGCACAGTTAGTGCTTAATAAAAGTTATGGTGGATGATGATGGTGGTGGTTGTGGTGGAAACAGATGAGGGTGATCAAGGGTATTGAGTGTTGAAAGGGCAAAGAGATGAGTGCAAGTGGAACTGTTCAGGTAGACTTCCCTCTGGGACTAGAAGGGGTGGATGTGGGTGGAGAGGAGTGGGGGAGAGCAGTCAACCTGGGGACAGCAGAGGCTAGGGTGAAGTACCAGGTGCTGGAAAGCAAGGGCCATGTCTGGGGAAACACAGGTAGAATAGAATATGGGTTGTAAACCTGGCCAAGTTCTCTTTCACTTTTTTTTTTTTTACCATTTTATTATTAAAAATTTCCAGTCTACAATGGAAAGGACAGCCACCATAAACTTATTACCTAGATCAAAACATCCAACCATAATTGATATTTTGCATCACTTGCTCCATATGTGTGTACATTGCTCAGATTTTATAAATATATTAATTATATTTATTAATTATAAATATAAATATATTAATTTATCACACATATTTATAAATATTTATATTATATCACTATATATCACTATATAATTATATATCATATGTGTGTTCATAAAATTGCTGAACCATTTCAAAATAACTTACAGAAATCCTAAATTACTCATAAATGCTTGATGGAGCTACTTACTAATATTTTTGATTTGCGACCTTGTATCTGTGGTGGGGTCTGTGGATGTAAGGATGGTGGAAGGAGCATTTGCTCAGTGAAACACTTTGACTTCTCATTCTAGGATTCCAAGCTGTAGATGAAGAGGAGAAACAAAAGTGGCTGCTAGAATGAAAGACCTTGACCACAGTCTGCTTTTACAGTGTCATGCTCTACTCCTCCAGCCTGAAGGCCTGGCAGCAGGTGAGGAACCAGCGCCCCCCAGAGACAGTGGTGGGCTCCAACACTTAGAAACAAAGACCTAGGGGTGCCTGGGTGGCTCCGTCGGTTAAGGTTAAGTGTCAGACTTGGCTCAGGTCATGATCTTGTGATTCGTGAGTTCGAGCCCCACAATGGGCTCTGTGCTGACAGCTCAGAGAGTGGAGCTTGCTTTGGATTCTGTGTCTCCCTTTCTCTCTGCCCCTCCCCCATTCATATGTACTCTGTGTGTGTCCCTCTGTCTCAAAAAAAAAAAGTTAAACAACAACAACAACAAAGAAACAAAGACCCAAACTGGCCCAGTCCAGGGATACCTGTTGAAGGTTGTCCCATGGAACCCATATTCAAGGTCACAGCAGCAGAGTTCTGGTGGCAAGACTTGGGGCTGTACCGGTACATGATTGACCTCAGAACCCCCATGTCCTGTCCAAATGAATTTGTCTGATACAGTGCAAAGGTCAGAAGCAGCAGACCCTGGACAGGGAAGGAAGGTTTTTTTTTGGAGGCTGACCTCAGCCACAGGCTGGGAGGGCTGCTTTGGACAAGTGGCACAGAGTAACCGGAAAAGCTCCAGACCTGAAATCAGTGCACCTAGGTCTTCCATGCTCACTCTGCGCGTTTGCAAAAGTCCTACCTAGCTTCTCTCTTGGCCTCAGCTTTTTCACCTGTCAGGAAAATTGGGTTAGGTGATCTCAAAAATTCTCTTACTCTACATCAGAGAACCTGCTAGAGGAACCAGACACCTGAGCATCGACTTTGTGCCAAGCACTTGGTTCATTCATCTCCCTTCTGTGAAATAGGCACTGCTGTTCCCGTGGTACAAGGAAGGGAGGCTCCAAGAAGTTAGGTTACTTGCTGTGTCTTTCAGCGGGTACTTGGTGCAGCTGGGATTTTACACAGACCCACCTTGATTATGTGGTTCTTGGTGAATCCTCAAAATTGGTCCAATTTGCCAGTAGAAAGCTGCCCCCTCTCTCAAGGGATTTAAAAGGTAGCAGATGTGAGGGATACATTCTAGAGAGCAAAATGAAAGGCCTTTCACTGACCTTGAGTTGCTTTTCATTGGTGGAGGCATGACCAGTTTATTGGAAAGCCTGTCAACCCACGTGGGGACACAGAGCTGGAAAGAGCCAACACTTCTTCCTCAAGCTTCTTAAGAAACCTTCTCCTTTGGAGCCATTGAGTTGGAGGGGCCTCCACCCCACGGGACACTGCTGGTCCACATCCTACTAACCCCAATATGTGAGTATCAGGAGAGGGTTGGGCTTAAATTGGACTTTGAAATATCTGGAAATAAAGAGCTGACCATGCAAACTGATGGGTCTGTAGACAGGACGGAGGGAAGCTATTGAGCCCTAGTCAGAATATGGTCATTCCCCAGCACTTTAGAAACACCCAGTGACACCCAGTAATTAACCAGCTGGTTATAAAGGATTTATGTGGTCAGTTAAGGGGTTCCATTGCCCTCTAGTCAGGGGCATCTTTTTTTATTATTAAATTTTTAAAGTTTATTTTTGTTTATTTTTTAGAGAGATAGAGAGCAAGCAGGGGAGGGGCAGAGAGAGAGGGAGACAGAATCCCAAGCAGGCTCCACACTGTCAGCGCAGAGCCTGACTCGGGGCTCGAACTCACGAACTATGAGATCATGACCTGAGCTGAAGTCAAGAGTCAGACACTTAACCAACTGAGCCACCCAGGTGCCCCAGGGACATTTTATTAATTTGATCTTAGTGTCTGGATTCTGTGGAAGCACTAACTAACACCTTGCTCTTTACCCAGGGAGGTGGGGGCTGTCGCAGGATGAGGGGAAGTATGCAGTCCCAATTCCCATTCTTCTGTGCCCTGAACATCCTCGGTGACCCTGAGCAAGTCCCTCACCCCCTTCTGGCTTTCCCCACTGTGACATTCAATGGCTCTAATTCTCTGGGTTCTTCTGTATTTATTGGGTTCAGAGGAACAAAGGCTTTATGTTTTACACTTGGCAGAGTTTGCCCACCCCAGTAACCAGCAGATGGCATGGGCCCACGAGGTCTGAATCCATCCTGCCGCCTGGTTCCTTTACTGAAATCTTAATAAAGACAACAACAACAACAAAAATAACCAAGAATGACTGAGCCAAGACTCTTGCATGAGAAGTGTATCAAGTTTAATACAGGATAAATGTAAACATAATTATTTTCATCAAGCCTCAAAAGATGCTGTGGCAGACTGATAGTAGCTTTACCCAGTAATTGGAGACACCTTTAGACTAATGTGGCTACAGAAACAGAGTCTAGTACAGATTGCTCCTACCTGAAGGAATTATTAGTTTCTCAGGGGAAACAAAATGTAGTCCTCTTTTTCGGAGGACTGGGTTTGTACCGAGAGGTAGTAAGGGACTGATTTTTAGTTAAACCAAATAGACAGAAGAAGGTTTCTTTCTGGGGTGGGTTGAGCATGCCCAGAGATAAATGGACTTTCCCTCAGTGGAATGTGGGGAGTCCTTTCTTCTTCTTGACTTTTTCTTCTTCAGTTTTCCAAGTGAGGGAGGGCATGGCAGTTGCCAACCATAGAAAGAAATTTAATGTATTGAGGGGGGATTATTTGGAGGCAGTAATGTTGTCCACCCAACCCCACGCAGGAAGGAGGCCTGAAATGGGAGTTTAAGAGGAGAGAAGGTGGGCTGTGGAAGGCAGGAGGGAGGCTGCCCGCCTCATGGGCATGCTCCATGTTGGGTCAGAAGCAAGAGCAGAATGACTCTTGTGGCAGATGAGCAGGTCACGCGATGGTGATGGGCTGGGAGGGTGTGGGTGCTGAGAGCTGAAAGACCCCAATGGCTGAGACCAGCTAGATGTCACCGGCATACATAGGAATGGAGTCAGGAAATGTGGGTCCCAGTGCTGGTTCTGTGTGCTGAGTGACCTTGGGCACTCCCTGCCATTCTGTTCTTTGGGGGTTGGGCTGAATGCAACAGAATACATCTTTGCAGATGAACCTTTGACCTGCTAGGACCTTGTGAGTGTTTCCCTCCCAAACAGTCTAGTCCCATGGCAATGCACTTGGGAGAGGGCCGCTCAGCATGTAGGAGAAGAAGGTCCTTCTCTGGCTCGGATTGAGTTGGCTGGGTTGTGCAGATAGGCTGGCGAGCTCAGGATATGTTGACCCATTCTCATCAAGCATTATCTGGGCACCCAGTAGGAATTCAGTGTCAATCAAGGCTCAGAAGGCTTTTTATCCCTTCTAGTAAATGGTACTAGCCAAGAGAACCAACAAAGGCAATCTGGATCCAGGGTAAGTTGTGTCTGAATGAGGGTTGCTACGTGGAAACCAAAGCAAAGCAGTGTAAGGGCTTAGCTCGGGCCCTCAGCTAAGGCCCCATATGTGGACTCTGTAGAGCCAGGCTGGACCACATGGAAGACCTTCTCCTGCTCCAGGAGGGCCGAAGGAGTCCTGAACCCTAGCAGGCAGAATGACCTTTGCTTCTATTTCTATCCTGAAGCCCCAATGCAAGCCTTGAATGCTCTCACTTCAAGGCAGCAATGTCCCATCCACCATCCCCAGAGGAGAGGAACCAGGGGTTGGGGGGCTAAGAACATACAGGTACATTATGTCCCTGCTAACAATGCACCACCTGGAAAATGTGGTCCAGATGCAATGGAATCTGAGTAATCAAGAGCCTCTTCCTTGGAGTCAAAGGAATTATATCAACAGAAGTCCGTCCTTATCTTACTTGTTGGGGAGTAGGGGTCAGAGGTGGGTATCAGAGAACACTACCTGGAGGAGGAGAAACGTTGAAGGCACAAAGGGGGTGGTATTCTATGTCAGGGGCAAGTGGTGGGAACACATGCACAGGGTGTGCTGCCTACAGAGGTAGGCAGTTGGGCTGAGTGGTGAGGAGAGGGTAAAGTTAATGCAGGACCATGAATTCAAATGGCAGAGACCTTCGAAAGCCATGCAGTCATACGAACTCTGTTCCAAAAACAATGGGGAGCACAAAGGGCTTTCCCTAGATCCCCTGAGGGGTGAGTGAGGGTCTCGGTGCAGAGTGACGCAGCAGCTGTGGGGGAGGTCTGGAGAAGGAAGGTGTTAGGGGCAGGAGACCAGGTAGATTCCTTTGGGGTGAGAGCCAGGGTTAAGACCCTGGTAAAAGAAGAGGTCTTGTCTTCAAAGAATTGAGAACCCTTGTGTGGCTGCTCCCATGGCCAGGAGCAGGCAGATCCCCACCCTTTTGGACTCTAGGGGGGGTCAAACTTAGGATTCTAGTGCTCGCCCTTTCCAAGGACCTGCCAGTGCTGGCAATTGTTCCGGCATGTGGATTCATCCTGTTCTCAGATCTGTTTGCTTCTGTCCAGAAAGCCTGGGGCTCAGGTGAGTGAGGGCCAGGGACAGGCTTGGATGGAAATGAATGAGATGAATGAGTAGACACAGGCATCAGCTGCAGACGCGGGTTTAGAGATTCCCAGGGCTTCCCCAGAATGCGTCTCCTGACTTTCCTTGCTTCTGTCCTTAGAAATCTTTGGAGAGGAGGCAGGGCCCACCCCTAGGGGTGACGTGAATGGGGTGGGGTTGGCTCCCAGGATGGGATAGAAAGAGCAGGGTGAGTATTTTTGCTACTGGCAATTCAGTCTTTCCTTCAGAGGAGGAAGGAAGACTCAGACCAGGGCTGACATGGATGTACCATTTTCAAATACTGTTCATTTCTGTCCCTTCTCAGGAAAGGCAGCCTCCTAAACTGTCTCAAGGACACAGCTTCCCAGGGAAGCAGACTCAACCTTCCAGGAGCTGGCGGGCATGCCTTCCTCCCCTAACAAATACCACACTCCACTCTGTTCAGTGGTAAATAAGAGGCTTTCTGAACTTCTTTTGTGAGATCTCTGCCCAGCCCCTCTCTTACCCAGAGGGAGAAAAGCGGTACCAGGTGGGAGAGCATGGAGGGCTGGGTGCAAAGAAATCCAGGAGGAGTCATCAAGATCAAGGTCATGGCAATTAATTTCTGTATTAAGTACAACAACTGGGACTCACAAAGTATAATTCAGATGACACTTATATTTGTTCTCTTACTGCCATCCAGCCTTGCTCTGCTAGGGACCTCACTGGCCCCCTGGTAAAACCTATGGTGAGACCATCACTCTCCTGGGCATAAAAAAAAATAGACTTTATTTCTGAGAGCAGTTTTAGGTTCCCAGCAAAACTGAGTAGACAGTACAGTGTTATGCTATAACTTCTGTCTTCCCACCCCCACATGCACAGCCTCCTCCGCCATGGACATCCTGTCCCTGAGTGGTACATTTGTTAGAATCAATGAGTCTGCACTGACACATCAGTGTCACCCAAAGCCCATAGTTCACCTTAGGGCTCACGCTTGGTGTTGTCCATGCTGTGGGTTCGGAAAAATGTGCACTGACGTATACCCACAGCTGGAATATCATACTCCCTTAAAGCCCCTCTGTGTTCTGCCTATTCATCAATATCCTTTTGGGCATTTCTAAGCAATACAAACTTTACTCCCAAACCAGCTTATGTTCAGTGTTGGGGTGTGGGGGTGTGGAAGGGTTCCATTTAAAACAAAATCTTCTCCAGTTCCTCTAGATTCTCTCTTCCCTGTCAGAGGGAGAAAAGGGTACAGGTAGGCTTTTCTTTCTTCCCTCCGCCACCATCTCCACATCCTGCTGCAGCTTCTAATGCCTCCCTTTCCCAGGGCTGGAGCAGTGGGAGGGAAGAGGAAGGGAGCAGGGAAGGTCTTACTTGTTGCTGCTGCCCTGAGGGTCAGTGTGCTTAAAGCTGACTTTGTCTCTTAGGGAACCACTTGGACTTATCCGAGTAGCCCCATCTTGCACCTGCATTTTCTTTGACACATGCAATTGCGTTTCACTTTTGACTGGTTGCATCCCTCAGCCTCCAAGCATTAGGCAGTGAGGGGAACAGAATATACCACCTGAAAATATATCTCTCTGGCACAAGAATTATTTTGAGAAACAGCAGACACAGAAGAAGCTCTGAAGGCAGAGTGGAAGTTAACCTTTTGTGAGAGAAGTTAACATTTATGAAGGAAATCCCCGTTAGTAAGGTTATCTCCCTTTCTGTACCAGGACAAAAGGATGAGTAAATCATAGGAGAATCTTATCAGTGGAGAAGGAACCGGTTGAAATCTTCAAAACAAACCTTAACTCTTGTTACTATGCTTTTCTTTGAATGAAAACAGTTTGAATGATAACAGTTTCCCCATACCCATCTTTTCTCTATAGCTGAAGACAGAAGTTAAGCTGGAGTTCTTTTTTTAAAATTTTTTATGTTTTTATTTTATTTTGAGAGAGTGTGAGCGGAGGGAGGGGCAGAGAGAGAGGGAGACACAGAATCGGAAGCGGGCTCCAGGCTCTGAGCTGTTGGCACAGAGCCTGATGCAGAGCTAGAACTCACGGACTGTGAGATCATGACCTGAGCCTAAGCCGGATGCTTAACTGACCACCAAGGCATCGCTAAGCTGGAATTATGAGTTACCTTGGGGAGTTACTCAGTTTTTCTCCTGGGTATCTCCCCTGTATACATGAGGTCTAGATGTGAATAAACTTCTGCTTGTTTTCCTCTTGTTAATCTGTCCTTTATTACAGAGGTCTCAACCAAGAACCCAGAAGGGTAGAGGGAAAATTATTTTCCTCACCTACATCTGTCAACCTCTAGCTTCCTTCCATGGAGCCTGTTTACCTCCAGGCAGCCTTTTTGGACAGGATCCATGACAACCCACACTGGGGGTCTCGTACATGTGCAACTCACATCTGGTCACGGAGCCCTGGTGGGCTGCCACAGAACCACCTGTTCTTCACCCTGCCATTGGGACGTCTAGCCACTGAAGTCTCTGTCCATTACAATTCTTAAACCGGAGTCAGGCACCAGTCCGCTATGTCTCCCAAAGTGCAGAAGACATTTAGGCTCTCCAAGTTGTGACCTTGAAGCCCTCTCCTTAGGCTTGAGGTAAGGGGCAGACATCCACTCCCCTCCACCCCCAGGGTCATAAGACACCCAAACTGTCTCTAAAAATCCTCTCCTAATCCTCATAATCCTCACAAATGTATACCCTCAGTGTGGGTGAGACTTGGATACCATTTTGTACGTGTTGCACACTGGCCTGCCCCACTTCAGAATATGGCATCTATTTTCTCGGGACTTGCGTCAGTCATATTTAGTTGCAGACAACTAAATCCAATCTGCCTATTTTATGCAGGGAGGTATTTTTAAAAACTAGATAGTGAATGGTTTACCATGTCAGATCCTACTATGAGCCACTGGGAATGACTCTCAAAGCCACACCATGGTGGGAGGCTGTTAAAAAGGCCACTGCTCCTGTCACAGTCGGGACCCTGAGGAATCAGAAAACTTCCCAAACCAGGAAGCTGCCAGCACAGCTTCTGGTTCCAGAATCACCCCATCTCAACCACAATCCACACCAACGAAATGAATGCCTTTCCTCCAACCTTAAGTCTCACGCAAATGCATTTGATTGGTGGGGCCTAAATTATATCTGGAGCCCTAGCTGCTGGAAAGTCTGAGAAAGGATTGTGCAGACCTTTCACTATATGGAAAGGCCCACGAGAAGGAGGTAGGAATGGTCCACAGCATTTGCCCAAACAATCTCAGTCAAAACTAAGATGGAAATAGTGCAAGTTTGAAAGGTCTTTGTTTTGTTTTTTATTGTCCATGAAAAACAAATACAAATACACATTATTTGTTGGTTACAGCAAATATACCCTTTTGTCCCTTATGAAGTTATGTTATAATAACAAGTGCCTATTTACCAAAAGCAATATATTGGGCATTATAATGTGCTCTATATCATCCCAAAGACATAAAATGATACAAACACAGAGAATTCCTATTTTTTCCTGTTTCAAAATCTAGGGTACTTTTCTAGAAAACCTCTGTATTTAAGAAAATGACTCCTCTTTCCCATCACTTTACTTCAATCCTGAGATACCAACATGATCATTCAGTGACATTTGGAAAATTCAGGTTCCATGGCAGTCACGTAAGTGAAAATTGCTCCATTTTAGCATTCTATAAACAAACTTTTCAAAATCTCACAAAATCAGGACTGATTACAGTTGGAACCAAAGGCAGATCTGTTTGGAGAGGAGCTGATCTTCAAGAACCAGATTCCTCTTTGGGGCTTGAAGGGAAACTTTGCCTGATTGTGTAGAGAATGGTACCATTGCAGGACTGGGCCCTTCTACAGACTAAATCTGAGTCTACTGTCCTTACCCATTTCCCGTACCCAGGCTTCCCAGCCCAGTCCTTCCTCCTACTTGAACATCCCCACTCCTACTAACTGAGATTTGGGGTAAGTCTATTCTTGTTCCAGGCTGGACCTACTTCCTCTCATTTATGTTAGGAAGGAACAGCTACCTACATGATAGAAGAGAAGGCCAATGGCAAGCAGAATGTGAACATGCTTTGTTTTCACCTTTTTAAAAGTTTATTTATTTATTTTAGTTGGGGGGGGGAAGAGAGAGAGAGAGAGAGAGAACATGTGCACGAGTTGGGGAGGGACAGAGGGAGAGGGAGAGAAGAGAGAATCCCAAGCAGGCTCTGTGCTGTTAGCNAGGGGGAAGAGAGAGAGAGAGAGAACATGTGCACGAGTTGGGGAGGGACAGAGGGAGAAGGAGAGAAGAGAGAATCCCAAGCAGGCTCTGTGCTGTTAGCACTGAGTCTGATGGGGAGGTTTGAACTCATGAACCAAGAGATCATGACCAGAGCCAAAAATCAAAAGTCAGACGCTTAACCAACTGAGCCACCCAGGTGCCCCCATACTTTATACATATTTCATTCTATATTATAATAGAATGTAATGTGCACTTTAGTGAAAAAATGCATTGTGTTTAGCACACTCTTCCTTGTGTTCTCTGATTCGGATTCTGTGGGAGCTATTTTATAGTTTTATGAGTTGTGGGTAAGTGACAGACAGGCAGATTCTGTCATTTTCTTCCGTCCCCTGCTGTGGGGGGAAAATAAACACCAAATTGGTTTGTTTCCCCATATAATTCAATATAATTCAACATCACTTTTCTCCATATAAATGTATGCTTCTTGACTTCCTTTTCTAACTGGTTCTAACATCTGCCTGGTTCAGTCACTGAATATGAGTTTAAAAGAAACTTTAATGCAAGTTTATTGTTATTTCTGTTTTTAATATTTATTTACTTATTTATTTGGAGAGAGAAAAAGTACATGTGTACTGTGTGGGTAAGCAGGGGAGGGGCGGAGAGAGAGAATACCAAGCATGCTCTGCGAGGTCAGTGCAGAGCCCCACATGGGACTGGATATCATGAACTGTGAGATCATGACCTGAGCCGAAATCCAGAGCTGGACGCTTAACTGACTGAGTCAGCCAGGTGCCCCATTGGGTGTTTATTTTTAACTATGTGAAAGTCAGCATTTAACCTTTTTTTGAAAACTGTAACTCTATTTATAAATGTTGCTCGATATTTTTCTTCTGACACTGTCCTTGTTACTCTACATAAATCTATATCTTTGATTTTATTTTTTACTGCTGCATATGATTCCTTGTAAGTGTTGAATTTTACTTTTCCGAATTTTACTTCTATTGTCCCTCATGATGAACACCTAAGTTGCGTTAGCAGCTGACTATAAAAAATAAACAAACAAGCAAAACTCCAGAAAAACAAAAACCAATTTAAAAGAAGCATCCCTATCATCTTCCTAGAGGATCCATATAAGACTTTTCTAGAACACATAGCCAGGTGCTATAAGCCAAACAGACCATAGCTTCAGAAACACACCCATTTGTGTCGTCACCTGATTACCACATGGGTCCTCTGTGATTTGGGGGGAAAGGGTCTAACCAACACATGGTGTTGGTCTATTGGATAGTAACCTGGGGGGAAAAAGACTTTTACCCTTCTCTCACACCATACACAAAATTAACCAAAATGGAACATAGTCTTAAATATGAAAGGTATAAACAATAAAGCTTCTAGAAAAAAAAACAGAGAAATATGACCTTGGAGTAGGCAATGTTTCCTAAACAGGACACGAACTATAGTAACCATGATAGAGCATACATTCAGGAGTTGGACACTGAGTGTATGATAATCATACATTCATTCCACGTGGAAGTTCCAGAAATTTCTCACATTTTCACCAATACTGAATCTTATTCAATTTCCTAGTTGCTGCCAGTCTGCTGAGTACAAAGTGACAGCTCAGTGTTTTCACATGAGTGTTTCTCTGACAACTAATGAGGTCAAACATCGATTCGTGGGCTTCTTAGGCATTTGGATTTTACTGCTAACATTTTCTTCTGATCATCTTGCTGTTGAACTTCCTTTCTTCTGCTTGCTGATTCTTTAAAAAAAATTTTTTTTAAATGTTTATTTATTTTTGAGACAGAGCACGAGCAGGGAAGGGGCAGAGAGAGAGGGAGACACAGCATCCAAAGCAAGGATCCAGGCTCCGAGATGTCAGCACAGAGCCCGACGCGGGGCTCAAACTCACAGCCTTGAGATCATGACCTGAGCTGAAGTTGGAAGCTCAACCGATTGGGCCACCCAGGTGCCTCATCTTCTGCTTGCTGATTCTTAATAATCTTGGTTCATTTAGTTATTCATTAATGGTAGTTGTAGACACTGCAAATA
Source organism: Crocuta crocuta (assembly GCF_008692635.1). Classification (NCBI taxonomy): domain Eukaryota; kingdom Metazoa; phylum Chordata; class Mammalia; order Carnivora; family Hyaenidae; genus Crocuta; species Crocuta crocuta. The sequence continues at coordinate 7,248,809 of NW_027530179.1, forward strand.
GCTTCCCTCAGGGTCTCATCTGTTACTTGGCAACACACATCTGACCAGGCCCAGGCCCAAGCCTCAGTGATTTGGTGCTGAAGATACAATGAGTCATTTTTCGATTTAGACAGTCTGTTACTTACATTGGCAGTGAAAGGAAGATCAGCCAAATGTTCCGGCTTCCTGGGGTCTTTGTCTCAAACACCAAAACAAGAGGGGTCAGAGAACTGCCCCGAGCTGTGTGATACCCCAATGCTGAGGAGCCCATTGGCGACTGCCTCTCATGGGTCTTATGTTCTGTGGCTCCGTTCTGATGGGGTCAGTAGAACGCTTCTTCCCTTATCACAACACGGGAGGTGATGGGAAACTGTCTTCCAGGCGATCAGGCGGTGAGTGGCCCGTGTTCACCGACATTCTCCCTCATTCCAGGAAGAGACAAGTGCGTCTGTCCCCACTCTGAGTAGCCATAGTTCAAACCTTTACCTGCACAGCTCCCGTGGCTGCAGGCAGGAGGCCTGCGTCCACAGAGAGCTGCTCGCCGACGTTACTTTTGCCCATAATAGCCTTTGCGTGACAAGTAAATGTTTATGCTGTGTGCTTAAACTATTTATAACTACAGGCCGCCTTCGCCACCTTCACCACATCTTACCGTCTACATTAATGTGCCTTTGCTATTCCACTGTTGTGGTTACTATTACCTGACTTTTCCAGGCATTTTCTTGCCCAGGCAAATGGTTTCATTGTTCACTGTAAAACTTCCTGGAAGATCCAGTGACTCTTCAATGGCAAACATCAAGAGGTCGTTTGCACCCAAAGATTCTTTGAATTCCTGCCTCAACCCCCTCGCCTTTTTGTTCCTAACCAATCCTGGATTGTTGTACTGCCCTGGTCTCCAGTCCTGGTGCAGCCCCTACTATGCAAAGCCTGCCTTGAACGTAACTTCTCAATAAATTCTGACCTTGCCTGCCTCTAAGATGCTGCCCGCAGCTCTGCCGAGGCGGTGTTCTCCCTGACCGCCACCAGCAATAAACTCAGCTTTCTCTTCTCTGCAGATCGTGTTGCTGATATTTGGGAAGCCAGCCCGGCGGGCGACGATGTGATTAAATCTACCCATTTTCCCTTTATGACTTGGGTTTGATGATCTTATTTAAGATGTATGTCCCAATCTGCAGCATGATAATATTTTGAATACTGTCTCTTAGAAAATGTGCAAAGACATTCTCGTACGTGATCTTCTATTAGCTTTATAGTTACGACTTTCACAAACACCACACAACAAAGAAATCTGCCCCTTATTAGGGGCACAGGGTGTTGTTGAAGTTGACCTCAGTCATTGAACGCTGTGCTAATACTCTAGCCATTAACTACACATGCCTGTTTACGGTTAAGTTAATTAAATTAAACGAAAAATAAAAATTCAGTTCCTCAGCGGCAGCTGCCACATGTCAGATGCTCAAGGACCACACGTGGCTATTGGCTACGGGGCTGTGCCAGAAGATTTGGGACATTTGCACCACAGCAGGAAATTCTGTCAGACAACCCTGCTCTCAAGCTTTTTCTTTCAACAGAACCAGTGGGCTAACCAAGATTCCAGTTCCCTGTTATAAATTTAGCTTCTTATTAATACAGATTGAAACTTTTTATAGCACATGCTACTTTTACACCTGGGTAGTTTGATTTATAGTTTCCATTCAATTAAAGCAGTAAAAAGAGACTCACACTTTTAATTTTTCATTCTCAAAGAAATGGCTCGTATTATTTTTGTGCCTCAATCTTTCCCCCTTTTCCCCCCTGAGTCTCCCCCAATGCCACCTTGTCCTTGGGTCTGCAAGGGCAAGTATAGCCCATTTGGAGGAGGGACAATGTGGACAAGCTGCCAGAAGCCGGGGTGGATGAGGGCGGCTCAGCAGTGAGCCAAGTGTGTGTTGGAGGTTAGGTTCAAATGCACAGCTCAGCTGGGAAACCTCCATGGGAACCTGGACAAGTCGCTGGCCTGCTTTGTACAAGCGCAGCCTCCACAACAAGGGGCTGGAGATGTGCTCTGTGGTCCCTTCCCCAGCAGCTCAAGGCTCATGTGCAGACGATGCCACAGGATCGAACAAATCGGGGCTGATCTGGTAAATGAAAAAAGCTGCCTGGCCTTCAGGGGACTCATCTGTCTGGAGAGGAACGAAGTGTACGGTAGTGACAGAACACAGCACAGGGTCAGGTACCGTTGTGAGCAGCCAGACACTGCGTACAGGGAGTGGGGTGGTGGCTGCAGGCCAGAGTCCCCCGCACCAGCTTCTTGCAAGAGGATCCCCTTGTGGCCCGATACCTGTGAGGCTAGTTGGGGAGCCGCCCTGGGAGGCATTCAGCATGGTTTAGGGAGGACCAGCATGGCGGTCAGGACTAAGGCTCTGGGACACACTGGGAGCTAGAGACAGGGGTGGTTGTGCACTGTAGGGTCACGGAGAGTTACTTTACACTTGACCACTTGATTTTGTTGCTCAGTTCGTTCCAATGTTGGCTACCTTTTCTTCTGCACATCTCACACACCCATTGTTAAAATGAAAGACTTTTTCGGGGCGCCCGGGTGGCTTAGTCGGTTAAGCGTCCGACTTTCGCTCAGGTCATTATCTCGCGGTTCGTGGGTTCGAGCCCTGCATCGGGCTCTGTGCTGACTGCCAGCTCAGAGCCTGGAGCCTGTTTCAGAGTCTGTGACTCCCTCTCTCTCTGACCCTCCCCTGCTCACGCTGTCTCTCTCTCTCTCTCCTAGAAATAAATAAAACATTAAAAAAAATTTTAAATGAAAGACTTTTTCATCTTTCACCCACTCAAGTATTCTTCCAAACAACGTTGACGGAGCACCTTTAGGGAAAGAGAGATGAAGACATGGAGCTGGTGCTGAGCTCCCCTCCTTGGACCCATCCCTCCCGCCTTACCCTCTGATACACCTGCTCAGTGCTTTCTCTTCCCCCAGCACCCATCTCTCCCGGGGACCATCCTAATGATGAAACCCCAGGATAAAAACACATCATTGACTCCATGCCTGGGTGTGGAGTCCCTGTCTTTCCCTGGGTACCATGGGGACACCATGACCCCCTGACCACTCACAGGCAGTGCACGGAGAGAAAGAATAGAGGAATGGCCTCTTCTCTCACCATGGTTCTCCTTTTGGGCATTCTCAGAGCTTTCCACAGCAACGATGGAGGAGTGAGATGGGGTGGAAGGTGTGGCATGACAGAGATGGAGAGAAGTGGGCAAAAGAGAGCCACTGAGGCAGGACTGAAGTCTCCAGGCCCAGAGACAGACCCTGCAGGTGGGGGCCCCCTCCCCAGGCCTGGCTGCTCCTCCCTCCCCTCTGCCTGCAGAGCTCACCTGTCAGGCTACTCACTCCTCCAGTCGAGGTGTTGGCCCCTCTCGGTTCCTCCGACTCAGAGATGCTGGGAAGCTGGGGCAGAATTAGGCCTATGTTCTGCTTCCCTCTCCCCGGAGGTGCCCCTTCTCTCCTTTGCCTTCAGAAACAGGCTGGGGGTGGCATGGCTTGGGGAGCCTTACTCCTTCTCCTGCCTACCTGTCCTGCTGTGCTCCTGGCCTCAGGTGAGATGGAGAGGGTGAAGGTCAGGGTTGGGGCTGGGGGCAGGGTGGCTCTGTGATCAGAGGGCTGGCTTTGAGGACCATGCTGTGGGTGTCGGCTTCCTCTCCCCTTATCTCAGCCCTGGGAGAGAGGGAGAGCTTGGGCCAGTCGGGGCCCTGACCTTAGGGCCTGTTATCCAGGTTCCTGGGCAAATAAAGTTGTGCCCGAGGAACTTCATGACATGGCAAGGCAGACACCCTCCTGTGCACTGCCAGGACCTCCTGAGGGAGAGCCCTACAAGGAAAACCCGGCGTTGGCAGACATCTGGACACAAGTATCCCAGATCAGCTCTAGGCCCTAGATGGCCGCTTAGAACTCTCAACACACAATCTGGGGTGGGCTAGGTGCTGGCGTCTTCATCACCAGGATTCAGCTGAGGGAGGAGGACTCGGCACCCTACTGGTGCGGAAGCTACAACTCTTCCAGCAACTTGATCGCTATGCTCAGAATTATCAACCGGTTGGTATCTCCAGGTGAGCTTCCTTCTTGAGAAAATGCTCCCCTTCCTCCCAGGCCTGGGGGAAATGTCACTCACCCCCTCAGGCACCTCCATCACTTCAGATCCCACGAGATCTTCTGCTCTGATCCAAGGAGAGTGAGGGCCCTGTCTTCCAGGAAAGGGCTCTTACCTCTGCTCCATCTTGCCAGTCCCCACCCCAACTGCTGGGAAGACCTGCCCAGGGCTCACTAGACAGAAACCCAGAGTCTCTCTCTGTCTCTGATTCTGTTTCTCTTTTCCTTACACATATATGCCAGCAGCAATGGTGTGCAGACCTTAGGCAAAGGTCACCCCTGGCCTCATTGACCCTGAGGGAGTGTCTCCGGTCCCCTACCTCCTCTCACAGCTTTGGGGCCAGACCCCATTCTGTCTTCTGTGCCTCTGGACAGTTGTTATTTACTTTCTTTACTCTTTAGCCTCAACCACTTCTCCTGTGTGGACATCTACCTGGCTCCTACCAAGTACAGGTCGGTCTGGGTCTCAGTGCAGGGAGAGTGAAGAGTGGCCAGGCAGCTAGGGTAACCTCAGATTTGTGAAAGGAAGCATCAGGGAGGCCTGCTTCTGGGATTTTAGCTCCTGCAGCCTAGGCAGGTGGGAAGGTACCTTCAGGGCTTGCTGGGCTTAAAACCCAGGGAGATAAACATTCATGACCTGAATATGAAAATAGCCATGGATGGGCTGGGTGTCCTAGGAAGCGAGTCTGTCCAGGAAGACCCTGCACCTGAATGTTCCAGCCCTGCCCTCTTGCTTCCCACCAGCTCGGGGAGAAACTCCTCCCCCTTGGGCCCAGTGTCAGCCTGGACTTCAGCTGATTATAAATCAGATCCGAGGCATTAGCTACCCCTGGCCTGAGGGAATGAGGGACCCTAAAGAGCTGGCTCTGTCCCCTTTCCACTTTCTCTCAAGGTTTTTGAAGGCCGATACTATTCTCTATTCTGGTTTCTTGAGCAGTCACTACCTTCCTCGTGTCCTCCTTAGTTCTGATCACTTCTCCAGAGGGGACCACTTACTCCCCATCTCTCAATAGCTCTCAGCTCAGGTAGGTCAGGGGTCTCACCAGAAGGGAGGGTCCTGGAAAGGGATGGCCAGAGAGCTCATGCATGTCTCAGAGTCAGGAGAAGGGGACCTAAGGACTGTTTCGAAGGTGGTTGAAGCACAGGGTGCTACAGAGGAGTCCCCAAGGCTCAGATTCAAAATTAGGGAAAGAGGAATAAAGAGGAGGATACAGGTCATTAGCTCTGAAAGAGCTGTAGAAAATTCAGTTAGACATGGGATTTTTGGAATGAGATCAAGCGGAACCAACATAATGTGGAAGCCAGAGGCTGTACTGGCATGCAAATGGTGGGTGTAGAAAGTGACCACAGATGGGCAGATGGTAGCCATAGCAAAAAACAGTGGAGGGGACACTTTTGATTTCTGCTCTTGACTCTTGCAGTCATGAGTTTTAAGACCATCGTAACCTCCCCTTCATCGCAGAAGTAAGCTGCAACAGCCTAGGCCACAGGTGCTCTAGGGGACTGAGTGGCCAGCAAAAGCAGTGGAGAACTAATGAAGATAGATGGTCAACTGCCTATGGGCATTTGATCCCTAACTCTTTCCTTCTCCAAATTTGAAGACAAGTGGGTTACAAACTAAAGAAGATCTCCCAGAGTGTTTAAAGGTGAAACCCTGATCAGAGGATGGGAGTGGCAGTACACAAGGGGGACCATGTTGAACAAACAGAATAATTGGCCACCAGTGAAAGATAAATGTTTCAAGGAACAGAAGATATCACATCCGTAAAACAAGAAAAGACCAGAATCATATTCAGAACACTGAATATCCAGCAAGGTCAGGGCATTAAGCCCTCAGAAGCTGCATCCACCATGAGCAATCTTAGAGAATTACAGTCAACAGATATACCATAAATACATGTTAGCGGTAGGTTTTTGGTAAGTGTCCTTTATCAAAGTCACGACATTCTCTTTCCTTGCTGCTTTGTTGAGTGTTTTTAATCGTGAATTGGCGGTGGTCGGGGGAGTCATGCAAATGTGGGTTTTTTTTTTTTTTTTTGCATCTATTGAGATAATCCCATAATTGTCCTTTATTCTGCTGATATGGTGAATTAGGTTGAATGATTTTCAAATGTTCAACATAGGCTTCATTCCCGATATAAAGCCCACTTGGTCATATTGTATTATATTGTTATAGACATTGATGGTTTTCATTTGCTCATGGTTTGTTAGAGATGTTTCTATCCATGCTCATAAGGTATGTACATCTGTATTTTTCTTTTCCTATAATGTCCTTGTCAGGTTTTAGTGTCAAGGATATTCTGACTTAACAAACCAAGCTGGGAGGTGTCTCCTCTATTTTCTATTTCTTTTAAGTTTATTTATTTATTTTGAGAAAGAAAGAGAGCATGACCGGGATAGGGGCAAGAGAGAAAGAGGGAGAGAGAGAATCCCAAGCTGGCTCCGAGATCCACGCTGAGCCCCTCCAGTGGCTCCATCTAACTGTGAGATCGCGACCTGAGCGGAAATCAACAGTTGGTTAGTCAGTTAACCGACTGAGCCAGCCAGGTGCCCCTGTCTCTTCTATTTTCTGAATGGTGTCAGTAACATCGGTATTATTTCCATTTTAAGTATTTGGTGCAACTCATCCATGAAGTTGAAAGCTGAGCCTGGAATTTTGTTTGTGAGAAGGGAAATTTTACTCCATGCAAATTAGACTTTAGTTTGTTAATGGGAAAATGAATGGAAAGAAAAGGTAGAGTGCCCTGTTGTTTTGTACCTAAAAGCCTAATATATACACATTTTTCGAGATTTTGATAAATCCTTCCAAATTTTTCTCAAGAAACTTTGAATCCAGTTTATTCTTCCTCTCCCAGTGGAATGAGTGTTGGGTTTTTATAGTCTTACCGTTACAGCTATCACTGTGCTTCCAGGCAATATGTCTCCACAAGAGATCAATGCGACTCCCCCCGCCCCCACTCCTGAAGCCACTTAGCTCTGGCATGGAGGAAAGGAAGGAAGATACCATGTGCTGGGAAGGCAGATAGCCTTTGAACGCAGGGATCTGAGGACTGAGAAGACGTATTAACAAAGATGATTAATAAGCCGTGTTAATAAGGAAAGTGTAAGACGTCTTTTGCGAGCTGAGAGGTCCGGAGGGACAACTGTAGCCCATTCCTACACTCCAAATGTCTGGCGCCTCGCGTGGCGCCTAAGATTGAGCGGACGAACGAACGAATGAATGAACGGAGAGTAAGTGAAGAGAATTAAAGTTTGGAGTCAGCAAAAATCAAACGTCCTTTGCGAGTTCAAGCTCAGTTTAAGACTTGTTACTCTGAGTCCCGTCCAAGGAGAAGAAAGTCGGCATAGGTGAGTAGGGGGGGCACACATAATCCTGTAGGTCCCCTCACCCCCAAAGCAGCGGATGACACAGCTCCTGGATGTCAGAGGCTGCCCTTCTGTTTCTTAGCGCTCGGGGCTGAGTGAAGGGTGGGGTCCTGGGCCAAATGCTGGGTCATCTTGGCTGCAGCCCGGCGGCTGTCCGGGCCAGATAGGGTTGAGGGAGAGGAAGTTGAGTGGGCATGCGCGTGCCGGCGGGGGGCCGGTCCGAGCCCAGGGGCTGGGGGCGTNTTAGACTGGATGGTAGGAGAGCGGAAGAGAGGGGTAAAAATTAGGAGACAACTGAGCAATTAGGAGGAGACACAGCTTCTGTGTGTGTGTATGTGTGTGTGTGCGTGCGCGCGCGCGCCCCCACGTGTGATAGCACAGAAGCCTCTCTCTGAGCCCAAACTGTCCTGTACAATTTGCATCTTTCCCCCCGTCACTCTAACCGTGACAGTAATAAGACCGCATGTGAGCACGTAAGGAGTTCTTTGCTAGTGTGAGCCAGAAGGGCTATTCTGACCAGCCAGGAACCTGGCAGGGAGGGGGAGGGGCAGGGCACCAGAAGACACGCTTTGCGAGACGGCTTGCATGAATGAATGTGAGTTTACTAGAATCTCCTGGTGAATGTGTTTCGGAGAAAACAATGTGTGTGCGTATTTAGGATCCGAGGTGCCCGGCCCCAGCCCCAAGCTCCTGCCCCTGCGTCTCTGAGCCCAGGGAATCCCAGGGAGTCTGTAGCTCAGGGTCCAGAAAACTCACCCAGCCCCCTTGAGGGATCCTCTGCTTCCGACTAGGGGCCACCCCCCTCAGCCAGTTTCTGGGAGGGGTTTGGAGAGGGTGTCGAGTCTTCTGACCCTGAGACCTTCCCTGCGCTAGGGGTGGGGTGGGGTGGGGTGGGGTTGGGCGGGGGTGCCCAGACTGGGTGGAGCAGCCACACCTGCCCGAAGTTTCGGGGAAGAGGGCGTAAACAGCCCTCAGCGCCGCCCTTGCCCTCAGTAGACTCTGCGGGCCCCACGGTCTGCTGATCACAGTGGGTCCTACAACTTCCTCACTTCCCTAAATGGGCAGCTGCACTTTCAGAACGCCAGGTCCTTCCCTGGCAGACCTAAGTGGCCTGTCCCGCAGCGGCCTGGGGCCCTAACCCCGGAGCGGGGGTGTCCTGGCCCCCTACTGGCCTGTGACTGTCCCCAACTGGATGGAGCCATGGCTCCCACATTCCTGCTGCTGCCACCGCTGCTACTGTGGCTCCAGGGCCCTGTCACAGGTGAGAGGATGGGAGGGCAGGAGAGCTGGCCTGGGGAGGGAGGGGGGGTGGCCTTTTCCTAGACCCTCCCTGCTTTCATGCTTTGTGGGGCTGGAGGAGGAGGAGGATGGGGTTGACCTGGTGGCTCCTAACCAGAGAACAGTAAGAAGGTTGCCTCCCGGTATCTGGCCCCAGGCAAAGCTACCAGAGGCCCCACGGACTAAGATAAAGCTCCAGACCCTCTCAGGTTGGGCCCCTTCATCTGCCAGGCTTGCTCCGGACCTGTGACAGTGGACACTCAGTTTCCTCACGCAGAAAGCCTCCCTCCTGTGTTGGGAAAGGGCTGTTTGGTTCTTACAAGAATCATTGCACCACGTGTGTGTGCTTTTACTCCCTAGGTTGTTTGTGCCACCACCACTCCGTCCCCAGCCCCATGTCCTGAGTGGAAGCGGTTTCTGAAGGCCTCCCCCACCCCAGAGAATGCTCCTAGAGGGGGCTTCACCCATTCCTGCCTCCCTTACTGCCATGGCAACCAAATTACCGTTTCCCGTTCAGTTCTGGCAGCCACCTGTCGGAGGGGTGGAAGGGGGGCACAAATGAATGCAGCACCCTGGAGACCCTTTCCAAGGGCACCCCACCCATGCACCTCCCCTAGCGAGGCCCCTCCTACTCCTTCTGTGTGCAGCAATCCTAGGGTCCCCCAAACCTGCCGCTCACCGAATAATTTAGTTCGATCATTCCTTTTAGTTTGTGCAGGGCAAGGTGCTGCTTAGAGAGGGTGTTACCTTACCCCGAGCCTCAGCTGTCCTGCAGCTGGGTTGGAACCAGGCAGATATTTCAAGTCCTGTGCCATGTCCTTGGCTATCACAGCTCTGGGCTCTACTGGAGAAGTCTGGCTGCATTTCAGAAACGGAAGCACGTGGCGCACCCGCTGCATACCAGATGCTGTCAATGGTAGAACCAGGCTTTTAACCCATATATTTTTAAAATTTTTATATTTTATTATCATTACTATTTTTTATTTTAAGAGGGGGAGGAAGGGGCAGAGAGAGAGGGAGAGAGAGAGAAATCCCAAGCAGGCTCCCCGCTGTCATCGCAGAGCCCGACACAGGGCTCCATCCCACGAACCGTGAGATCATGACCTGAGCTGAAATCCAGAGTCAGAGGCTCAACCTACTGAGCCACCGAAGCGCCCACCCATATATTTTTAGACTCCTCAATATGTGTGCTCTCTACTCTGTCCTGCTGGGGAGACAAGCGTTTGTGCATGTGCAGAAGGCTCTGGGGGTGTGAGAGGAGTAAGTACTGAGCTTACCGTGGGCAGAGGGGTGGAGGGAACCCACCACAGCTTTCTCCCTGTCCCGTGATTGCCCACCCCCACTCCTAGTTCCACTCTCTTCCCGCCAGGCTGTGGATTGTGAAATGCACAAACCACAGCTTATTTCTAGGCCAAGACTGTAACATGCTATAGACGGACAGTGAATTCTTCAGTTTGCGCTCCATTGAGAATTTAGATGCATGTTTGGGCATTTGTTATCTATGGCTTTTGTGCAACCAGAGCGTTTTAAAATGAAATACCACCTAAAATGAACTAAGAGCCCTTGCTAGGTCTTTGGGACTAATTTTTACTCTGAATATTTTCAAATACTGGATGTTCTTATATACCTGAGTCGCTTGTGTTCAGGAATTTTATAACTCAGTGACTTCTGCTGGTGTCTGTGCGTCTGTCTCACTGTGCCCCTGAATCAGTACCTCTGTCTCAAAGACCTGGGTCTTTCCCACATGGCCCTGAAACTGGGGTTTGTTAGTACCTTCCCACTGGGCTAGAAAATACCATGAAGAAAGGAGCTGTGTCAGGTGGCGCTCCCTGAGTGGAAGGGGCGAATCTCCTCCATTAGTCAGGGGCTCCCTGACAGCTGTGCCTGTGTCTCCGCCATCAGACTGGGACTTCTCTGAGGGCTAGTCCTATATCTTTCTTTCCATTCGAGGACTCCCCAGGGGCCCAGGACTATTGTCTTCCTCATCAGTTTGGGAACTCCCAGAGGGCTGGGCTGGTGTCTACTCCAAATGACTGGAGGCTCCCTGAGGGAGTGGCTGGTGTGTCTCCCCCCTCAGACTGGGAGCTAGCTGTTAGCAGTGCCTGTGCGTCTCCCCTATCTGACTAAGGGAGCTCTTTCAGAGTAGGACTGGGTCTCTCCCTGAAACCGCTCCAGGCAATATCCACGTCTTCTCCCTTCACCTTGACCTTCGAGAGACTTCCCTCCCCTTCTCTGTCCAGACCTCACTTACCAGCAGTGTCTCCCCAGGTGCCCCAGGTGTCCCTGCTGAGAACGTGTACACTAAAGTGCAGCACCTTGAAGGGGAGACTCTGTCGGTGCAGTGCTCCTACAAGAGCCGCAAAAACCACGTGGAGGGCAAGATATGGTGCAAAGTCAGGAGGAAGAAGTGCGAGCCTGGATTCACCCGGGGCTGGGTGCGGGGACCGCGCTACCTGCTGCACGACGACGCCAAGGCCAAGGTGGTCAAGATCACCATGGCAGCCCTCAGGCACCAGGATTCGGGCCGGTACTGGTGCATGCGCAACAGCTCGGGGACCCTGTACCCTCTGATGGGCTTCCTTCTGGAGGTGTCTCCAGGTGAGCAGGCCCGCCAGGGCACGGGAGGGTAGAGGGTGTCCTCTCTGCCCCGGACTCTGTTCACATCAGATATAGTAAGAAGAATAATCCATCCGTGGGCGTCGTGTGCCACAGGGCTGTGACAATTTTTACTGACACTTTCATGGGCATTATTCTTACCAATGAAGAAAATGAGATCTAAAAAGCCCTCTGTGGATCTCACCTTGTCCAGGGTCCCAGAGCTAGCAAGTGGCAGAGACAGGATTCATACTCAGGGCTCTGTGTGCTTTGTTTTTATTCCATCTTCTGTTCAGTATATATTCACTGAGGCCCTACTATGTGCCAGGGACGATTCTAGGCTCTGAGGACAGAGTGGTGAGCAAAAACAGACACAGCCCTGCCCTAGGAGAGATGATAGGCAATCACACATTGTCAGCCAAATAACTGTAGGTAATAATAAATCCTCTTAAGAAAATAAAGCAGTTTAGTGTTTTATTCAGGAAATCAGTGGTGGAGGGAGCCGTTGAGGTGCTGGAGACCAGAGAGGACCCTCCTCCTGAGCAGATGACATGGAGCAGAGCTCAGCATGATGAGAGCTTTCTAGCCCTGTTGAAATGTGGGTGCTTCAAAGGGTATTCTAGGCCAGGAGCACTGCATGTGCAAAGGCCCTGAGGTGAGAAGGAACTAGGCCTATATAAGGAAGGCCTATGTGGCTTGTCCATATTGAGTGTGGGGCAGAGTGGCAAGAGATGAGGTTGGAGAGTCAAACAGCAGACCTAAAGTCTCGGATGTGAAGTTTGAGTTTTATTCTAAGTACGATAGGAAGCTATTGGAGAATTTAGAGGGATGTGTTGTGGCTTGTCTTTAAGAGTCTAATGGCTGCTTTGTGGAAGATGGATTGTGGAAGGGTAAGAGATGGGCACAGAGACTTCTTTGGGTGTTCTGGCTGAGAATGACAGTGTCTTGGAGTAGGACGTGGGCCTTGAAGGTGGAGAGAAGTGGGGGGGGGGGCTCAAATCTATGATGTTCAGACTTCCTGCCCTCTGTACACTTTGGAGGTAAGACGGGATTTGCTCGTGTGGGAGGTGAGCAAAAGGGACGAATCAAGAGTGACCCTAAGGCTTTCTATTCCATCAGCGAGTGCATGACGGCACATTTACTGGGTAGGGTGAATCTGGAGAGGAGCTGGTTTGGAAGAGAAATAGCAGGAGCTGTATTTTGTCGTGTTAAGTTTTAAGACGCCTCCTAGGGCCCCAAGGAGCAGGCAGCAGATATAGCAGCCTGGAGCTCAGGTGGGTGGTCAGAGCTGGGGATATATTTGGAAGTTTCTCGATGAAGAGAGTTTAAAGTCTAGGGGATTTGAGAGATCTATACAGACGGAAAGCAGATTGGTGGTTGTTTATGGCTGGGGGACATAAAGGGGAAGTTGAGGAGTAATAGCTAAAGGGGTGAGGAGATGATGTAAATATTCTAACATTGGCTGTGGTGGTGGTTGGAGGTCTCTGTGAATATACTAAAAAGCAGTGAATTTGGTGCTATAAATGGGTGTGGTATATGGAATGTGAATAGTATCGCAATAAAACTTTAAAAAATCAAAGGAATGTAGGGGCGCCTGGGTGGCTTAGTCGGTTAAGCATCCGACTTTCGCTTAGGTCATGATCTCGCGGTTCGTGGGTTCGAGCCCCGCGTCGGGCTCTGTGCTGACTGCCAGCTCAGAGCCTGGAGCCTGTTTCAGTCTGTGACTCCCTCTCTCTCTGACCCTCCCCTGCTCACGCTGTCTCTCTCTCTCTCTCCTAGAAATAAATTAATTAATTAAAAAAAAAATCAAAGGAATGTAAAAGCTCTCCCCTGAGTGTAGAAAAAGAGAGTAGGGCCAAGCCCCGAGGTCCCTCCAAATGTATACGGTAGGAAAGGGTGAGGAACCAGCAGGAAAACCTGAAAAAAAGCAGCCAGTGACGATGAAATGTGTTGCCCACCCTTCCCCAGTCCCCTGATCCCTCTGACTCTCCCTCTTCTGTGGGACTGAGCCGGGGCTCTAACACGTGGAGAAAAAATCTCGTTCCCCGTCTCCAGTTCTGCTTCACACCCAGGGAACAGTGGAAACCTGTGTACGGAAGTCTTCGTTTGCAGGGATCCGAACATGAAATGCTTTCGTTTTTCTCTTTGCACACCCCCTCCCCCGCATTGTGACATCTCATGTTCCACCTCTTAAAGGCCATTTGGGGAGATCCCAACTTTGCAGGACTTTTCAGTTATTAGGAAATTTAACAATCCACAGCCTGTTTAAAAACTCTAATCTTCTAGCAATATATGCCCCTCCTCTCCTTCTTGAAGACCAAGGCACCTGGAGTGGGGAAGGGGGTAGCCTGCTGCCTAACTCTCTCTCCATCTCGGCAGGTGGGGGGAAGGAGGGGACTCTCCTGGCCATCCCCTGGCAACCCCCCCCCCGCCCCCCCNTGGTTGTGTGTCTTCATTGCCCGCTGTAGGAGTTCTCTCTCTGTCAGATGTTACTCTTTTCCACACAGCCCTTTGGGATCCTCTGTGAGGTGGGTGTCCAGATGCTGGCCCTCCCAAGGGAGTGTGAGTTCCCTGGAGGGTCTTTGGGGGTGTCTCCACTGCTGAGTAGGGCGATGTGGGAGATCTGGCTCTAGGTCAGCCTCTTCCCCTATCCCCACTCTCACCAATGCTGCTTGTTCTGGCCTCCCTTACCCAGAAAGATCAGCACCTTCCATGGTGGCCATGTCACTCTTAGGAATGTGTCCATGCCATGCACAGGCATGTCATTGGCAGCCCATGTCAGCCCTCTCTCTCCCTCACTATCTCTCTCCAATTCCCTAGTTCTCTGTGGATATAGGCCCCACCCTGCTCCAGATGGGACCTGGAGCCTCCTACAACCAAACACCATCCAAACACCAGCCTTCTAGAAAAATGAGATGTAAAAGGCTGAGGTGATGGGCGAGGTGTCTCTTCGCAAGTCCCTGGGGAGGGCATCTAACCCTGCTGCTTGAGCTGTTCTGTGGAATTTGGGCCTTTGATGCTTCCCTGTGTGTGTTTTTCTAAGTGTATTTGTTTATTTTGAGAGAGACAGAGACTGTGTGAGTAGTGAGGGGCAGAGAGAGGAGAGAGAGATTCCCAAGCAGGCTTGACTTTGCCAGCGCAGAGCCCGACACGGGGCTTGAACTCACAAATCTGTGAGTCCACGACCTGAGCTGAAATCAAGAGTCGGATCCTCAACTGACTGAGCCACCCAGGCGCCCCGATCCCTCCCTGTCTGCACCCTGGCTCCTACCCAGCAATTATGGAGCACCTGGAAAAGTCCCTGTTCAACATCGTAGTGAAAATATGTCTTTGGCCTATGGAAATGAGGAGGGTCTGGGAGTGACTAGAGAGATGGGGACAGGGAGGAGAGTGTCCCCTGGGCCCAGGTGGCCTGATGGGGCAGGCTAAAGAAACTGAAAAGTCTCTTCCTTTTCCCGGACCAACAGCTGGTCACTCAGCAGAGCAGAGCCCCGAGTGCAAGATCAAAGAGGGGAGATGAGGATCTGCTCCCCTCTGCGAGGCCCCCACCCCCTCTAACGTTCCTCCCTCTCTGGCCCCTCAGCCTCCACCACCAAGAGAAGTGCTCCTCTTACACAGCTGGCCAGTACCCTCCAGAATGGAATTGTCATCACCACGGGCCCAGCCCCCACCTCAGGCCCCGATGCCCCTTTCACCACCAGTGTGACAGTGTTCACACCTGGTCTCTTCACCTTGACCAGACTCGTGCCCTCCGCCGCCTCAGGGTCCATCAGACTGACCTCCGTGACAGGCTACAGCTTCACCGGCCCTGGCTCCTCTACCACGGGGCCTGGGAGGACTGTGGGGTCCCAGACGGTGACTGTGTCCCCCAGCGATGCCGAAGTCTCCTCTGCCGGCCCAGCGTCCGTCTCCACCAACGCTGGGCACCTGGGCGCCCAATCCCCCACCACGGGAATGTGCCATACCAGCGGGTCTCTCATCGACAAATTATCCCCTGCCAGGTACCCGTGGGCCCTGGGGTTGAATGACCTTTGACCAGATTCGGCGACCATTCTTGGTGCCTGAACTTGGAGCCGACCTTCCCTTTCAGGAGGTCGGTCTGGGCCGGAAGCTGAGATGGAGCGGTGCCCTAAGGGCTGGCAGTGGGAAGTGAGGGCTGAGGAGGGGTCGGCATAAGAATCTGTGGATGAAGAGGGGAAGGCAGGGGAAGGACAAGGGGGTGCCTTGGGGGTAGGAAGTGGGAAGTGGGGGATGCTTTAAATTGGGTTCCCCCGGAAGCAACCTCTGGGACCAGGAATGCTGGAAAGAGGGTGGGGAAGTGAGACAAGGGAGCAGCCAGCAGAGAACCCAATCAAGCCGCCGCCAGTGTGGGCAGCGGGGCTCAGCCCCAGGGGGGCCCTGGGCCCCAGCATCAGATGCCCACCTGAAGGGCAAGGGAGCTGGGATCTTCATACACCTGCTCTCCTGGTCATCCGTAGAGGGCTGCCTGACTTGGGTGGCAGAGCGGGCTCTAGTAACAAGAGAAAGTCCCCAGGCCAAAAAATATTTCAATAGAGACGCTGAGGGCTGGTGCACACGAAGTGCTATCGGCAAGGGGTTCCAGGCTGTGCCCCTCCCGCATCAGCTACAGAGGACAGCGGAGGGAAGGGCCCGAGAGGCTCCCACTGTGAGGACAGCAAGACTCTCAATCTCCTCTGTCACAAGTGGGGGTCCCTTACAGTCCTCGTCCTCCGTGATGAGCAGGTTTGGGGGAACAGTGGAGGAGAGGCATCAAAGCGGAGAGATGCTCCCCCTGACCTGGGGTTCTTCTGAGCTCCTCACTTCCTGCTGCCACAGCTGGGTTCCCCGAGGAAGGAAGGGAGGCTGTCACTCCAGCCGGGGCTGTCGGGATTTCTCCAGGTCGGGCTCCTCTCGCGTGGCATGCAGGAAGACAGAGGTAGGAGAGGAGAAAACCAGGTGCTCACCTCCTCCCCACTCCGTCCTGTCCCTTCAGGCACCAGGATTCATATGGCATTGTGTTCCTGGGAGTGTTGACCTTCCTCCTAGCATCTGTGATGCTGATCATGGTCTATGGCTTCTGGAAGAAGAGACACATGGGAAGTGAGTACAGCCCCCCTGCCCCCCCCCCCCCAGCCTCCTGAGGGCAGAGCACTGGGGCAAAGCGCCCGACTGCACTCCGTTCCCCGGGCGGTGTGTCCTCACCTGTGTTGGGCCAGAAGGACCGCTTGGCACCCAGGGGAGGGAGGGGGGTGGGTGGGGCTGAGCCTGCAGTAATTGGAGAGCAGAGCCAGAGGAGGGGGTGGCCTGGCCCAGGAGCATGGGGGGAGGGGGGTGCCGGAGCCCTGTGCTTCTGCATCTCTGGCCCTGTTCTCACAGGCTACAGGGTGTGCAGCAATCCTCCGAGAGCCTGGAGGGACCCGCTGGGAAGCCCGGAGCCCCCACAGAAGCCTGCCTGGACTGAGGCCACTTAACTATGGAGTCGGGAAGCTGCTCCTGGAGGGGCCTGGGAGGCCAGGGAGTTTGAAGATGGGGGCCTGTGTGAACTGGAGCCAGGCCAGTGCTGGACTCAGGCGTCCCCAGAACCAGACGCTGCTCTTGGCCTGTCCCCTTGGGCCGCCAGGAACCTGGGAAAGCACTCATACAATGGAGAGCCCCTGGCAGGAAGCAGCAGGGGAAGCCGCCATCGGGATTCTGCTCCGAGCCACAGAGTCCTGGCCTCCGGATGCGTGGCCGAGAAGCCCCGTAGAGGGCTCAGCTCCCGTGGGCCTCAGAACCTCTCCGATGGAGCAGAGGGGAGCGGGGGGGGGTG
Organism: Crocuta crocuta; assembly: GCF_008692635.1. NCBI lineage: Eukaryota > Metazoa > Chordata > Mammalia > Carnivora > Hyaenidae > Crocuta > Crocuta crocuta. The sequence goes on from NW_027530179.1 coordinate 7,265,971, forward strand.
GGGGGCGCTGCCCCCTCCCCATCGCAAACCCTGTGTCCTCAGCCTCCTTCTGCTCCCTTCAAGCTTCCCCACATGCTTGGGGAAGACAAAGTCCCAGAGGCAGCCGGTGTCTCAGGGGCCCCATCCTGGAGGAGAAGAAGGAACCATGACTAAGAGTTGGAGATCCACATGGGCTTGGCAGCAGGGGCCCCAGAGTGGCCCAAGCCCCCGCGCCCCACCCCACCTTTGGGACCCTGCGTCCTCTGATGGGCCTCTGGATGTGCCCCGCCTTGACCGCAGCTGCCTGACCCTCAAGTCCTGGGAGCCAGCAGAGCCCGCCCACCCAGCCACTGCTGCCTGCCACCTGATGGTCGGCCCTCTAGGGAGAGCTGTGACCAGCCTGCCCAGAGCCCCGTGGCTGCACTCAGGGACTCCCCCTCAGTTCCCAGCTACAGGCCTGAACTCTCACAGAAGGCTGAGGGCCGTCCAGAGTCCACAATAGGGGAGGCCATGGCTCAGAGAAGGGGTAAATCGCCCACCCGCCCCCGGGACTCATTGTCCCCTAGGAGGAGGGGTGCCATGTGCAACACAGCAAGGACAGCTTGGAGCTGAGCACAGCCTGAAGGAATGCCCAGAGCTGGGGGAGGGTGGGGATGTAGAAGAGGGAGGCAAGGAGCCTCGCCAGGGGTCCGGTGGCCCTAGGAGTCTGGCCTCTGCTTCTCTCGGTCTCTGCTCAGACTTGGCCTCGTCAGCAGTGAAGGCTGGAGAGTAGGGGCTGGAATCCCCCCCTGGACCAGGGGCTCTACCAGCCTGGAGCTACTGGAATAAGCACCTAGGGATCAATGTGGCATCTCCACTCTCCCCCGGGGGGAGAAAATGTCACTGTCAGGGCCTTGATGGGTGGCTGGAGGGCCACTCCGGGATGGATGTGGGGAGAGAAGAAGGCACAGAAGGTAATCCTAGAGGACAGCAGGGAAGAGGCATCTCTTCCCTACATCCAGGAGGGGGCACCAGAGGAGGGACTCGGATTGAGGAACCCACTAGCCTGGTGCCAAGACAGACAGACAGACACACACACACACACACACACACACAGTGATATCCATCCTCCCTATCAGGAAGGTGTGGCTGCAACCTTGGGGTGCAAATGGGAGGGGGCTTAATTTCCCTGTGAAAGCAGTGCCCCCAAAGCCCCACTCCATTTGAGACCCCACGACAGCACACTGACAGCCCTGCCTCGCCTGAGAGCAGGCTGTCCTGCGGGAGGGCAGCAGAGGGCTCAGAACTGGGACCCCCGGTGATGCCGCCTGTCATGTGTGACCCTGTGCAAGTCACTAACCTTATCGGGCCCCATTGTCTTCTCTTGTGAAAGAGGACACTAACCCTACCTCTCAGGACTGCTTTCAAGCATCAAGCGGAGTGGCAGGAACCTCCTCCCACTGATGAAATGCCTTGTGATTGCTGGTCCTCAAGCTCTTCTCCAGCTCCCGTATGTGATTTGTCTACACTGAAGACCTTTGCGGCCTATTTCTCTGTTGTGCCCTAAATTGGAAGGGGCTGGGAAGGGCAGAGGGGCACACGGGCAGGGCTCAGGCGGTGGGTGCTGGACCTAGACAGAGCCCTAGGGCTATGCCCTGATGTCAGGGTAACTGTTAGGGGACCTCCCCCCCATCTCTGTTGGCTGAGGATGAGAGGCTCCCGGAATTGGGTGAGCTGCACCCTTGGAGCCTGCTGTCACGTGAACTCCCCTGGAGGGACACAGGGTGCTGGGAAAGGGGTACAGAGTCCCCGCCCTGGGGGTCTCCAGCCCCTCTGGGCCTGGCTGGCCTCTTTGGATCTCCAGTGCTCCGGGACATTTTCCTCAAAGTCCCAGCCTCTCATTTTCTCCTTGCTCTTACCCTTTCCCCTGGAGCTGCGGGAACATCCAGATCCCCAGGTCAGGGAGGTGCAGGGCAGGGGGGTAGCACACAGGCTGCCTCGGCTGTTAGTGCCTCAGGCAACAAAGCTTCCTGAGCTTTCGGCTGTGATGACAGGACACACCCATGAAGGGCTTCCTGTGATGCTGTGATGATCAAGGGCCAGGACACGTTAAGAAAACCCAGCACAGAGAGACGTCTGCTTTGCAGAGCATAGCAGACAGATCTGTCACCGTGGGACACACGTGCTCCCACTGGGAGGCTGGCAAGCAAACCTCAAGTTCACGGTTTTCCCAGATGGCTGCAAAAGGTTTCTCAGCCCCAATTGGACTGAGTCGGCATAGCTTCCTCCTTCAAGCTGATGGACTTTTTGCCCCAGGGCTGGGAGTGGTGAGGCGGGAAAGCCTCCTCTGCCAGCCCCCTCTGGGGGCTGCCTCGGCTGCAGAGAGGGGCCTCTCCAAGGGCAGTCCCACTCCCAGGGCGGCCCGTCCCCCCTGACCGGCTGCCACAGGCTCCAAAGCCCCGGCATCCCCCAGCCACCCTGGAGAGCATCCTGTCTTCACACCTCTGCACGGCCCGCCCGAGCTTCCTGTTGGCCTGTCCTCTTCCCAGCTTGGTCCCCGGGCACATTGGGCCTCCTGTGCTAACCTCCACCGCAGAGTCTGCGCCCCACAAACCGACCTGCCACACTGCATGTTTACAAGGTTTCCAAATTCCTTGGTGGTTTATTACCTCCACACAGCCTGTGGCGATTGTTTTTCTGTAGCTGTCCTAATGACAATGATTCTGAAAAATGTGCTCGATTACTGTGGTCTTTGGACAAATGCTTGGGGAGACTGGGAGCTGGGGGCCTCCAGCCTCCCCGCCCCCAGCCTCTGCTCCTTCTATATCTTTTTCTCCTCCCCACCCACCCCTACCTGCCAGTTATGCCCCCAGTTTCGTTCTCTCCCTCCCTTGCTAGAACATTCCCTGATTCCCGGCACCTTGGTTCCTGGAAATGACTCTCCCTCTCTCTTCTCCCCTGCCCCTCCAGTCCCGCAGCCCCCCAGCTCCCAGGCAGGCCTGGACCGGTCGCCCGGCACCTCCAAAGCATCTCCTGTGTCAGTCTCCTTCAGTGAGGGCTTTCCTGGGTGGGGAGGAAGTGGTCCGGTAGAAGGGAGAAAGAAAGGAGAAATAGGTTCTGATTTCACCAGTGACTTCCTGGGCTTTCGCAGCTTTCTACATCCCCACCCCAGGGGTGACAAAGAGGAAGAGGCTGGGCAGGAAAGAGCCAGCGGTAGCTGCAGAGTCCCCCGGAGCCTCAGTCCAGTCTCGGGGTCGAGGCCTTTCCGGGCCCACCTGTAGCACCTGCAGCCGGAGGGTCCCCTACTCCGAGGCCTCCCGCTGCCCCACTGGGGTGCTCTTCTTCTCCCCGGACCAGCTAGGGGGGCTGTGCTGAGTCCCCTCCCCGCCCCCAACCAGAGGCTCCCTGTCCTCAGGGCTTCTCTCTCCCACCCCAGCTCAAGAAGTGGGTCATGGCCCGGGGGGCCACCCACCTGCTGCCTGCTTCTGTCCTGCTGATGCTCCTGGCCTCAGGTGATGCGGACAGAGGGAGGAACCGGGCAAGAGGAGGGGGAGGTGGTGGCGGGGGAGGTGGGTCAGAAGGGGACAGGGGCAGGGTGGGGCTGGGGCCAGAGGCTGCCTCTGGGGCCCTCTCTGAGGTGGAAGGCGCCCATCGGCAGACAAATGACCCGAGAGTTTCTTTTCAGGCTCCTGGGAACAGAAGCTACTGCATAAACTGGAAGGGCAGACAGTCTCGGTGCAGTGCCCGTACTGGCCAAGTTCGAACATGGTGAGAGCCTGGTGCAGGTACTCTTCAGAAGGTACTTGTACCATTTTAGCCACCCACCACCCCAGGCTCCCGAGCGTGTCGGAGCCTCGGCACTCCATTCAGGATGATCCCAAATCAGGCTACTTCATCGTCACCATGACTGAGCTCAGATTGGAAGACTCCGGACTTTACGCATGTCTATTCTACAAATCCTCCGAGACCTTCATTCTCAGAAAATTCCGTCTGGTGGTATCTCGGGGTGAGTTCTTGCCCTTCTTCGCGTGGTCCTCAGCCTTCCTAAATCACAGGGTGTTAGAGCTGGCGAGGACCCTAAAAGCATTTTCTTCGTGGCGCTCACAGCTGGGCAGCAGCACCCTTTGCCCAAGGTCACCGCTGGTTTCAGGCAGAACCCGCAGAACTCTGACTTGCTGGCTCAGCTGGTTCTTTCTTTCCCATCACACGCATCTCTGAGCATTTTTGTCGCTGCTAATGAGACTCGTCCACTGATTTGTAATGACTGTGAGGCTCCCTCAAGTTTGACAAAACTGGCTGATGACTGGGCCATTCCTGGGCATCCTGACTCTGGACCCCAACCCCTAACCTTCTCTCAAAGGGTTGTGCTGGAGTCCCAGGAAGCCGGTTGGGTTAAGAAACACGGACAGGCAGGAGGCAGCTGGCAGCCAGGCAGACGTGGGGCTTCGAGGGTGAGGCTGGGAGTGGCACCGGCCGAGGGCTCCGAGGACATGGGTCCTCACCCTGGACCTGCGCCTTATAGTCAAGAGAGCATAAGCCTCAGATGGGGAGATTGGCGGGGTTCCCCATCGGAGCCCCCAGGTGTATTTCTTGAAAACCTCAGCGTTGCGAAGGGTTAGGATGGTGGGTAGTAAGGGGCATAATGGAAGCATGTTGGATGGTGGCCCCGTGAAGGGAGGGACCAGGCCAACTGGAGGAAGCAGTAGTATGGATTCTCCTGACGACTCCCCAGAGGAGGTGATACCGCCCAGGCCTTAATGAAGGAGGAAGACTTTTTCTGGAAGAGACAAAAGTGGGGGCAGGTGGAAGGGAAGCACTATGGGTGGAGAGTACATGACATGTTGAAAGAACACAGAAAAGACTGGAATATATCCAAGTGATAGTGTGATCCTAATCTAAAGCCACTTGCACTGTGGCACTTTACCGCGAGGGAAATCCAACACCACTCAGGGTAATACCCCCACTTGGCCCAGGGCCCTGTGTGGGCCTATCTTCCCCAGGACCACGGGCTAGAAGCGGGGGCCCCACAACACATGGGAGTGCTCCTCTTACTGTCGTCTCTTTCAGCTTCAACCGCGCTGACCACCAGGAGCACCAGTGGGACCACAGCCTGGACCTCTGCCACCAGCCCTGCCATTGACAGGTACTGTCACCTGCCTCCGGGTCCTCCCTGCCCTCCACTTCTTCCCGTCCTTGGCCAACTGTGCCAAATGCCTCCAGCTACCTCATGCTTACAGACACCTGGCTTTGGGGGGAGGGAGGGATGGGAGTCAAACAGTTCGCTTCAAGTCACTTTGCCTCATTGAGCCTCAGTTTTGCCATCTGCAAAATGGGGCCAATAACAGTCTCACCTTACAGCAGGGTTGCTTACCTTGAGCACGACTGACGTTTGTCGGGAGGGGTGCCCTGTGTGGCAGCATCCCTGGGACAGCAACAGCACAAACCTCCCTGAGACCACCCAGTTGTGGCAAGCAAACCAAAATGTCTCTGGACGATGCCAAGTTTGCCTCGCGGTGGAACCGCCGTCCTACAGAGTTGCTGTGCGGATTAAGTGGGATTGTGTCTGGCCCAGTGCCAGGCCTGTGACCAGTGTCTGCTTCCTTAGCGTCACCCCTCTTCCAGCCCCAGGCGTCCTGGAGAAGGGCGCGCTTTATCGTCACAACCTGTGGCCTGATTTCTTCTCTACCCCTGGCTGCTGCGTTCCAGGCCCCAGCCCCTGGGACTGACCTGATAGCTGCTTTCTTCCAGACTCCTTCCTCCCCTGCCGTCTCTGCAAACACCATCACTACGATGGATGGGAACCCCCGGGCTCTTGCAAACAACGATCCCTTGCTTCAAGGCAGTACGCTCAGAAACTAGGTGGAGCTGGTCCTGGAGCTGAGAGGTGTCCCTACAGCTGCTGCCCCCGGGGCTTACGGCTTTGACCCTTGACACCCCTGGGACCCTGCTGTGGTATAAGAAAGCCTACCTTTGTGTTCTGCCTATGACTGAAGACAGGCCCTGTTCAAACGCGTTTATCACATGGCAGAGCTGTGGGTCACAGGACACCAGTGCTCTCTGAGAGCTGAGCCCGTCTCACAGGCAGGCTGAGGTGACCGGGACCAAGAATAGTCTAGGGGAGCCTGGGGGAGGGGTGAGTGCAGACCCTGCAACAGAGGCCCAGGGGCAAGTGCGGGGACAGCAGCCAGAGAAGGGAAAAGGAGCAAAGACAGCGGACATCGGAAACATTCCCCATTCACAGAGGGGGAAACATAGCCCAGGCGTGGCCAGACGTGCATGGCTTACGGGGCAGAGTCCTTGACCATGGGGCTGCCTCCTGGCCAGCTCAGGGGGAGGGGCTGTCACGAGCACCACACGCATGGGGGGAGGGGTGGCTTCCCCGCAGAAGGTTGGCTCCCACTTTCCTCACCCGGCTGGTTGTTCTTTATTCCAAAGCCCCCAAGACAACTGGCGTCTCATCGTTCCCAGCACCACGGTGGCCATCGTGCTGCTGCTGCTGCTCACCATCCTCGTGATCCTGTACTTCAGGAAAACCCGAGGAAACGCCGGGAAAGGTAAACCCCAGCGCTGGCTCGGGGCAGACCACCGAGGGCTTGGCCATGAAGTCTTCCTGCCCGCGAGCCATGAGGACAAGGCTTATTACGCCCACTTTACCACCAAGGAAATTGAGACTTGCAAGATGAGGTGGCCCGATCCCCTGGGTTCTCTTGCTTTGCCAGAGCAGCGGGCAGGATCATTCTCTTCAGAGGCTCAAGGTCAGCTCCCTCTAGGCCTAATTTGCCTAAAGTTGGGCTTTCTGGTATCATGTTGGGATCGTATAATGTGCCATCTTTTTATAGGTAAGGATTTTATTTTTTTGTTTAAAAAAAAGATATATTTCTTTTGAGAGAGGGAAGTGCAAGCAGGGGGAGGGGTGGAGAGAGAATCTGCACTGACAGTGCAGAACCTGACGAGGGGCTCGGTCCCACAAACCGTGGTGAGATTAAGACCTGAGCCAACATCAAAAGTCAAACGTTTAACTGACTAAACCACCCAGGCGCCCCTATAGTTAAAGATTTTTAAACAAATTTACCTAAAAGACTTTCTGGTCAATGGTATTGGTTTTTAACTGTCACTATTGTTTTTATTTTATTTATGTTTTTTAATTTTTTACTGTTTATTTATTTTTGAGAGAGAGAGAGACAGAGTGTAAGCAGGGGAGGGGCAGAGAGAGAGAGAGAGAGAGAGAGAGAGAGAGACACAGAATCTGAAGCAGGCTCCAGGCTCTGTCAGCACAGAGCTTGATGCCGGGCTCGAACCCATGAGCAACGAGATCATGACCTGAGCTGAAGCCAGATGCCTAACCGACTGAGCCACCCAGGGGCCCCTGATTGCCACTATTGTTTTTAAATTTTGTCTTCCTAAAAGCACAGGAAGGACTTTTTAATCTTCTGAGTTGTAAGTTTTTAGCATTAACCACCTGTCATGGCATCAGCATTTTGTGCATGGCTTATCATATTCGTACCCTTAGGTGGTTCCTGTTTTCGTGTGTGTTTGGTTTGTTCAGCACATATGTGCTGTGTATTTATTAACCATGTAATCCAGTGCTGTGTCTGTTGACAAGATTGAAACGTGGAAGCAGGTCAGGGTTATGTTGGACCTCATTGATTTTAAGTTTTCAAGCTATAAAAATCCTAATGTAGTCATGGATTGTAAAATTTTATATACGTATTTTTCAATCCATGTAAAGTCATAGTCAATACTATTTTTATAAAATAAAATAGAAAAGCAAAATGTTGCAGTGGTTTGTACACTGGAACAACAAATATGTTTTCATTGGACTTTTAGGGGTGTGTGTGTGTGTGTGTGTGTGTGTATGAGTGTGCGTATTCGTATATGTGGGAATAAGATAAAATGTTTCTCATTGTGGCTCCTGGCCCAAAAATTTGAAAGGTGTTACAGATAACTTCACCAGCAAATAGATTATACTTAGATGTTTCAATTTGGAACTTTCAGTGACTGGAGTTAATTAAGCTTACCAGTTTTATTCAAATGAGCCACAGGCCACCAGCTTGATTTGCTCCTTATCCCTAACCTGTGCTCCGTGGACACTCCTCTGCACTTGCTGGGCCCCCAGACCTCGCTGCGACCTTCTGGGCAGGGTGGGATTTCTGGGCCGGGCCCCAGCCCTTCCCGCGCCAGGGTCCCCTCTGCCCAGAGGGGGCCTTCACCACTCCAGCCTTCCCAAGAGACCGGAGCCTAGGGAGAGGTCCCTGCCCCAAACCGGACTCTTCTCTTCACAGGTGAAGACAAATTCCACATCTACGACAGCATTTCGGCCCAGAAGGAACAGACCACTGAGCACAGGAAAGAGTCCTCATCAAGGCAGAGGCCATCTCAGCTTTCCTGGGTATCCTTGTTGTTGGTGTTCTTGTCTTTTTCAGCCTCCCAGCTTGTGGACTTGGAGTTTCTGTTCAGTCTGGACTTGCAATCACTTGTGACTCCTCATGTTGCCTCATCTGCATGTACCCATTGCCCCATATTTTCCAGTTCAAACTCCTTAAAGAGAGAAGTTGGCTGCTTCAGCTTTTGGCCTTCACCCCCACAGGAGACAGCTATTAATGGGAGTCTATCTCCTGGGTCCAGAGCCAGCCTATGATGGCTGCCATCAGTCCAGGCAGCTAGGGGGAAAGAGGTCCCATGGTAAAAGCATGGCCCTCTACGTGCTCTGTCATCGGGAGCTGAGGGCCAGACTGTTGCCCTTGGGTAGGTCTGTCTTGTCTAAAGATCTAAGACTCTTAGAGTCGCAGAATCGCAGGATGGGGAAGATCTAAAGCTATCTGGTTCAACCCTCTATAACGCTGGAATCAACTCTACACATGGCATCCCTACCAAGGGCTCTTCTAGCTCAGTGCTTCTCAAACTTGAGTGTGCATGAAAATCACCTAGAAAACGTGTTCAAACAGAATTTCTTGGACCCCACCCCCCAGAGACTGACTTAATAGATCTTGGGTGGAATCTGAGATTTTAACAAGCTGCCAGGTGATGCCAGTGCTGTCGGTCCCTGGATCATGCCCAACATAGCCTTCCTTAGCCTATTCTTAAACAGCTTCAGTGATGGAAACTCTGCTGGCTTCAGCTATTCCCAGAGGGTCTGCAAGCTCCATACTCTGCCCCTCACCTTATCCCTGTCTCTGTTTCCCACCCAACTCTGGGCAGCCTGGGGGCCACTGACCAACCATTCCCAGCTATGATCTGTACAATGAACATCTTTCTTCTTTGATTCCCAGGGCTCCAATCAACAAATGGGCTCTGATGAGGATGCTGGGGGCATTTGCTATGCCTCACTTACCTACCTGAGCCACTTTGGCCTTGAGGACTCCATCTATGTCAACACTCACCCCAGCCCAAGGCCCATGCCTGACCGCCTTCTGACTGTGGAATATGCCAGCATCGCTGGAAACAGACCCCAGCTCTCCAAGTCGACTGCCCTGGAAGGGGAAACTCAGGAGCTGAAGGCAGACTTCACTGGGCAGTGAACACTTAGCAAGTACCTGTGAGGCATGGGGTTGCTCTACCAGTGATATGGGGACTTCAGTGGGACAAAGGTGGTCCCAAACCAGGAAGAGGTCATCCCTTCCTACAAAGGAGATGAGGAAGGGGGAGGAAAGAGAAGACCTTATCACTCCACAGGAGAGACGCTCTGAGTCTAAAGGCTGTGATGGGCAGGCTCTGGGGCCCATAGAAGGGGTTTCTAGACACCTGCCTGCTCACCTCCCCAGGGCCTAGGAGGAGGGCTATTAGAGCAAAGACCAATTAGGTAGGGTTTGGATCCCAGTGCCCCTGAGTGACCCAATCTTCACCCCCACTCTGTGACCCTCACTTCCTTCCTGACCAGGGGCTGCGAAATCCTGACGTACTGTGCAAGTTCCTCTTTGGTGACTCTCCTCATGACAGCCCTCCTCCATCCCCAACTACCTCTCAGGACCGCTAACCCAGGCTGGAAAGTTCTACCCCTCCACTCCAGCTCCTTCCTCTCCTCCCGATTTTGATTCTCACAAATGACCCTGCCAGGACATGGGCGGTGCCCACCATTCAAGAGTCTCTCCTAACCCCTGGCCTTGCTGGGTGGGAGCAGGGAGCATGGGAGCTTCCCTCCCTATATTGGCCCCTGCAGCTTTGCTGGACCTGACCTGGGCTCCCCCACCTTCCATGGAAACCATCATCTACCCTGCTAGCTGTGTCTCCAACAAAGCAGGCTGAGGGCCACCCCCTGCTTTGCCCAAGTACACTTCCACAGGACCCTTATGGAAACAGGGCCCTTTTAAAATTCTGTGCCCCCAAAGAGTGACTCTGAATTGTGGGAATTCCAGGCCATGGGGGCAGAAGGTGCTGTCCTACCATGTCATGGGAAAGATTGCTTGAATTATCAATTCGTCACTTCTCAAGAGTGACATTTAAAGATCATCGAATCCAACTGCCAATAGGAGACTAGATCCGTTCTGCAAAACCCCAGTGAGTCATGCAGTGTCTGTCCCAATCTCTCGGAGGACAGGGGTTCGCTGCCTATTGCTCAGACAGCTTGTGTGTGAATGGTTTTGTCAGACAGGAACTTGCTTGCCTGCAGTCACAGTGAGACATCAGCTTTGCCTCCAGGATGGGAACTGAGGCTGTGGCTCCTTCAGGGCCAAGAAAGGAGAGCGGTTGGAGAGCGCAAGGGTGGGTGGTCTGAGGTCTGGCAGGCTGAGGTGTGATGACGAGGTCTTCTTCAGGAGGAAGGCAAGTTATGCTTGTCACTCGTGACATCCCAGGTTCCCAGTGTTGAGGATATGGTTCTGTCCCCAGTTTGTGGCTGTTCAGAACACTCAGGAACAACTCCGAGTTGAAGGAGGTGGAGAACAGGATGCTCTGAGCATCGCCTTGGCTCTCCAGGTCTCTTCCTTGTCCCTTCCAGTGTCCCGGGTTTGACTCCTAGAGGCTGGGCACCTGCAGTATCCTAACCTCCCACCCTGCCTGGCCTTGCTCTGAGAAGGCCATTGGCACTGACCTACGGCCTCATTAGACCTCTGTTCTTCATTGTTCTAGGCTCCTGAGCCTCTTGGTCTATATTTTAGTCTACATATCCACCGGGGAAGCCCATCTTCACCATGGTCTTCTCAACTCGGGTATCCTGGCTACAGCACCATGAGCCACCCCGGAGGTCAGGCTCCTTACGCACTGTCCAAACCCGAAGGCTTTACTCAAACTAGAGACCCTGGAGTTAGAATCATTATACAGTATTTATAAGGGGTCTGCTGCCCGCCAGCCATGGCTCAGAGGTGGGGATACAGTGATTAATCTAGTAAGCCAACAATTATGGAGTGGTTCTTATGGCCACATTCCTCTACATACATTAAAGGCTTAAACAACCCCATAAGGTAAGTGCTTTCCCTTCATTTTAAAGATGGGGAAATTGAGGCACAGACAGGTTAAGTAAATTCCCAAAGTCTAACAGCTAATAAATGGTGGGTCCTAGACCAGAAATTTTAGCCACAGTGCTTTCTCGTCCCTGTTCCTGTATGCATGCGCGCACATGTGCAGCGGGTAGATATGTATGACAAAATAGTAACACCAGGCAATCACAGCTAGAGCTACAGAATGCTAATGGTGCTTGGGGGAGGTGGGAAGCATGACTTTTTTGATAGAACTCCAGGAGCCAAGAGGGGATGGTAGGGCTGTGGCTGATGTAGCTGGGGAGTTTGAGAAGAGGGATTCTTAATTAACCAGTGTCCCCAGATAAAAGGCCCAGGTCCCTCCTGCCCACCCTACCCCGGGGTGGAGGGGGGGGTAGGACTGCCCCTTCTGTCACCACCAAAGGCCCCAGGGCACCTTTCAGGGCTGTGACGTTGGGAATGTACACCTTTCCCTATCTCAGCAGTGATGCGGTAATGGTAGGTGAGGCGCCCAAGACTCAGGCCCCACAGGAGGGTGCTGCTCTTGGACCTTTGGGACACCAGCAGACTTTAGGCACCATCCTTCCCAAGACCTGCCACCCAATGCCAGCTGGGTCCTCCCTTCAACTTCCCCTCCCCTCCCCCCCCACGCTCTTTAGGCATGCCACACAATAGGTCAACATTTTGTTCATTGACGTATCTGTTTTCCGTTTTGGTTGGTGTTTCAAGCCACTAAGGTTTGGAGTAGTTTGTTTTGCAACAATAAGCATTCGAAACGGATAGCCGAGACAAATTTGAAGAACAAGTCCATGGGGAAAGGAGATGGTCTTACCTGACCGGAAACCGAGACTCAGGACCACAGTGTGATTTTCTTGGAATAGAAAATCGACCAGGGCAACAGAATTGGGGGGTGAGAAAACAGACCTGTGTACAGATGGAAACCTGATTTTTGCCAGAGTGGGCATATGAATCAGGGGCAGAGGAGAGAAATATGCCATGGTCTGAGTACAACCATCTATCCATATGGGGAAAATACAAAATTAGATTCTCGCCTTAGGTTTTTTTACACAAGAACGAATTCCAGGTGGGCTACAAATCCCCGTGTCAATAGCTGAACAATAAAATGTTTAGACAAAAATGGAAGAGTTTTTATGACTTCAGGGTAGAGGAATATTTATTAAGACATCAAAAGCACAAACCACAGGGGAAGTGTGGTGCTTGACTATATTAAAATGCAAAACTTGAGTACAAAAAGAAGACATCAGAAATAAAGTGGAAGGAGGAGCACAGACAGGGAGATGGCATTTGCAGTGCATATCACTGATAAAGGCTTAGCAGCCAGAATTCATAAATCAAAAAAGGACACACTATTTTGAGTGGGCAAATTATAGGTGAAAAGAAAATCACACCCAAGAAAATTAAAAAATAAATCAGATAAATAATGGTTAACTTCATTAGCAATCAAATAAATTCAAATCTCAACTAGAAACATATATACCCAGTATATAGGTAGAGGACTTCAAATATGTCTATAATGTTTCATATGTAGATACAGATGTAGATATAGATAGATATAGACATAGACATATAGATATAGATAGACATAGATATAGATATATAGATACATACCTCACATTTTTAAATTCTGAGAGTTCATGACAGTAATCACAGACAAAAACCTAGTTCTGTGAATGAATTTAGGCACCCCAAGTCGCACTTTCTCTGTAACAATAAAACCACCAGGTATGTGCTGTTATCGGGTTCCTATTACATCAGGGGTTATGCAACATAGAAAAACAGAAAAAAATGTAAGCATGGCATGATATGTAAATTTTGATGTTAAGTAAGTCTACCATTAAATTATTTTTTCTTCGATGTTTACTTATTTTTGAGAGACAGCGACAGAAAATGAGCAGGGGAGGGGCAGAGAGAGAGGGAGACACAGAACCCAAAGCAAGCTCCAGGGTCTGAGCTGTCAGCACAGAGCCCGACGTGGGGTTTGAACTCACGAACTGCAAGATCATGACCTGAGCCACAGTCAGACACTTAACAGACTGAGCCACTCAGGTGCCCCAGTCGTCTATAAAATTCTATCCAATGCCATGTAAGAGATAACATAAACTTTTCACTTCCTAGATCTGAGTCACTTTTCCCTCTTTTTTTTCTTCTTTTTTTTTTCATTTTCAAATACAGCAAAATATTAAGATTTAACAAAGTTGGTGATAAGGACCCGTGTTAGTTATATTAGTCTCTGTACCCCTCTTGATGCTTAAAATATTTCTTAATTTTAAAAAATAGCTTTTGCAACAGTCCAAGCAACAGGTGATGTAGACATAGCCTAGGGTGCTGGCCCTGAGAAGGGGGCTGGGGCTGACTCTGCCCAGTTTGAGGGGAGAGCTAAGGCCACTTGGGCAGCAGAATGCAGAGGGGGTGGCTGCCTCTGCCTTGTGTGGAAGGTAAGGGGGAGGAAGGAATCAACACACAGAGTGTAGAGCCTGTCTGATTAGGAGAAGCCTGCTGGCTGAGGAGATCAGGACTTAGGGTCACTTGCCGACTCAGAGAAAGGTAGCCACAAGAGCTCTGACTTTTGAGAGAGACTTTTGTTTAGGTGATAAGAGAAAGATGAGGATTCAAGGAAGAAGACACAGAAGAAGCCACCAGAAAGAAATACTAGCATTCCACAGGGGCAGCTAGCTGCTGTAACAAAAATCCCCAAGAAAAGGTTATTTCTCACTCCTGTCACAGCTCAATGCAGGTTGGTGAGGAAGCTGTGCTCCACACGGTCATTTGGGAACCCAGTGTCCTTCCAGCTAGTGGCTGTGTCATCCTCTAGCCCCTCACAGGCCCCCACTGGATCCTCTACATCTGGGTGGCAAATCAGAGGAAGGAGAGATCACTGATGATTGCATAAGATGTTTTAGGGACCAGGGCTTCCTGGGTGGCTCAGTCGGTTAAATGTCCAACTTTGGCTCAGGTCATGAGGTCATAGCTCGTGAGTTCAAGCCCCTCATTGGGCTCTGTGCTGACAGCTCAGAGCCTGGAGCCTGCTTCGGATTCTGTGACTCCCTCTCTCTCTGCCCCTGCCCCGCTCATGCTCTGTCTCTCTTTCTTCCTCAAGCATAAATAAACATTAAATTTTTTTTTCAAAAGAAGTTTTATGAGCCAGGCCTGGAAGGGGCAAACTATAACCTCCAGAGCCCAGGCCCTTGGCCACCTCGACTGCACGAGAGGCTGGACAGAAATCATCTAGCGCTCTTCTCCGGAGGAAATAATTTAGGGACCAACCACTTAACCTCTTCCAATAGTCAAGACATGGTAAAATAAAAGTTCTCTTATATATTTAAAATTTTGTTTTTCATGTTTATTTTTGAGAGAGAGAAAGAGCACAGGGGAAGAGGCAGAGAGAGAGGGAGACAGAATCTGAAGCAGGTTCCAGGCTCTGAGCTGTCAGCACAGAGCTCCATGTGGGGCTGAAACTCACAAACCATGAGATCATGACTTGAGCTGAATCAGGACACTTAACCAACTGAATCATCCAGGTGCCCAGTGAAATAAAAGTTCTTAATGTAAATTCTAAATCCCAGCATAGCTTCCTTAGGGTCAGAATCTTGGCCGGCCTTCTTTTTCTTTTTTCTTTTTCTTTTTTTTTTAATTGTATTTATTTTTTTTAATGCTTTATTTTTTTTAATTTCTAGGAGAGAGAGAGAGAGAGAGACAGCGTGAGCAGGGGAGGGTCAGAGAGAGGGAGTCACAGACTGAAACAGGCTCCAGGCTCTGAGCTGGCAGTCAGCACAGAGCCCGACGCGGGGCTCGAACCCACGAACCGCAAGATCATGACCTAAGCGAAAGTCGGATGCTTAACCGACTAAGCCACCCAGGCGCCCCAACCGGCCTTCTTTTTCTTAACTGCTACTATCTCTTCTCCTGCCTGAGCTTCTTTCTCTCTGGAATCCTTACAAGATTTCTCAAAACAAGCCCCTTCTCCCACCCACTGTCACGGTCATATATATAACAAATTCCTAAGCTAGACTTGATGAGGGTCCTTTCAAGGAGCTTCATTCAAGGAAACCCAAGCTAACACCAACAAAAAGTCATCAAAACAATCTGAAGCTTTACTCTGTCTTTCAAGGAAATGCACGAGTCCATATTTATCTGGCTGTCAATAGCGGGCAGCTCCTGGCTGGCTCAGCCCCAAACCCTCAGCCAATCTCTCCTTGACCCAGTTTTCCTGGCCCATGCTGGGAATATGTTTTCTTCAAACATTTTAATGTAAGGAAAAGTAAGTTTACTGCAAATTGCTTATCACAAGTTGCCAAAGTTGGCTCTTAGAAACTCTTTTAATATCCATTAATGGGACGCTGATTAAGAAGTTACACTACACTGACACCAAGAAATAGAGAGATGTTGAAATAGAGAGGTGTTCTGGAGCGATTAAGTGGAAAATGCCACAAAATAATACGTCTAGCATGAACTCGTTTGTGTTCGTGTCTCCGTGTGTGACCATAGCAAAAAGGCTAGATGAACAAATACTAAAATATCAGTTGAAATTACCTCCGGGGAATGCGATTAGAGTGGAGGAAAATTCCACTCAGTAAGATTAGGCAGACTGGCTCTGGAGCCAGACTGCTTGATCTAAACCTAATTTCTACCTGTATGAGCTGTGGGGCTTCAGGAAAGTTATTTAACTTCTCTGGATCTTGGTTACCTGGAACAAAAATATTACCTACCTCACAGGTAATGACAAAACACATGTGCGGTCCAGCACACAGTAAGCATTCAACAAATTCTTATCTTTTTTTTTCTTTTTTCTATTTTTTTTGTTTTTATTTTGTTTTGGTTTGTTTTGAGAGAGACAGACAGACAGACGGACAGAGACTGTGAGCAGGGGAGAGGAGCAGAGGGAGATGAAGAGAGAGAATCCTAAGCAGGCTCTGTGCTGTCAGTGGAGAGCCCCACGTGGGGCTTGAACTAAGAAAACTGTGAGATCATGACCTGAGCCGAAATCAAGAGTCAGACTCTTAACAGAAAGAGCCACCTAGGTGTCCCATCTTGTGTGTTTTAAGTGGTGGAATTATGGACAACTTTTACCTTTATAGAGTTAATTTTTATAATTTTCACATAACACTTAATTGAATCTAGTTTTTAAAAGATTTTTTAAATGCGAAGTACATTTTATGTTGCTATTATGATAGAAATAAACTCCGTCTGAATCTTTGCTCTACACGAGTGTGGCAGGTGACCTTGGGGGAAATTGCCTGTGGCTTGCAAGTGCGATGTTTCAACGGCACAGAAGTATTTACCAAGGAATTGTGGACATCACCGGTGTATTTAATAACACCATTTAATAAGCCTTTTATCTTCCTATAATTTCGATACTAGGTCTTGAAAAATTACCTGATTTGGGGCGCCTGGGTGGCTTAGTCGGTTAAGCGTCCGACTTTCGCTTAGGTCATGATCTCACAGTTGGTGGGTTCGAGCCCCGCGTCAGGCTCTGTGCTGGCTCCCACCTCAGAGTCTGGAGCCTGTTTCAGTCTGTGACTCCCTCTCTCTCTGACCCTCCCCTGCTCACGCTGTCTCTCTCTCTCCTAGAAATAAATAAAAAAACATTTTTAAAAAATTACCTGATTTAAAAATTTCTGCTTAAATTTTTTCTTTAATTATCAAATTTTGCAGCAACGCGTTTATCTTTAGGACCGTTTTTTGCTTTCTACTCTAATCCAGGCACAAATGATAACTCTGGAGCGCCTGCGGATTGCCTGAAAATGTAGAGTACTTGTAAGAGGGTTTCGTGGTCAGATAATGTTAGGAAGAGCTGATCCAGATGTACACTGGTCTCAGAATTTACTTGCTTGTTGATCCTTGACTGCCCAACGTGCTCTGGGAGTAGAGGGAGGGACTTGCGGGCTGGCCCAGGCTGGGGCATTACAGGGAAACAGCGCTGCCATGTGGGGTCCTCTCAGTGCTAGGGGTGGGAATCAGCCCTAATTGGGAGGAATTTTTCTTTAAGAAAGGCTGCAATTGTCTAATAATCCTCTTTTATTTTTAAGGCATTATGTTTCTAGCCATGGCAAGACTCATCTTCAATTAGCAGATCCCTGTGGTCCAAGCTACGTCCACCGTAACGGACATCCTCAACTCACACTCAGAACAGGGGCCCAAATGTGCCTTTCTGGCTGAGATGACCAGAAATGTCCCCAAACTCTCTCTGATGACTCACTTGGGGGGTCTCCCTTCACTCCCTGAATCCAGGGTATTGTCCTAAAATCCTGCCAATGCAGATTTGCAATATCAACATCACTTCAGCATCTGCAACAAAGGAGTAGTGACTCCTGAGCTCACCTAGCATGGAGCTGGCAGATGGTAGGAGCTTGGAAAATAGGTGGAATAAATGAATGTGCGCCTGGGAAGAGGGCTCCAGGCTCTCCCACTCCCTGGGTGAGAGGGAAAGGAATGCCCGGGAGGGGGTGGTTGTAGACCAAGTTCCTTTCCAGGAGCAGGCTCCACACACAAGAGGGTTCAATTGCCGATCATTTTATTTTATTATTTTTTTAAATATTTTTATTTATTTCTAGGAGAGAGAGAGAGAGTGCAAGTGGGGAGAGAGAGAGGGAGACGCAGAATCCGAGGCAGGCTCCAGGTTCCAAGCCATTAGCACAGAGCCCGAGGCGGGTCTCAAACCTATGAGCGGTAGGTTTTGACCTGAGCCAAAGTCGGACGCTTAACCGACTAAGCCACCCAGGCGCCCCACAATTGCCGATCATTTTAACAAGGTTCCTACAGAGGAGTGGACAAGGATGAGGGTACCACCAAGGGATGGCGATGCATCCAAAGACAGGGAGTGTTAACACCCCAACTTGAAGGAACAAGGAGAGAGAATTGTGATCCTGGAGCCAAGTGAGAGTGGCAGCCATGCAGGAGGGACCACCAGTTGGAAGGCAGTCACTGTGTGAGCCGTGACAGACACGGAGGGAGTAGGGGAAAGTAAGTACTCCAACTCATTTCTCCTCCTAACTGCCAACCCCCTGCCTGTAGCTCCCTTCCTCTAGACCCAGGAGTACTCAGCCAGGGGGCTAGGCGCCGGGGCAATGGAGTCCGGAGGGGCAGCCTCCCAGGGGCAGGGCAGGACAGAGCAGGGATAGCATGGGACAGGGGTGCGGATAGGAGTGGAGGGAGGTCAGTAGGGGAGGGGGGGTCAAAGGCAGCAGAAAAGTCAGGCCAGGAGGGCTGGGACGAGGCCATTTGTGTCTTCCAGTGATCGGACTCAAATGGGCAGCTGAAGAATGTGAATAACAAAGCTGTCACTAAAAAATAAAAAAAAGTATCTGCACAGTGAAGGAAACAATCAGCAAAACTAAAAGGCAAATGACAGAATGGAAGAAGATATTTGTAAACGACATATCAGGGAAAGTGTTAGTATCCAAAATCTATAAAGAACTTATCAAACTCAACACCCGAAAAACAAATAATCTAGTGAAGAAATGGGCAAAAGACATAAATAGACACTTCTCCAAGGAAGACATCCAAGATGGCCAACTGACACATGAAAAAATGTTCAACATGACTCATCATCAGGGAAATACAAATCAAAACCACAATGAGATACCACCTCACACCTGTCAGAATGTAACATTAACAACTCAGGCAATGGCAGATGTTGGCGAGGATGCGGAGAAAGAGGAACGCTTTTGCACTGTTGGTGGGAATGCAAACTGGTGCAGCCACTCTGGAAAACAGTGTGGAGCTTCCTCAAAAAATTAAAAATAGAACTACCCTACGACCCAGTAATTGCACTACTAGGTATTTATCTGAGGGATACAGGAGTGCTGTTTTGAAGAGGCACATGCACCCCAATGTTTATAGCAGCGTTATCAACAAGAGCCAAAGTATACAAAGAGCCCAAATGTCCATCGATGGATGAATGGATAAAGAAGATGTGGTATATATATATACAGTGGAGTATTACTTGGCTATCAAAAAGAATGAAATCTTGCCGTTTGCAACTACGTGGATGGAAGTGGAGGGTATTATGCTAAGTAAAATTAGTCAGTCGAGAAAGACAAATATATGACTTCACTCATATGAGGAATTTAAAATACAAGACAGATGAACATAAGGGAAGGGAGGCAGAAATAATATAAAAACTGGGAGGGGGACAAAACATAAGAGATTCTTAAATATGGAGAACAAACAGGAGGGGTTGTGGGAGGGGGGATGGGTTAAATGGATATGAGGCATTAAGGAATCTACTCCTGAAATCATTGTTGCACTACATGCTAACTAACTTGGATGTAAATTGAAAAAGAAGCAAATTTAAAAGAAGCTGAAAAAAATTAACAAATAAAAAAGTAAAAAAGAAAGCAAGTCCACAATAATGAAAGGGCCGTGANTGGGAAGAAAGGGGATGGGTGAGAAAGTAGCTCTTAGGGATCATCCAGGGAAGATAGACAGACAGCCAAGCAGCCAGATAGGATACAGGGGAAGCCGCCATCTTGAAAATGGAGGATGAAATTCTGGGCTGGAGAGTCAAGAAGAAGGAAGATTTGAGAGAGAAATTATGGGAGAGGAAGGAAAATAATACTAGCCTTTTTTGTTTGTTTGGTAGCACTTAACATCCCCGAGCTTTACATACCCAGATAGTGAAGCCAGCCCAGAGAGTTAAGAAACTTGTCCAAGGCCACACAGCTAGTAAATAACAGTGCTGGGATTAAGCATAGGTCTGTCAGAAGCCAAAACCTGTGTGCTTAACCTCTACTCTGCGGTTCCACTTTCTGTCCCATCCAGCCTTCCAATCCCCACATTTTGCCTCCAAAGGCAGGCTAAGTAGCCTCCTGAATCCTGGCGGGATCCGGACCAGTCCTGATGCAGCTACATGGTAGATGAGGTTCCCTGCACTTCTCTCTCAGTCCTGTGATGCCCTTGATGACCTGTGGCAGGTTCAGTGCCCGGGTCCCTGCCTCCCGGCTCCTGTGCTCTCATCCAGATCTTCCCTTTGGGCCTGCCATCCTGTAGCCCACCAGCTGCTGCCTGTCTGTGACCTATAACAATCCTGGCACTTGCATGAGTGAGTACACACACCCATACTCCCTGGGAGGTGTCTGCCCCGAAGAGAGGAGGCACCGGCTCTGGACAGGGGCTGAGCTCCCCATCTGAGAAAATGTGAGATGTTAAGGATGGGAGAACTGCCTCCGCTAGAAGTGTCAGAGAACGATGGTCCAAATACAAAGAAAGAAGGAGAAAGAAGGTCAAGTCTGAGAAGAGTCGGAGGTGAGACAGAGGTGGGGGCTTGAGAACAAGGGTTTGAATCCCAGAAGGCTCAGTCAGTTGAGTGTCTGATTCTTGATTTCACCTCAGGTCATGATCTCACAACTGTGACACTGAACCCTGCATTGGGCACTGGGCTGAGCATAGAGCCTGCTTAAGATTCTCTCTTTCCTCTCCCTCTGCACGTCTCCCCACGCATGCACACTGACTCTCCCTCCTTCTCTCTCTCTCAAAAAAAAAAAAGTATACAGATGGCAAGCACACAATGATAAGATGTCCAGCATCGTTAGCTATTACAAAAATGGAATTAAAACCATAATGAGATATCGCTGCAAAATTATTAGGACAGCTTTCCCAAACCCTGACAACATCAAGTCTTGACCAGGATGCAAAAATAGTACAGCCATTTTGCAACACAGTGAGACAGCGTTTATAAAGCTAGGCACATGCTTACCACATGACCTGGCTCTACCACTCCTAGGATTTTAGCCAAGGAAAATGACACATGTGACTGCACAACATATAGGTACACGAATGTCTACGGTGGCTTTTTTTCATAATTGCCCCCAACTTGAACCACTGGTTCATCAGCTGGTGAACGGATAAACGATGTGTGCATTAGCCATACAATGAAATACAGTTCTGCAGTAAAAAGTAAATGAATTACTGAGAAGCACGACTTCATGTGTGTTGCATACATTATCATAAGTGAAAAATGCCAAACTCAGAGCTACACACCATATGATTCTAGGTATAGGACATTCTAGAAAGGGCAGGAAGCCATAGGAACAGAAAAGTCAGATCAGTGGATGCCAGGGCCTGAGCTGGAGAGGAAGAGATTGGTAAGCAGGGGCACAAGGGAGCTTTTGGGGGGGCTGACAGAGGTGTTCTATATTTGATTGATACATAGATGTATGAATTTGTCAAAGTCATAGAGGTAGACACCTAATGGGGTGAATTTTTGTGTATGTAAAGGATATGCCAATAATCCTGACTTTATAAAGAGACCACAGAAGGGTACCTATCCAGTGATTTTCAGGTGGCCTCAGACTCTTCATTCCTCACGCCCTTAGGTCAAGACTGGGTAGCTGGTTTGACTAGTTAATATAATATAAGCTATATTCATCATTAAGCCCCATCTCTAAGCACATTCCCTGTGCATACCGTAGATGCATAGTAATGAAATAAATAAAAACAAATCAGCGAGTGCTTGCAGGAAACCAAAGTAGACTCTGATGATCTGTGGATGCCTGTGGACCCTTCCGGCCCCTCCGGCTACTTCCCCCTGCACGACTGACCTTCCTGCTCCTGGGAATTACCAAATCTCCCTCACCCCATCCCTGGACTCAGCACCGAGAGCCATTTCACACCCTGATGCCTTTATACATGCAAGTCCCTGTGCCCGGATCACCATTCAAGGGCCCAGTGCCTGCGGGAAAGCACGCCCCCAGCCCTGGAAACTCCAGCAAATGTCACAGCCTGTGTTGTCCCAAAGGTGTGTGCGGGCACAAAATAATGCCCTCGTGCACTGGTGCACGAAGGAGGCTCCCAACTGTGCAGAGGAGGATACTCTTGGGCAGGAGACTGCAGGTGGAAGAGAAAATTCTCCCCCTCATGCAAAGCCCAGCCCCCCAAACCCCTCCCGCCCCACAACTAGGATCATAGTACTAATTAGTATTTGTTGAGGGCTTATTGTGTGTCAAGCCCTATTCTAAAACACTTTGCCTGTAGAGATCCATGTTATCCTCTCAATAAGCCTACACGCTATTCTTATTCCCACTTTGCAGATGTAAGGACTGAGACACAGAGAGGTTGTGAGGGCGGTGGTTGCACACACAGACTTGAAGTCTGCTGCCGCCACACTACAGGGATGCTGGCTAGGGGAGGGGAGGACTAGGAAGCTCTGGATGAGGATCCAGCTGGTCCCTGTCCCTTGCAAAGCTGCAACCAGAGTGTGGCAGGCGCTGCAGCTGGAGGAGGGTCTGAACACAGCAGTGAGGACTGTGATCCCTGGGCTGGGCTCCGCAGTCTTGGACACCGTCCAGCCCCTGTCATGTGGGGTCCCCCTGGCTAGGACGGGCAGGATGGCAGGCTGGCCTCTCAGAGGCTCTTCCTCTCCCTTCCCCCCGCCCCTGACCCTGCAGCCCCTCCCTGAATCATAAAGCCAGACCCCAGTCCCGACTATTTCTCAATCCCTAAGAGCCCAGTTCCTGTGGGCAGCACTTGATGCGCCTGACCCTCTCCTTTCCGCAATTCGGGGGAAAAACGAGATCTTACACAAGGTACCCGGTGTCCGCCTTCCGCAAGGGAAGCCTGACATGGAGCCTCTCTGGCTGCTTATCCTTTCGGCCGTCACAGGTAGGATCCCGTCTTGCTGCTGCCCAGACTTCTCTCCTTCCCCTTCTTAAAAATATGGTTGGT
>NW_027530179.1:7289192-7293441 GCF_008692635.1 Crocuta crocuta
CAACTCTAAAGGTGGTTGAAATCCTCGGCATGGTCTGCACCCGCTTTTCCCTGCTCGCCCCACATTCTTCACGCTCTCCCTCCCTCTCCAGGAGGAGAACCCACTGTCTGACTCTTCGTGCACATGGAAGTATGAGGGGCTGGTGACTCTGGCCATATGGAAAAGCAAAGGATTCTGAGTGTGGCACCTCAGGCATTAGCTAGCAGTTGGGGAGAGTTTGGGGGGGCACCGGTAAGAGCCCCGAAAACGATGCACCGCTAGCCCCGGAGGAATGGCAGGGTGGGAGGGAAGAAAGAGAGGAGGAAACAACTCGTAGCTGAGGATGTACATCTTCTGACGTGAGGGTCTTGTCCTCAGCCCTGGATGGGAGATAGGGGGGCTGAAGATTCCTGTCACCGAGCTGGGAGATTGACACCCCAGACTGTTACACACGACTACCTCCTTTCATTGGGGAAGGTGCCTCTTGCTCCCCAAGGGCAATGGGGGTTGCGATGGGGAGACAGGGGGCTGCCTGGAGGCAGAGGGATGGATAGGGTAACAAGTGTGGGGAGCACTGTTCCCTCAGGTCTCTCTGGCTCAAAAAGCAGGCCACCTGCCCCCTAATCTTCCAAATCTGTTACCATATGGTTGAAGATGGGGTAAGGGAGACCAAGAGAGGGGAAGTCGAGGCAGAGGGCCCCAGATGATTCCCGGGTGGCCCCTGCCCTGGCAATAGCCCGTGCTTTAAGCCTATCTCCCCCACCCCAAGAAGGGTCCTCAAAATAGCAGCCTCATGTCTCCCCCCAAAATAGCTCGGAGATGAGTCTCTCCTGAAAGGGGAACAAAGCCACAGAAATAGGGAAGCTGGGAACTAAAGGTCAGAAGGAGATGCAGAGCCGGGGTCTGCGTGGGCGCTGCAGAGTAAGCACGAACAGCCGGGGCAGGGGGGTGGGGTATCCAGCCCAGACCCGAGGGGGCCACTGGCTCTGCTCCCTTCGAGCCTGGAGGAGAGATCTTGACCCCCCCCCCCATACGATAGGGATAAAATGGATGGAATAGAACTGGAGGGAGCTTCAAGGCTAATGTCTCTGGAAATAGGCCTAGAGAGGGACAGTTACTTCTTTAAAAATGCCCAGCAAGTCCAGCGGTTGTCAAAGCCAGACCCGGGACCTGGGTTTCGTGGTGGGCTGTGCACCATCTCCCAACTTATATAAGAACCTGAGCTCCTTAAGGGCAAGATTCCTGTCTCTTTGTTCACTGCGCACCGTAGGAGTTCAATAAACATTTGGTGAATGAACGAAGAGTGAATGAATGTCTCCCCCCCAGAGCTGTCCCGAGCCCACAACGCCACCGTATTCCAGGGCATGGCGGGCCGGGCATTGCAGGTGTCTTGCCCCTACAACTCCTTGAAGCACTGGGGGAGACGCAAAGCCTGGTGCCGCCAGCTGGATGAAGAGGGCACGTGCCAGCGGGTGGTCAGCACCCACCGCTCGTGGCTGCTGTCTTTCCTCAAGAGGTGGAATGGGAGCACGGCCATCGTGGATGATGCCCTGGGGGGCACACTCACCATTACGCTGAGGAATCTTCAAGCCCACGATGCTGGCCTCTACCAGTGCCAGAGTCTCTATGGTGATGAGGCCGACACCCTCAGGAAAGTCCTGGTGGAGGTACTGGCTGGTGAGTGGGTGGCTGACGGCACCTCTTGCCCCCCGCTGGGCTGGGACTGTGTCTCCAATGTCTGTGCACAGGACCACCCTCTAGACCACCCTGGGAAAACCCACAGTGCGGATCTTGCCCTCCCACTTCAGGGGCATGGTGGGTGGTTGTGCAGGTTGCTCACTGCACAAGGGGACCACACTCCAGCCCTGGCACCCCTCTCCAGGCTGTGCTCCCTGCATCGCTTACAGGAGAGGTTCTGGGCTCTAATTTGCACCAGGCACCCAATAAGCTGGTTGAGCTCCTGCCTCTCTCAATAGCTTTATCCATTCGGCATCCAGTTAGGATGTGAACACTGTACAGTGCTCCTTAAGGAGTGAGTAGTAGGAAGTTTGTTTACTCCCTCACCCAAGTATCCAAAGGACCTGTAAACATAAATTAAGCACCAACCAGGTGCAGAAAACAGCCTTAGGAAAGGGCACTGCCCATGCCCTAGGGTGATGTGCTTCACCTCTCTGAGCCTCCGTTTCCTTATCTTTAAATGGATGATGATTGTCCTGCTGCCCCCACAGGGCTCCCGTGAGGCATCGGTGAGGTGACAGAGTTAAAAATGGTGGGGGTAAGTGACAGCCCACACCCCAGCCTCCTGCTGCAGAGCTGACCCGGGATCCACAGGGCTCCCGTGAGGCATCGGTGAGGTGACAGAGTTAAAAATGGTGGGGGTAAGTGACAGCCCACACCCCAGCCTCCTGCTGCAGAGCTGACCCGGGATCCTCATGCCAGGCTTGCCTAGGTGACACGGGGTGACAGTAGGGTCCCCCCGCCACCCCGAGCCTTGCACAGGAATGCCCTCCAGGAAAGCCTTCTGCCTGTGTCTCCAGAACACTATGTATCCCAGAGGAGAACAAATCTGGGGGTTCATGCCCCCTTTCTGATTCTCTCCCTTCCCAAATCTCCCCCACAACATGGTCCCTTATAGTGGAAATGAGCCATTTGCCGAAGGTTTAAGATGGGGAGGGGAGGGGAGACGATTTTCCCTAGACCCAAACCCCATGGCCACCAGTTTTTATGTGGACAAGTGGCAGCAGAAGGTGAGGAGACACAAATTGTCAGCCCTATTAGGATCTAAGCCGCAGCCAACTCCCAAGAAGGGGGCAGGAAAATAACATTATAATAATAATACTCCATTGCTGGTGTAGATCGCTTGACAGTTCACAGAGAACTTTCAAATACATCCTTTCATCCATTTGACCTTCCCAAAGACCACGTGTGCTGGGCGGGTGGGAGTAGCAGTTTCGGAGCTCCAATGAGGTGCTAAGTGCCACACAGGACGCTCTCACTGCATCCTGCAACACTATTGTAAAGAAGGTCTTTCTACTCTCCCACTTAACAGGTGAGGAGACTGAGGCTCAGAGAGGTTAATGACCTGATCTGGTCCAGGCCAGAGCCTAGGGGGCCTCATGACACCGAGATGGGTTCTCCCACTGTGAGTGGCTGCCTCAAGAAGGAGGGGCTAGAAGCTCATAGGCTCTGTCTCCCACAGACCCCCTCGATCACCTGGACCCTGAAGGTCTCTGGGTCCCTGAGGAGTCCAGGAGCTTCGAGGGTGCCCAGGTGGAGCGCAGCATGGCCAGGTACAGAGGTGGGGCAGGCTTCCACCCTGCGCAGCCCAGACCTGGGATAGAGGCGGGGGTCCTAGAGCTACCAATTCCCGCACAATTAGAGCATGACAATGGGCCTGGAGGTGGTCGGTAGCAACACCCCTCCGACCAGCCATTGTGTGTTGGCGTGGCCATGGCAGTGGTTAACATGTTGAAATTCCTTTTTTATAAGCAGCTGCTGCTCCAAGACTCCTGGTCAGCCTCTCATTCCTTCCCTGGCCTCCCTTGGACATCCCCACGCTGTAGCAACAATAAAAGTTTTAGTACAAAACTAGTACCCCCCCCCCCGCCCCCTGATATCGGCTCCTTTGGTAGGGCCAGAATCAGCTCTGATTGGTTCATTCCTTTGGGGTTGAAATATTGTTAATGCAACCATGGAGTGCACATGTGCATGTACACACACACACACACCCCAGACGATACTATTATGCACAGCAGGAAACTGCCCAGCAAAGGAAGGTGATGTGTTTAAACATAGTTGGCAGGTAGATCTGTACCTAGAACTCAGGGGTCCTGACTACAGGCTCTCCCAAGCCTCACCCCAGGGATGGTGCTGGGTGGGGAGCTCTTCTAGGCCCCGAAAGCTCCTGGTGTCTCCCCGTTCCTTCTCTGTAGGCAGACTGCTGTGTGTAGGCCACCCCAAGGCCTCCCTCATGTCTTCCTTGTGTCTTCAAGGAGTCTCTCAGAAGAGGCTACCCCCTTCCCACCCACTTCCATCCTCTTCCTCCTGGCCTGCATCTTTCTGGGCAAGCTTTTAGCAGCCAGTGCCCTCTGGGCTGCGGCCTGGCATGGGTGGAAACTGGAGGCGCCCCGGGCCAGCGGGCTGGATGGTAGCCATGACCCAGGTTACCAGCTTCAGACCCTGACAGGTGAGCGTGAAGGGCGCAGTGGTGGATGGGGGTGGGCTGGGCAGGGGTGGCGAGCTGCGGCTCAGAGGGGCTGCACAAGCACTC
>NW_027530179.1:7293503-7294634 GCF_008692635.1 Crocuta crocuta
CGGTCGGTTGCAGGGCGAAGAGGCCCATGAGAGAAGACACATGGGAAGAGAGGCCCCGGGAGAGGTCCGCTGGAGCCGCCCCAGCTGCACACCTGCCCCTCAGCCACCAAGAGTCCTGGTTCTGCTTTGGCGAAAGGCCACCCTGCTCACACCCTGCTTCCCCTGGTCCCTGGGAACAGAAGGGTGTGGGGTGTGTGTGTGTGTGTGTGTGTGTGTGTGTGTGTGTGCAGGCACACCGGGAAAGTGGAAAGGACATTCGCCAACTTGTAGACATTGGTTTATTAAACCTCTCACAAATAAATCCAAGATTTCTCTTTTGCTACCAGGCTAGGAGAATGAATTTGGAGGAGGAAAAGATAAAAGGTCAGCCGTCTTGGGGCCTTGGGTCTCAGGCTACTGCGTCGCTCTGTTCTCCTGGCCTCCAAACTGCCCATCTTTTTCTTTTCCCTCGCGCCCTTCCCTAGGTTTAATTGCTGGATCCCGCCTCCTCATCTGGGGTTTCTCTGGCATCCAGTCTGGCGCCCCCTCCTCCACTTGCCTCCTGCCCATCCATTCCCGAGGACCATTGTGGCCCACCTCCCCCACCCATCAGTCCATCAAACTTCCAGCTGACTCATCCATTGGCTTCCCCAGACCTCTGCTTTCATCGTGCTACTTCCCTCCATGGAAACACCCAGAGCAGGACTCATGGAGTGCAGCACACCAGAGCTGTGAACTACTGGTCCGAGCCCCTCACTGCACAGAAGGGAAACTGAGGCTTACAAGGGAAAGACGTCTCCCCAAACCCCTAGTAGAGCCTGGAAGTGCAAATTTCACTTTGTGTTCACACTGCCCTTTCCTCTAGCTCAATCCTACTCGTTTATTCATTGATTTGTGCAACAGATATTTTCTGTGCCAGGTACCGTTCTGGGCGCTGGAGACAACCGAGAACCAAACAGGCAAAGATTCCTGCTCATACAGAGGCCCGGGCCCAGGGGAGGGGAGGGAGACAGACACAACAAGTGAGTCAGCCAGCTGGTAAGCTGGAAGGCAAAAGCGCCCAGAAGGAAATGGCCAGCGAAGCAGGGCTAGGCGCACTGGGGGTGCACAAGGGACAGGGGTGATGTAATTTAGCGGGCGGCGGAAGGAGAC
>NW_027530179.1:7294679-7357152 GCF_008692635.1 Crocuta crocuta
AGGCCAGATGGACTCATTTTTCCCCCAGCACACACACCACTGTGGACCGAGTGAGGGGAATGGGGACGCAGACTTACCCAGGGAGGGCTGTGGGGGGAGGAGCCCATCCTCGGGCTCTCTGTCCCAAGCCTCTGTGAGGTGGAAACCTGGGACCCTCTGTGGCCAAAGTCACAAGGGGGAGTTTTGCCCCCGGCCATGGGCTTTCAGATCGTTGGGAAGGATCCCCCGATGCAGCCCTCCTGTCCAGCCTCAGGTGCACACATCACTCCCCGGAGCCAGCCCTGCCCGGCCCTGCCCAGCCCTGCCTGGCTCCCTCCCGGGGGAGGCAGCTGCTGTACCCACCCTGCCCCCAGCTCCTGGGATGCTGGGCCCGGCTGTGTGACCCCGGCCCTTGGACTCAGCCGCATGTAACGCTTCCTCATTGTGTCCCAGACACTGGTCTCCTTCCTGAAGACCCGAGTCACTGTCTAGCAGCCAAGGCGCACAGCTCCCCCGTGCCTGGCATGAGAGCACGTCTGCAGCTTCACCTGCTCTTGGGAGCTTGGCTTTTTCTCTTTCTTTCTTCCTCTGCCACATTGGAGATGTCCCTCTGGGGGCTCAGACCACCGCTGGGACCCCCTGCCTTGGACTCTCTTGGGTGCATACTGGACTGAAGGAGGGGGGTCAGGTAGTTTAGTTTCAAATTTCAGCTTTGCCTCCTACTAAGAAACCTTAAGCAAGTTCCTTAACCCTTCTGAACTTCAGGGTCCTCACCTATAAAAAAAACAAAACAGGGGCACCTGGGTAGCTCAGTCAGTTAAGCGTCTGACTCTTGATTTCGGCTGAGGTCATGATCTCATGGACATCAAGGCCCGCATTGGGTTCTGTGCTGGGCATGGAGCCTGCTTAAGATTCTCTCTCTCTCTCTCTCTCTCTCTCTCTCTCTCTCTCTCTCTCCCTCCCCCCACTTACACTCTCTCTTAGAAAACAAATAAACAACAGAAACAAACAAACAAGCAAGCAACCCGGCTTTGCTGAGGCTTTGTGAGGTTGAAAGAAATACCATTGGGGCGCCTGGGTGGCTCAGTTAGTTAAGCACCCAACTTTAGCTCAGGTCATGATCTCAAGGTTTATAAGTTTGAGCCCCACGTTCAACTCTGTACTGACAGCTCAGAGCCTGGAGCCTGCTTCTGATTCTGTGTCTCCCTCTCTCTCTCTCTCTGTCCCTCTCCCACTCACACACATTCTCTCTCCTTCAAATATAAATAAACATTAAAAAAAGTTTAATAAAAACCCAAACCATTAGTGAAAGTCTCAGGGCCAATGTCTGGTGCAGAATAGTCCCAAATAAACACTGGCTTCCTTCCTCTTCTCTAATGTCCACCATCTGACACCTCCCTGAGGCCAGGATCCTGCCTGGTCATCTCTCTCCTTTGTACCCAGCAGTGGACTGTATCCGTTTTAGGCACTCAGATATTGAGGACAGGCCTCTCTTCATAACACTTCAGTGGCCTGTTAGTATAAGGACTTTCTCGCAAGGAAACCAAAGAAAGCCTGATACATATTGGCAGGACAGATATAAGTGTTTCCACATCACCCACGAGGCAGACCCAGCCGTCTGGTTTGCCCCAGACTTTGCCAGTGTGTCACCAAAAGCCCTGTGTCCCTCAGGAAAACCTGTAGCCCTGGGCAGACGGGACAACTGGTCACCCTCTCACCACTTCCAGCTTAACGCACTATCCGGCTGTCTCAGGCTCGTGTTCCCAGGTCCCATTGGCAACTCCCTTGTTCCTGAAGGAAGGAGGGGGTAGAGAGTGGGAAGGAGGAGAGAAGGGAGGGGTGAGGAGGGAGGGAGGGTAGCCGTTTCTTTAGCCCCTTTCCAGGTGTGATGTCTAGGTCAGGGGCAGGCTGCCCCTTCCAGCCATCCTCACCTTACCTGCCCTTGTCTCTCAGAGCACTGGTGCCCCCTCTGGAGTCCCAGGTCAGGTGTGGTATCGTCCACATTCTGTGCGGGGTAAACCCCAGTTCTGCACAGGGGGACACGGAATGGGGGCCAGATGTTTCCTGTGCTGGCGGTGGGTTTGTGTCATGGGAAAGGAACCCCAAATTATGAGACTTATCAGCCCTTATGGGCATATCAGCCCATCTTCCTTTCTGGGGGTGGGGAGAGGGAGAGGGAGGAAGAGAGAGAGAGAGATAGAGAGAGGGAGAGAGACCTTTACTCTGGAAGGTAAACAGATCTTCTCTAGGGAAGGGGGTAGGGGGTGTAAGCAAATCCCTCGGGAGCTGATACACACTCTCTCTCTAGCTTCCAAGGCATGTTTGCTATTCGATAACCCTCGAACAAACCTTGATCAGTGCCCAGGCCACGCAGAAACGTGAAAATATCCGCAGAGAATGGCCTCCCCACAGAGAGGATAGTGCATTCGTGAAACAAAAATAATACGCTGTAAAAAAATGTTCAGAGAATCAGAAATCTTGTAAAGTGAAAATGCTAAGGAATAAAAATTTCAAAGGGACGAAAGAAAAAGACGAGTCTATCTTCTGGGAATCAGATCAAAATGGACAAAAAGATGGGAAATGAGGGAGAAAAGTTATGACAAGGGGATGAATACACGAGGCTCAATACCCACCTAATGAAGGGGTTCCAGAAAACATGGGGAAAGAAGAAAAGGGAGCATAATTATCAAAGGGTCGATGCAGCTCCCGGAGCGGGAGAACGTGGCTCCACACCAGCAGGGACTGGAGGGCACAGTAAATGAAGGCCGTCTGGGTGTCGCCAGGGTGGGGCATCCTGGCGTGAGGTCCTGCGGCAGGACAGGACGGGACAGTCCCCTGAGGGCTCGGGCCAGTGCACTCCTTGCAGAATTGAGAACGCGAAGGGTGCTTCACCTTCCTCCTTCACAGCTCTGTATCCTCGGATTCTATTTCTGGAAGACCCCAGGGTCATCTTCCCTGGGCCTCCACTGCCTTCCAGTTTCCACCATCCTCCTGCCGGAGGAGCCCAGGTACCTGCCTGTCCTTGGGGCTTCTTCTCACTCTGCCTGCCCCACCCCTGTCTCCCCTTGGGGGCAGCTCCCCAGCCCGGAAGCAACCCGGCTCTGGAAGAGCGCCTTATCCTTACCCTTGGAGGGGCCCCCAGGGTCCGCCCCCCACCGCAGGGCAGCTGAGAGCCCCACGTGACTGTCCAAGGCAGATGTTTCCTGCTCCCTGGGGAATGCTGTGTCAGTGGCCAGGCAAGCCCCAGAGCTGACATCTCCCTGACCCACCATGGGCCCCAACCCGCTGCCGCTGCTGCTGGTGGGACTGGCAGGTAAGGTGAGAAGGGGCTGCGCTCTGGGCCCCGTGAAGTCCGATCGGTGCCCAGGAGTAACTGGCGTGGTGGTAGCACCAGTGACATAGGTAGGGCCCTGAAGCTGGACGTCTAGTTCCCCGTGCCCCTGGGCCAAGTGGGTGGGCTGGAAAGGTCCCCGGGCTCGCATTCCCACCTCCCTTCCTTCCGCAGCCCAGGCAGCCACCGGCAGCTTCCCGGAGGTGCTGCAGGCCCCCGTTGGGGGCTCCATTCTGGTGCAGTGCCACTACCGGCTCCAGGACGTCAAGGCTCGCAAGGTGTGGTGCCGGTTCCTGCCGGATGGCTGCCAGCCCTTGGTGTCCTCGGCGGTGGATCGCGGAGCCCCGGCGGGCGGCCGCATGTTCCTCACGGACCTGGGGGGCGGCCTGCTCCAGGTGGAGATGATCACCCTGCGGGAGGAGGACACGGGCGAGTACGGCTGCGTGGTGGAGGGGGCGGCGGGGACCCAGACGTTGCACAGGGTGGCCCTGGATGTCGTCCCTCCAGGTGAGTCATCCTAGGCTGGCCGTTGCTCCTCCCCACCCCCACCTGCTGCTCTCGGGCCCTTGGGGGGGGGGATGGGGACCCTTCGCGGGGTAGGGGGGTGCGGACTGGGACAGCACCCCGGGGAGCGGAAGCGAAGCTGGGTGAGCAGTCAGAGATAACCGAGCCGGGACAGCAGGTCCCTTCCCCCTCCTGCACTAGCGGGGTTTCCCCGCTGGAAGGCACGTCTGTCCTTCCGCACCCATGGCCTTGACCTCCTCATCCCGCATTTTCCACATACTTGATGCTTTATTTTTTTCCTTAGAAACATTTTTATATTATTTTTTACATTTATTTATTTTTGAGAGACAGAGACAGAACACAAGCGGGGGAGGGGCAGAGACAGAGAGAGGGAGACCCAGCATCCGAAGCAGGTTCCAGGCTCTGAGCTGTCAGGACAGAGCCAGACCTGGGGCTCTAACTCACAAAAACTATGAGATCATGACCTGAGCTTAAGTCTGATGCTTGGCTGACTGAGACACCCAGACACCCCTTTCCTTAGAAATGTTTTAAACAACGTTTTAATTTGGGCATTTGTCAACTGGAATTTGGTTTTTACACCTTCCAGTTTATTACTCCCATTATAATGGGTTTGATGGCTTACAATGACCGAATTCGGATTTTATTGAATTTTACATCTTCACTGAGCATCTAGGATGCGCCTCACCTACAAGCAGGCGTGTTTAGTGCCTGGATTACTTCAACTCCTTTAGTTTTAACAATGAGAAAAGTCACTCCTGGTTCCCCCTGGGTTGCCAACCCTATCCTCTGCAGAGAAAGGACTTTATTTTGGTAGGCTGTGGTTTTCTCTCCCGGCCAACTTTCTAATGTCTAAGCATTTATTAAAAGAAAATTTTAAGGTAGGAGAAAAAATCTTCCAGAGAAATTGGATGTTGTAAAACAACACAAACACAAACACACAAACAAAAACAATGTCCTGTAGGGAAAACGGCCAGCTTCCTGCTGAAACAGAGCCTGTTTTCACCTTTCGCTTAGGGGTGATGATGTCTTTTTCGTCTTTAGGTCTTCCTTCCTCAAGTAATTTGTACCCAAGCCCAGAATAAGGAAATGAAGAAAGGCATTTTTCCTGCCCTTGGTTTTTTTCCCCATTTGTCAATTATGAGGACAGACTACGATGTCCTTAGAATCCCTTTCATCTCTGGTCCATGATTATTATTTTACATTGTAAATTTCCTGTTGGCCCTAGTCATTCCCTGTTCTCCTCCTTCCTTGGCACTGTAAGGTCTGGAAATTCAAGGCCATATGACAAGATGCACTGGGGAGAAAGGCAGGTGCTGGGGACCCGATGCTGTAGAGGGTGGATGCTTGGGCCTGGCTGGTGAAGCATTGCTTTCAGGGAGGATGTGGGTGGCTTAAAGGGCACATATAGGAAGATGCTGTGAAGACACAGCAGGATCTGGTTTGGCTTGGGGTGGGATGTGGGGATGGCGAGCCTCTGAGAAGAAGGAAGACCACACCTCCTGAGGGTCTAGAAGGACTGGCTGGGTTCCCAAGAGAGATCGTCTGGCCCAGAGAAACCAGCCCCGAGTCCAACAGCCAGAAGTTGAGCACAGTGGAGTAGGGACAATAGAAGCCTTGTCACAAAACTGGGTCTGGGGGTCTGAGCAAGGCTCTCAGCAAGGGTCCCTTGGTACTGTGTCACATTAGGGGTGACCCTGGAATTCCTCAGATCCTGAGGGGAGAGCTTGGGATGCTCCCCCCCCAGCAGGGGGTTACACGGTTGCAGGTAGATAGAGAAGTCTAGCGGGTTGTGCTGAGGCCCCTTTAGAGACCAGTGGATGAGTGAACAAGGTTGTCACTTCGGGACGGGAGTAGAGAGCCTATTCTGGGGTGGGGTGGAGAGGTGGGCGCAGATTATCCAGTGTGTGGATCCACATAGGCTGAGCAGCGTGAGAGGCCAGGGAGTGTGGGGGAACAGGTGAGGAAGGAATGCAAGGGCAATGGTTGGGAGCTGGTGGTGGAAGGGAAAGAGGGCTGGGTCACCAGTGGGTAAAGACAAAAAGAGTCTACCCTTGATCTCCAGAATGAGGGCCCCTAAGGAATATGCCAAGCCCCCATCTGTGTTTCTTGCTTGGGAACTGCCCTTCCTCGGCCCCACTCCCCCAGTCCCTCAGACCTCAACAGGTCCCCGACCCTATCCACACTGGGTATGTGCTCATGAATATTTCCTTCTGACTCAGCTCCTAGCCCAGAAGAGGAGGAGGATACCTATAAGGTTGGGAGTCTGGCTGATGGCCCCTCCTTAGACACTGCGGGCAGTGCCAGCCCTTTGGAACCCAGCCAGGATGAGAAGAGGTACTGATAAGAGCTGTATTCAGGGTCCAGGAAAAGGCTGGTGGTTGGAAAGGGTGGTGAAGGCTTATTCAGAGCCCCAGGCTAACTCAAAGGGAAACCTCACGGTTCCTTCCACCTCTGGGGAACTTCCCATCAGGCAGGAGGTCAGGCAGACCTCCCTGTCCACCCCAGTTCAACAGTGACCCCTTTATGCCCATGGGTCTCCGGCCAGAATAACCTGAAAATGTGTTTCTCTTCTGCCTTGCCTGAGCTGCCCTCCCCCTTCCATCCCCCAAATCCTCTTCTCCCAACCATGGCTCACCGGGAATTGCACCTTCCTGCCACCGCCCTGGGTTCCTGGTGAGCAGCTTCCTGCCAGGTTCAGGCCTGAGCTCTCCTATCCCTCTGTGTCCTTCAGCATCCTGTTGATCTGGGGCGCTGTGCTCCTGCTGGGCCTGCTGCTGGTGGCAGCCGTGCTGTTCGCTGTGATGGCCAAAAGGAGAGGTAGGCAGCAGTCTCCCTGCACACCCCAGCACTGCCCCCGCTGGTCCTGGACCGGCCAGTCTTGTAGACAATGCCGGGAGTCTAGGGCTGCTTCCCCTATAGAAGGGCTCATCTGGGCTTTAGGGAGGCGCCCGAGGCCCTAGAAGTCCCCAGCTGAGGGGCGGATGGGAGGAAGGAGACTCAGTGAGAGCCGGCCTGGGGACAGACAGGAATTGGACAGGGTGGGGCAGTGGGATAGAGACAGGTGCTGGGAGGAGGTGGGGAAGGGTTTCAGGAGATGGGCAGAGAGTNGAGAGTCTGACTAGGAAAGAGACTTCTGAGGGGGATGAGGGATGGGCGCTGAGCCAATACAGGAAGCAGACTGTGCTGCTGTCCTCTGTCCTCCCAGGGAACAGGCTTGGTGTCTGTGGCCAATCTCAGAGCAGCGGAGTTTCAGGCATGGTAAGAGGCCTCTGCAGGCCCCCAGCCAAATTCCCTGGATCTTCCATCTGCGCAGCTCACTGAGAGGTCCCAGGATGAGGGGGTAGTAAAAGACGGGGACCCGGTCAGAGTCCAAACCCTCTTCCTGAATGCTATGAACTTGGCACCGGTGGTCTTCCACCTTCCTACCTTGGTATTTCACCCTCCCAGATTTGGGGAGAAACTTGGGGCTTGAAAATCTTCCGAGTGAAGCCTTCTTCCTCACTGACGTACTCAGGATTTGAGAGACAGAGCCAGTGTGGTCCTGGGCTTCCCCCCAGAGGAAACTGGGGCAGAAGGAGGCATTCTCTCTGCCTCATTTGTCTGCTTTTCTTACAGGCCTCCTCCTTAGTGGTCCACCACATCAGTGACTCTGGCCTGGGAGTTGATTTGCCATCGGACATACCGTATGCTAGACTCGACTCGCCACCTTCCTTTGACAGCACCACCTATAGCAGCCTACCTTTTGATCCTCCATCAGGGGAATCCCCACCCCCAGTCCAGTCCTCATCGCCCCCTCTGCCTCCTAAGGTCTTGCTGTACTCCAAGCCTGTGACATATGCCACAGTCATCTTCCCTGGAAGGGACAAGGGTGGAGGGGCCACCTGTGAGCCAGCCCAGGACCCACCGACTAGCCAAACGCCACCCAACTAAGCTGTTCACCATATTCTTTATTCACAGAGACCATCTTCAGAGTTCTACGCATCTAGTCAGCCTGCCTACACCATAGATCCTTAGGATATCAGAACAGCTGGGAATTTAGGATCTAATCTAACATCTTGACCCTTCTCATCTAAAAAGTGATACTTACATGTGATTGAGGTGTCCTGGGAACCCCCCATGCTGGTTCCTCTGCCCTTATACCACTGAGCTAAATAAACTCTGAATGATAATACATGAGCTCTTGATGGTTTTCGGGGAAGGAGAGGGCCTGAGTTTGACTATTCACGTAGCCTGGGAACTCTATAAAGATTCTGGTCCGGAGTTTGTGCTCTGATTTCCTGCCTGTCCTGCCAGTGAGGGCATGGCTTCATTCCTGGTCAGAATTCCGGGCTGCGGTCTGATTCAAGGGGGCACCAAGAAGGTGTCTTCAAATGTATATCCTGCTTTTCTCAAGATACCCGAGAGTACAGATACATTAGTTTGAGTCTAGAAATCTCTCCTGCCTTCTGCTCTGCACCTTGTGAACAAGTGACATCTTAAGACGGGACAACATAAGATGGGAGGAAGGGGAAAATGATAAGACTCAGGACAGATGGGATGGGAGAGATGGAGCTGAAAAGAAATAGGAGTAAGATCAGAAACTGAAATAAATCCCGTCTATTCCTTGGCAGCACAAAGGCTGTTCAAGAAGCAGGAGATAAAAGGCCTCTGCAGACAGGTTGTATCAGAGCTGGCTTTCTCTCAACTGGGTGGACATGTGGTAGCACTGTTGCCTTTGGCCTGACATCTAGGGCCTGGGAAGAGCCCGGTGGAGAGAAGGCATGGTGTGGGAAGAAGGGGAATGAGTGGTAAAGGTGTGGCCGTTGCTAAGTGTACATGAAAGCTAGTCTGGGCTGGGGGTGGAAGGGCCTTTAAGGTCTCTGCCAGGATTTCTTCTGAAACTGTTCAATTTGAAAGTCTTTGCCCATAGTGAGATGAGAGACAGGTGGAGAGGATGAGGTGCTCGGGGACCTATTCTTCTTATAATCACAGAGAGCTAGGCATAAAGAGGTTGTCACCATTGGAGGGGCCCTAGATTTGGTCTAGGTACCTGAGGTGAGGGGACAGGTGGGGCCTGTATCCTGCGTTCCAGCTGAGGAAGTCTAGTGATGCTATTTTCAGCAAGCTCTGGCAGGATATTCAGAGCTTCCCCTAATACAGTCTCAGCCTGTGACAGGACCTAAATTTATTTATGTCCCTATGGAGGCAGCAGCTGCCCACCAATCAACTAAGCCCTCACTTTCCCTGGATAAGATGCCAGGGGACTTGCCTGCTGGGGAGGAGGGGTGGTGAGGGGTGGAGATAATTCAGGGGAAGGGCAGGATAAAGTCTAAAAGAACCCTTCTGGGAAAAACCTGGTCTGGATATAGTCTGAACTTTTTCGAGCCTGACAGAAGTAAATGTATATTTAACAACACAAAGGAAAATACTAAGATCCATTGACTGGTAGAGAAGATAGGCAGAGGAAGGGGAAATATATGAATTCCATCATTGCTTATGGTAGAAGTCTATGAATACCGACCCAAGTCTCCGTTAAAAAGTAACTTCTGAGATGAAAAGATGGATCTTCTATATTTTATCATAAAAACACATGAAAACAAAAGAAAATGCAGGTGACATGACCAGCCCATTGCTTCATATCAGAACCTTTGGAATGTAGCTAACAGAGTTCTCAGAGGAAAAGTCACACCCTCAACAATAAGAATTAAGCATCTGACTCAAATTGCTAGTTCATTTTAAAGGAGAAAAATTATGTAACTAATACATAAATAAAAGAGCTTATTCTTTGAAATGAAATATAAGAAACAGTATTAGCTAACTTACTCACAAAGAAGGATGAAATAAGAAATGACAAGGGGGAAATAATCACAGCTATAAAGACAATTTAAAAAAAATAATGAGAGTATTCTGTACTGCTGGTGGTGGTTAGGGTGGGAGGAATGAATATAGAGAAAGCCTGAAATAACTTCTTGGGGTGATTGAAATGTTCTCTGTTATGACTGTAGTAGTGCTCATATGGGTGTATATATTTGTCAAAACCCAACATTAAAATAGGTGCACTTTCTTGTATGCAAATTATGTTTTGATGAAGTTGATAGTTAAAAAAATATTTGAAAGGCCACTGGGGATTATTTAAAATAATATTAGAGAAGAAAATGCTGTTTATTACACAAAAGTCAGAAGCCATAAAGGAATTCATAGATACATTAAAACTGACACATTAAAATAGATTAAGGAAAGACTGGTATCTCTTTCTTCATGACAAAAGCATAATAAACAAAGACAAAACACAAAATGAAGAAAAATTCTGCAACTCGTATAAAGGCCAAAGGCCGAGAGCTCATTTCTCTAACCCCTATAAATCAATAGGTTATGGTCATAGGATATATAAATATAGCTCACAAAAAAAGGAAATATAAACAGTAAAGATGTTTAACTTCATCAAAGGGAAATGCAATTTAAAAATACATTGAAATGAATTAAAACAAAATGGTTTAAGAATTCAGAAAATTCTCTCTTCCATAAAAGCAACATGAAAACTGGCAAAAAATAGTTACAATCAACCTTTTTAGAACTCTGGAAACCAATGGCTGCATCAACCCAAGGAGTCTTTACTTAGGAAAATTGGCTTTTCCCACCTCTCATCTGATTTAAAACCCAACTTACTTACACATCTGTAAGTATTGATAGGCGCACCATTTATTAAGATGTAACTTTTTCAACACTTATAATATGAAAGAGTGGGGAAGGAATGGGGCTATATAGGAGCAAAGTTTTTGTATATTGTTGAAACTAAGTTGGTATACATATAAACTAGATTGTTTTAAATTAAAAGGCTAATTGTAATCCTTAGAGCAAGGAAACAACTCAAAAACATAGTAAAAGAAATAACAAGGGAATTAAAATGAAATTAAAATTGTGTATTTAATATAACAGAAGACAGTAGAGGAAGAGAGGGGCAACAAGATATAAGACAGGTAGAAAACAAGATGGCAGACATAAATCCTATCTTATCAGTAGTTAGTTACATTGAATGTAAGTAAACATTCCAATTAAAAGCCAGATATTGACAGAATGTATTAAAAGACACATGATCCAACTATATGCTTCCTATAAAAGACAAACTTTAGATTCAAAAATATGAGTAGGTTTACTACAAAAGGATGGAAACACATGTACCATGCAAACTAGCTAAAGAAAGGTGGAGTGGCTATATTAATGATATAAATTTTATATCAGATAAAAGGACATTTTATAATGATAAAAAAAATCAGTCCATTAAGAAGATATGATACTTATAAGTATATATGTACCTAACAATAGCATTTCAAAAGACATAAAGCAAAACTGACAGAACTAAAGGGAGAAATAAACAATTAAATAATAAGAGTTGTAGACTTCAGTATCCCACTTTCAACAATGGATAGAACAAGGTAGGTAGGTGGAAATAGCGGACATGAACAACACTATAAAAACCAACTAGACCTAATAGACATCTGTAGAACACTTCACCCAAATACAGCAAAATACAATACAAATTCTTCCAAGTATATATGCAACATTCTCCAGTATAGACCATATATCTAGTTATAAATAAGTTCTTGAAACATTTAAAAAGGTTGAAATCATTCAAAGTATGCTTTCTGACTACAATGGAAAGAAATTAGAAATAAATAACAGAAGTAAATTTTGGAAACTCACAAATATGTGGAGATTAAACAACACACTTCTAAATGACAAGTGGGTCAACAAAGAAAGCATGAGAAATTATAATTTCTTTGAGATGAATAAATACAAAAACATGATATAGCAAAACTTAGGGGAGTCAGCAAATCAGTTCTTAGAGGGAAATTTATGGCTGTAAACACCTATTTTAAAAAAGAAAAAAGATCTCAAATAAACAACCCAACTTTCTACCTGAAGAAACTAGAAACTGAAGAGCAAATTAAGCCCAAAGTTAGCAGAAGGATGGAAATAATATAGAACAGAAATGAATGAAATGGAGAACAGGAAAAGAAAAAAAATCAACACAATCAGGTGTTGTTTCTCTGAAAAGATAAAAATTAATAAACCTTAGCTACGTTTACTTTCCTAGCCAAAAAAACAAACAAACAAACAAAAATCCAAACAAAGAGAAGCGTTAAATTACTAAATAAGGAATGAAAGTGGAGGGAGAATTACTGACTTTATGAGCTTAGAAGGATTATAAAAGGAAAATTGTGGACAATTATATATCATCAAAATAGATAACCTAGACGAAATGGACAAATTCCTAGAAAAGACACAAACCACTGAAAATGACTCAAGATTAAATCTCAATACATCTATAACAATTAAAGAGGTTTAATTCCTAGTCAAAAAGCTTCCCACGAAGAGAAGCCCAGGCCCAGTGGTTTCACTGGCGAATTCTACTAAACATTGAATGAGTTTTAAAACCAATCCTTCACAAACCCTCCCCAAAAATAGAAGGAACACTTCTTAACTCATTCTGTGAGGCCACCAATTTTACCTTGATCCAAAAGTCAAAGTGATCATAAGAGAGCTACTGGCCAACATCTCTTACAAACATATAGATGCAAAAATCCTCAACAAAAGACTAGTAGTGAATAGGACCCAGCAACAAAGAAAGGATTATATACTGAGACAGGATGGGATTTACCTCAGGAATGCAAGATTGGCTCCACACATGGAAATCAGTGATATATCACATTAATGGGAAAAAAAGGACCAAAACCACATGATCCTTTTAACAGATGACAGAAAAAGCATTTGACAAAATCCAGTACCCTATCATGATAACAAATGCTCAACAAACTAGGAAGAGCAGGGAATTTCTTCAATCTGATAAAGGGCAAAAGGGCATCTACAAAAAAACCTCACAGCTAACATCATACTTAAAGGTAAAAAACGGAAACCTTTGCCACTAGGATTGAGAAGAAGACAAAGATGTCCACTCTTGCCCCTTTCACTTAATACTGTACTATAGGTTCCAGCAAGTGTAATTAGGCAAGAAAAAAATAAAATAAAAAGAAAAGGGAGAATTATTGGAAACGAAGAAGTAAAATGATTTCTATTTGCAGATGACATGATCTTATATATGCAAAATCCTAAGGAATCCATAAAAAGCCCAGAGATCTAAATGAGTTCAATACAAAATCAATACATAAAAATCAGTTTTATTTCTATGCATTAGCAGTGAACATTTCAAAAATGAAATTAAGAAATCAATTCCATTAGAATAGAACCAAGAATAAAATACTTAGGCATACGTTTAACAAAAGAGTAAAGACCTATACATGGTAAACTATAAGACATTATTGAAAAAAATTTAAAAAGACCTAATTATATGGAAAAGATATGACATCTTCATGGATCAGAAAATTCAATATTGTTAAGATAGCAATTCTCCAATTTATTTACAGATTCAACTCAATCCCTATCAAAATTACAGCTGTCCTTTTTGTAGAAATCGACGAGCTGATCCTCAAAGTCATATGGAAATGGAAGGGACCCTGAACAGCTAAAACAGCCTTAAAGAATATTAAAGTTGGAGGACTCATACTTCCTGATTTTAAAACTTACTACAAAGCTACAATAATCAAGATGGTGTGCACAGAGAACAATGGGACAGAACCAAGAGTTCAGAAGCAGACCCATACATCTAACAAAACCATACATCAACAAGAGTACCATTTAAATGGGGAAAGAGTAGTCTTCTTAACAAATAGTGTTGAGACAGTAGATACCACATGCAAAGAATGATTTGGAAACTTTCTTCACCCTCTATGCAAAAAAAAAAAAAAAAAAAAAAGTCAAAATGAATCAAAGACTAAAAAGAGCTAAAACTATATAAAACTCTTAGGAAAAAACAGGAATAAACCTTTGTGATTTCTATGATAGAACACTTAGAGCATGAGCAACCAAAAACAAACAAAAAAACCCCATATAAATTGGACTTCATCAAAACTTAACGCTTTTGTGCTGCAAAATGATAGTGTCATGAAAGTGAAGAGACAATTCACAGAGAGAAAATAAAATATGTGTAAATCAAATCTGATAAGGGCCTAGTAAGATAATGTATTTTTAAAAACTCTTTGAGCTCAACAATAAAAAAAAGCATATAATCCAATAAAAAATGGGCAGAAGATTCCAAAAGACATTTTCCCAAGAAGACAACAAGTGGCCAGTAAGCTTGTAAAAATGCTCAACAAGGAGGGCCTGGGCGGCTCAGTTGGTTGACCATCTGACACTTGATTTCAGCTCAGGTCATGATCTCACAGGTTTGTGAGTTCAAGCCCTGTGTAGGGCTCCATGCTGACAGTGCGGAGCCTGCTTGGAATTCTGTTTCTCCCTCCTTCTTTACCGCTCCCCCACTCTTTCTCTCTCTCTCTCAAAATAAATAAACTTTTAAAGAAGTGCTTAACTTGATTAGTCCTAAAGGAAATGCAAATCAACACCACAATAGGTACCACTTCATACCCACTAGAATACAAGTGTTGGGGATCTGGAGCCTTCACACATTGCTGGGGGGAATGTAAAATGGTACTGTAGTTTTGGAAAACAGTTTGACAGTTCCTTAAGAAGTTAAACACAAGAGTTTCTGCATAACCCAACAATTCTATTCCCAGGCATGTACCCAAGAGAAATGAAAATGTATGTTCACACAAAAACTTGCACACAAATGCTTATAGTAGTGTTATTCGCAATAGCTGAAAAGTGGAAACAACACAGGCATCCATAAGCTGGTGAATGGGAGGCGAAGCATGGCACATCCATACACTGGAATGCTCTCCGATCATAAAAACAAACTCTACCACATGGATGAGCCTTGGAAGGATCATGCTAAGTGGAAGAAGTCTGATGCAAAAGGCTGTATATTACGATTTCATTTATACAAAATGTCCAGAAAAGGCAAATCCGCTGAGACAGGAAGAGGATTCCTAGGGGTTGGGGGAAGAGGCACTGGGTAGTGAATGCTAATGGCACAGAGTTCCCTTTTAGGGTGATAAAAACATTCTGGAATCAGATAGTGGTGATGGTTGCATAACTTTGTGATATACTAAGAGCCACTGAATGGAGTATCTTTCAAAATGGTGAGTTCTATCTCAATATTAAGAAATGCCAAAAGGGAAACAAATGGCAAGAGAAAAAAAAAGAGAAAGAAAAAAGGAAAGAACACCACAGTATGCCTAGTTAGTATCATTTATGGGAAAGAAGGGTGCAGTACAAAATATATGTGATTGCTTGCATGTGCACAGAATAATGCTTTAAGGATATACAAAGAAGTGGTAACACAGATCCTGGAGGACAAGAATGGGAAAGACTTTCACTAATAAGACACTTTTGTTCCTTTTGAATTTTGGGCCACATAAATGTATAATCTATATTTAAATATAAAAATTAAATTGATAGTAATTGCTAACACATACTGAGTGCTTATTTTGTGCCAGGTATCGTTCTAAGCACTTTATTTTCATAATGATGCTCTTTTGTTCTATTTTTATCCTCACTTACAGAAAGGGAAACAGAAGCATAAAGAAGATAAATTTTGTGCCCAAAGTAACACAGCTAATAAGCATCAGAGCTAGAATCTGAACACAGGCTGTGTGGCTCCAGAGCCTTCTCTTTACTGCTGCTCTATGCTGTCTCAAAGAAA
This sequence comes from Crocuta crocuta, assembly GCF_008692635.1. Taxonomy (NCBI): domain Eukaryota; kingdom Metazoa; phylum Chordata; class Mammalia; order Carnivora; family Hyaenidae; genus Crocuta; species Crocuta crocuta. The sequence continues at coordinate 7,310,150 of NW_027530179.1, forward strand.
TTTAAAGGAGTGGAAGAGAGAAGAGGGGGAAAGTGGGCGAGAAGGAGAAAGAAGGAGGGGTAAGAGAGAGAGGAAAGGAAGGGGTGTAAGGTGGGAGTAGAGGGAGAGGAGGAAGAGCAACAAGAATAAGGAGAAAAGGGGGAGTAGGTGAGAAGGGAGCAGGGAATGCACAGACTAGACAGCATGTTTTAAATGGCAAGTTCAGGGCTCCTTTCCCCAGATCCTGAGCTGCCTGTCCTTACAATTCTGATCATGGTCGTTTGAACAGAATATTGACGATTGGGTATAGGATAGCCTACCATAGGCTAGGTCCCATGGAAGCCTCTATAGCCTAGTGCACAACTCTGGAAGAACATTTGAGTTAGAATGCCAGCTCTACCATTTTGTGGCTGTGTTTCCTGTAGTATGACCTTTCTAAGCTTTGGTTTCTTCATCAGTAATATGGGGATAATAAAAATACTTGCTTCGCAGAGGTGATAAAAAGACTTAAAGAATGTATTTCAAGCAGTTAGTATAGTGCCTGTCACAGAGTAAGTGAACAATAAATGGTAGCTATCTTAACGTTAATTAACACTCTCTGAACACTAGATGGTTGAGTTATAAAGTGTAAAAATCAGTGGGAAGGTCATGCTCTGTGTAAGAAAGGCCATCAAACCGATAAAGGTCAAAGGCTCTAGAAAGGGAGAATAAAACAGAGGAGGGCTAGCGTCATATACACTTTGGCAATTTCACAGTTTCACATGGAAATCCCCAAGTCATACAGTGCAAAAGAGAAATGGGTTTCTCTGCTGGCACCAGCCGTATAGACCTCTCCAAAGATGCCTTGACATCTTAGGAGCTCATTACCACACATCTGTGCCAAGGGGGCAACATCAGAACACTTTTACTGCTGGCCTTCCTTAAGTATCCACAACCTCTGTATTAGGGCTGTGTTTTCTGTCTTAATGATCTCACCTTACATAAGAAGCAGTCAGTTCATCCCAGAGCCTCCCAGGTCTCCAGTCTACCAGTAGTTTTAGTTTCTGCCTCAGTTGTGCCAATAACTGTTAAGAGTTAAGGAAGATCTATGTTTCATGCTTCAGAAACATAGGCTTTTATTTTGACAAAGATATACATAGTGGTGAGTGTAAAAGGCCAGTATATTTAATATGTACACTATACAGTATCTTAAAAAGGAGAACTTGGATCATTTCTTTGGGTTATATACAAGAGAACCATGGTCCCTTCAGATGATTTTTTTTAACATACACATTCTTGAATTTCTTCTTCATCTTTATTCTCCTTGTCATCAGCCACTCTGTCAAGTCCTGAAAGCAGGAACATAATATCACAAACCCAAAGAAAGTCCTCAGTGCTTACAAATGTAACTCATGGCCCTAGAAAAGGAGGGGATTTGCTGGGCCCTGAGGCAAGGAACTATATTTCCTTCCTCTCCTTCCCTTGACCACATCTTCCATTTACCTTCACAGACATTACATTGTTAATTCTAAGGCTTCTTTCTCCCTTAGTGACCATCCAGCTACTCCACAGAAATGACCTAGTGGTTTAAGCTGGGATCAAGGAGGAACTTTCAATGCCTGAGGGTTACAGATGCTGAAATAAAGGGCTGAGAGAGGCTCTCATATGATTTAACAATATAAGGGACCCCTCTGTCTGGGCTGGGTCCAGCACTAATGAGAGGATAATTTCCTGTAGAGCAAGGACTAACTCCATACAGCCATGTGTCTCTTCTTACTTTGGAGCAGCCCTTGGCTGCCTGTAAGAATCCGAGACTGTAACGTCTCTCAGACAAGGGTTCCAGGAAGGAATGCTTACTCTGTTTTCCTAAAGTTCCTCCAAAGGAGTTGTTTTCCTCCAGGAAGTCTCCCTCTATCCAAATCCTGGTCAAGAAGGTGTCAAAAGGTCTGATGATGTTAGTCAAGGATGTGGCTTCTCTCTTTCCATATCTTATTACAGAGGCTTTAAGCTCAGAGACCCACTGGTGATAGACTGGGCAGGTCACACATCGAGAGAAGAACTCCTTAAAGTACTGAAAGGAGAGGGAAGTCCGTGAGCTCAAGGATGACCACGGTCTTCCTCCAGTCCGCTCCACCAGGAATTCCCACAGTGCTCACTCAGCACACTCACTCCGGGCTTGGGGGAGGAGATACAGGGGAACTGGAACGGCTGAGACACAGAAGGCAGGGATGTAGGGAGATGTGTCAAATGGAGCCAGAGTGGGTCCACTGAGAAGGGCTGGATGTTAACATCCTAACGGTACAGGGCAGTAGCTGTGCAAAGGCAGAAAGTCGGGAGTCTGGTCCTGTCTACATGCAAGAATATCTGGGAGGGTACAAGGGGTCTGTGGAAAGACTTCCTAGGTGGAGGAATAAAAGGGTTTGAGGAGGAAAGAGAGACAGAGGCAGCAAGGAGAAGAGAAAGGGGGAGATGCAGGTGTCAGAAAGTGCATCACAGGATCAAACAAGAACTTCGGTGTCAGGTGAAGGACAGCAGAGAAACAGGTACCTTGAGGGTCTGGCCTCGAGTCTCTGGGGGGGTATGCATGAAGACACCCTCTGGCATCTTCTGTAACATCAGCACATGGCACTCCAGGAACCGGACAAAGCCATGTGAACCGAACAGTGAGGCATTGGTTCTTTTCACCAACTGGCAAGCCTTGGAGAAGTGCTGCTCAAACAGATTCCACTGTGAGTCCTGGGCAAACCTGGAGGGAAAGAGGCACAGCTCGCAGCTCTATCCCCTGCTTGCCGACCACAGCTCTTTCACAGAGAGAGCACCGCTTCTTTCAGGACGTAAGACCTCCTGGGCGGCCGCACTGTGATGCTGGCAAGTGGCCAAGGCTGCTGCTAACTCATACGAAGGAGGCTTTAAAGGAGACTGTGGGTGACCCAGGACTTAAATGTAAGCTTCAACTTAACTCTCAACCTATAGGCCCAAACCTGCTAAGGCCAAGAAGAACCCCTTCTACTAAGATGAGAGGGATGAGAGGTAAAAGGTCCTTAGTAGTTTAGAGCTGCAGAATAGCCCTGCCTGGAGGGGTAAAAGGCAGTAGCTTAACTGACCCCATGGTGTCCTTAAGTTTCTAGGCTTTCCCACTGAGTAAGACTCTGATACCCCACATTACCACATGGCCAGAGACGAGTGGACCCCCAGCATGACATTACTCTGAGAGTTCAGAATGCAGCTGTGCTCATAGCATTGAATGAAATGCAGACACTCGCCAAAGGGCCGACATAGCAATCCTGTGGACAGAGAAGGTAACCAGGCTGGGATGAGGTGTCCACCGTAGGAACTGGTATAGAAGGTACGTGTACAGGGGAGCAGGTAACACCTGAAATGCAGACATCCTGAATCACAATGTGATTCCTAGACTTTAAAGAACCAGGGGTTGGAGCAGGGGCGATGCCCAAGGGACAGCTCATGACTACCTGTGTTCCAAACACAGGGCCCGATCCGAGGTCTGAATCCTTTAGGAGTATAGCAGAGGCCTGCACAAGATTTACCTTTTCCGTAGAGCAGCAGATCTAAGCAAGCAGAATAGAAGCAGGCTAGGCCAAGGACATCATGGCCCTGGGAAATGAGCACCCACTGACTCTCCAGCACACGGACACACAGGTCAAATCTGCCAAGAGACAGAGCTACTGGGACCAGCTGAGGAGGACGGAGGGTGGTACAGGGAAGAGAGGATTTTACATCTTCAAAGCAGCCTAACATCCCCTAGATTTCCCTGCCTGGGCTCTATTTACATAGAAAGTATCTGTGCCTGAGATCACACCTGCTTCTAAGCAAATGAAGTGGGAAAATGCCTCTGAGACAGCTTCTTTCCTGAGCTACTACAATTACCTACTTCTCTGCAGAGAAATGGAGGAGGAGGAGGAGGAGGAAGAGGAGACAAAGGAGGAAGAGGAGGAGGAAAAAGAGGAGGAGTAGGAGGAGGTGGAAGAGTAGGAGAGAAAGTAGGGAAGAGGAGGGGAAGGGGGAGAAGGTGAGGAAAGAGGGAGGAGAGGAAAGGAGAGGCGGGGAAAAGAATGATACGTCTCAGCTCAGACTCTGTTTCCACTCCTGAATCCCGCACTTAAGACAATGCTTCCTGGAATGACTAGAGAAGACACAGTCTGGCTGTAAGAAATGGAACAGCATCTCCCTCTCCATTTCAGACTCCTTTGGGAGAGCATACCCTCCCCTCTTAGGCAACAAATACAAATGACAGAAAATAATCTTAATACTTCTTCTTCAGAAATGCAGATCTGAAGAGAACTGAGAGAACCAGATTCTCCAGAGCTGGTTTCTTGAGGTGTCTGCATATCTCATGAGCTTGAAAACCTAAGGAGGTTAAAGAGCACATATGAGGTCTAGTTTGAACGTGGCCTCTCTAAAAGCTCTAGGCCCACCAGCCCCATGCCACATTACCCAGCTTGATGGAGAAGTCGAGATGGCCGAGGCAGAGCTTGGTGTAGGCCAAGGCCTGCATGAGCTGGGCCGTGGCCAATAGTCCCTCCCTGGAGAACCAACATAGGCTGCTTTTCTGAATGGCCATCTGCTCACAGTGCAGCCACCTGTCCCTGTCACCCATATTTTGGGAGAACTGGGACACGGCCACATAGGTAGAGACAACCTGCAGGTGAAACAAACACAGGCCAAAATATTCTGAAAAAATGAAACGAAAATCTATTCTCCTCTTTCACTACCCCAACAATAATAGGCCTGCCTATCGTTGTTTTAATTACTGTACATCCATGCCACACCTTCATCTTGTCCCTTTCCTGCATAAGAGCTCTCTGTGGTGCCTTGCTGCTCATGTGATGGGGACCTGCCGATCATCCCCACCGCCTGATCTTCAAATGAACCACTTTCTCTAGCTGCCCTCTTCTTGTTTTCTAAGCCCAGACTTCCTCTTCAAAACACTGGCCAAACTGTACTTCTACATTTTCTCTAGTGAAGGCCTGTGATGCCTGCTCCTTAGCACTCTTCAGAACTGCTGCCCGGATGTCTAGTGTCCGCATGTGCACATCTGACGTCACTGATGACTGTCTTCTTAAAACATGGTCTTTGCTAGGCTCTGAGAACATCAGAGTCTCTTGGAAACTTCCGTTTCTTTTGCCAATTTCTCCTTATGACTCTGAGCTCTTAACATTGGAATGCCCATTATGTGCCAGGTACTACTCTTGATTCCAGGGCAACAGACAATAGATCAGTGAAATATATAGAATGTTAAATGATAATAAATGCAATGGAGAAAAATTACCTAGTTTCATGGCTTTTAATACCATTTACACACTGATGACCCCTGAATTTCTATGTCCAGCCCAGACCACTCCCATATACACCCACATTCGTATATTCAATTGCCTACTTAGCATCTCCACCTAGATGTCTAATAGGCATCTCATATTAAACATGTTTCTAAACCCTGGTTTTAGTCTTCTCCCAGATCTGCTCCTTCTGCAGACTGCCCCCATCCCAATTAAGAGCATCTTTATCCCCCTAGAAGTCTAACAAATCTTGGGATTATCCTTGACTCTTTTTTCTCTCCCATCCCAGAACTGATCCAAGAGTGAATCCTGTTGGCTCTCTCTTGACAGAAGACCACTTCTCCCCACTTCCTCCGCCACCACAATCTCTTGCCTGTATCACTGCACTAGGCTCCTAACTTGCCTCCTTGCTTCCCCCCTTGCCTCCTTTGGTTGATTCTCTCAACACAGCAGACAGAATGATCCTATTGAGATATAAGTAGACTCTGTCACTCCTCTTCTCAGAACCTGCCCCTGGCTTCCCGTCTTCTTTGAAGTCCAAACCCTGACTCTTGCCCCAGAGGCCTGCACCATCTGCCATCTACCCCCTTCCTTCCCCAGCTCTCTGACTCATCTCCTCATTCTGTCTCCTCCCCTCTAGACACATCGGCCTCCTCACTGTTCCCCACAGAGAGAGCATGTCTTGTGCATTCACTGTGCCTTTTGTTGTCCACTCTTCTCCCTTATAGCCATGTGGCTTACTTTCTCATCTCCTTCAGAGATTTGTCCAAATGTCATCTGCTCAGTGAGGCCTTCCCTAGCACCTTGTTTAAAACTGTACCCACTTCCCCAGCTCCTAGAACCCCATGGCCCCCTGCCTCCCCTTAATTTTTGTCCTTGCATTTATTAGCACCTAACATTCTATAAATTTCACTGATCTGGAATATGTTTTCCTGGAATCAAGATTAGTGCCTGGCATATAATGGGTGTTCATCAAATATTTATAGAACATATGGATAAAAAAGACAGATAGACAGATGGACACTAAAATTAGGAAGACATTTCCCTTCCTTTTTTCCCCCTAAGTCAGCAATTCTAATCCTTTTTTGGAGCATGGACTTCTTTGAGAATCTGATGAAAGCTATGACCCCTTCCCAACCTCCCACCACTTCTGAACATATGCACAAAAGCCAAGATTTAGTTCAGAAAACTCACAGACAGCCAGACCTGGAAACCCACCTAAAAACTGCGACAGAAGAGATGTTGCTCAAACATATGATAGGCATGTCCCGTTAAGTCTGGGTTATTGTGGAACCATGCTAAACCCAGGAAGCTCTCTCCCTAGCATTTAGGTTTCTGAGTGAGGTCCAGCGGTAAAGCAAGGACTGGCTTACCTGGGCTTCATTTGCAAACTCCTCAGCAGAGTTCTTCTGCATAAGAATGGCAAGGCAGGTAAACCTGCGGCTGCTGGCCGTGGCCTCCAGGCTGTAGAGCTGCCAGAGCAGGGAGAGGCAGTGCACCCGCTGCTGCAGGACCGCCAGCTTCTTCTTACTGTTATGAAGCACAGAGCGCTTAGCGTGCCCTCAGTCTGCACCAGTGCCCAGCTGTCCCTCCCCACAAAAATCCACATGTACTCATCAGGGGGCCAGCTATAGACTTTCAAACTCAGAAATGCTCCCAGGATGCCATTACTTCTAATCTCATAAGCCTTCTGAAATCATTTTTTTCCCCTTAAAGTAGGCTCCAATCCCAGCATAGAGCTTGAACTCATGACCCTGAGATTAATAGTCACATGCTCTACTGACTGAGCCAGCTAAGTGGTCCAAGTCATTCCTCTTGATTGGAAAAATTCAGAAAAGTATTTTTAATAAGTTCATTCTTTGAATTGCTATTTTGAATATATTTCCTATTATTATAGCTCAATAACTGGTAGCAATTTATTATTTTTATATATATCAGAAATAATATTAAATTGCTACATATATGTATATATACATGCCTATGTGTACATATGTATACACATATACATATGTGTATCTTGATTTGAAAAAGACAGTGTAAAGACACCATGCTTCAAAAACAAAAGAAGTCCTGGGACACCTGGGTGGCTCAATTGGTTAAGCATCTGACTCTTGATTTTGTCTTGGGTCATGATCTCATAGTTCTGTGAGTCCGAGCCCCACACTGGGCTCAGTGCTGACAGTGTGGAGCCTGCTTGGGATTCTCACTCCCTCTTTCTCTGTCCCTCCTCCACTCACACTCTCTCTTTCTTGAGAGAAAAAAAAAAAAAGTCCTCATTCTGCTACATTTCAATGGCTCAGAGAGTAACGTCGAGGAACTAGAACTGCTCTATGTTTGAAAAGCAGAGTCTTAGGTCAATAAGAGCGACACTCCAGGCTGGGCCCTGGTTTAATTCTCTGTGATGGTGAAGGGGTTGCGATGACTTGGCCAGGCTCCTCACTTCTCACTAGGGTTGGCTGGAGGTCGGCTGAGGGAACAGGAATGCCAGTATTTTTCCAGGAATGTTTGGAAAAGGACACCAAACCAGGTCCAAGGGAAACTCCTTTTCAGCAGCCGAAGGCCTTGCCTGGCCAGTTTTTTGGCTAAGGTGATCTGTCCCATGTTGATACAGACCTGGAGATGGGGAAAATGAGAAACAGTAATATAAACATGGGAAGGGTACTACGGATGAGGTTCTGGACTTCTGGCGCCTTCATTTGGGGCTCGTGAGGCGCTGGAGTGAGAGAGCCACAGCAGGGCATGGCCACACTAAAGAGCACCAGGAGGGCCGTGCACATGGAAAGGAGAAAATAGGATCGTGGAGAAAACATCCTCCTTTCTCAGGTCCCATGTATTTGTCAGTGAATAGAGTAAGGCTGTGATTTAGAAAGTGATGCTGCTGGACTGAGATGGGACTGTCAGTTGAGTAGAGATACATGCCACTGAATGGATCTGAAATATCACCAAAATCTTTCTCTGTCTTCCTCGACAGTGCACCCATCACTGTGTTGGTGGGGAGCAGGAGCTGAAGAACTACCTTGAGGTTATCATAGCCTTCACATTTTAAGACTAATCCCTCCAAGAAAGTGATAGAGCCTATGGTGATTCCAGAACAATCTTGGGAAGACTGAACAATAACTTCTTATAAAGGGAAAGAAATAATTATTTAATGTTGCTTCAAAGACTTCTGGGATGAAACACAAATAATGTGAAAATCTCTAATAATTCTCTTTGACATTCAACGGCATTATACACGTTTCTTAACCAGATTATCTTAAGGTTTATATTGAAATTAGCTTTTACTTAATTTTCTTTTTTAATTTTAAAGCTCAGCTCTCTGACAAAACACCCCCCATGGTTTTATAGAGTTATTATGTATAAACTGATAATTATACCAATACATTTTGTTCTCTTGACTTAATAACAGTGAGGCTGGGAAAAGTTGCTGAGCTGTCCTGAGTTATTCTTACACAATAAATAAATTTACTCCTATATATCTTTTGTAAATAGAGTGTCTCATGGCATGCTTTCCCTAGAGTTTCTATTTGTTATACAAATCTCATTCCCTGGGGAAGTCTGTTATGATATAGAATGATCTATAAAGTATATTATTTTTTTTTAAAGTAAGGTATAGAATGGAATATAGAGAGCTCCCATTTGTGTGCAACAAAGGAAAGAGACCATATGCATTTATGTGTGCCAACTCCTCTGGTAGAATACATAGAGATACATAAACCTGGGGAGGGGACATAGTAGCTGATTGGTGGGGTTGAGGGGGGGACTTTCAAGTGTGTGGTCTTTGTTTCCCCCCTATATTTACATCTATGTATTTGACCATAGCATTGTGTAAGTTTAAGGTGTACATGATGATTTTTTATTGAGATATAACTAACATATAATGTATTAATTTTAGGTATCCAACATAAATTTCTTTTCTTGATGATAAATTTTAAGATCTATTACCAACTTTCAAATACATAATAAAGAATTGCTAACTATAGTCACTATACTATATGCTACATTCCTAGAACTTATTTATAACTTGAAGTTTGTACCTTTTGACCACCTTAACCCAAATTTTGTCTACCACTCAAGTTGTCCTAAAACTAGTTTACATATACTCCATTGAGAAAAAGGCATGAATAAACAATTCACAGAAAAATAAATGACCAGTAAACATATAAAAATAACGTATCTTATTAAGAAATACATATTAAAGTACAATATAACTTTAATCTATGGATTAGCATGTTTAAAACAGAGTGATAACATCTGGTGTTAGTGAGGATGTGAAGAAATGGGAAAAATTTGATTTGATATACAAACAGTTCCCATCTTACAATGGTTTGACTTGACAATTTTTTGACTTTACAATGGTGTGAAAGTGGCATGGATTCAGTAGAAAATATAGTTTGAATTTTGATCTTTTCCTGGGGTAGCAACATACGTGTAGTATGATACTCTCTCGTATGCTGGGCGGCAGCAGTGGAAACACTCCCAGTCAGCCACAGAATCGTAAGGGTGAACAACCGGTGCACTTACAATCTGTTTTTCACTTTCAGTATAATACCCAATAAGTTACATGAAATATTCAACACTTTATTATAAAACAGGCCTGTGTTAGATAATTTTGCCCAACTGTAGGCTAATGTAAGTGTTCTCACTGAGTACGTTTAAGGTAAGCCAGACTAAACTACAATGTTTGGTTGGGTTAAATGTATTAATTAAATGCATTTTCAATTTGTGATGGGTATATTGGGTTCAGCTAAATGATATTTTCAACTTATCATGGGTTTATTGAGATGTAACCCCATCATAAGTTGAGGAAAATGACTCATTTTGATGGAAAACTTGGCAATGTATTTATTAAATGTAAAATCATTCATCTTCCACCTTACCTCTGGAAACTTCTCTTACAGAAACATTCTTACAAGGGAAGAAAGAGCTATTTACAAGAATATTCACTGTAGCAATGTTTACAGTAACCTCACATTAGAGACAACCTAAATGCATGTGAAGAAGGGACGGATTAAATAAACTTCGATACATGCATACAATGGAGTACTTGGCAACTGTAACTGACTGGGTGTGTACCAACATGCAAAAATGTTCAGTGTGTAATGTTAGGAATAAAAGAGAAGGTAGAATATGATTTACTTGAAAAATAACAATATACTATGTGTGTATATTTGGTGGAATTTGCACATTATTAACAATGCTGGGGGTAACGTGGAGCTCTTTTCACCTTCTACAAATTGTGTATTAATGAGTTTTGAATTTATTAAACCTATTATCACATTATCACATTTGTAATTGCATACAAAAAACAAAGAGATTTTTAAAAAGAAATAATAGGGTAACCTTCAAGGAGAAATAACTCAAACTTCAGGGTCACCCCCTGCCCTCACCTCTGACCGAAGACAGCAGAAAGTTGCCTCCTCAAACTGACAGATCTTCGCCTTGTGCTTTTTCAAAAATGAGAAGGCTGAAGGCTGGCCCAGAAGATTGCTTGCTTTCCTCAAATAAAAGAAGGCCTCCGAACAAGACAAGGGATGGAGAAACGGAATTAGGATTTGGGTAACGCCAGTGGTACGATTAGGATGAAGGCTGGAGTAAAGCTGTGCTGAGGTCAAGATGTGGATTGGAATCAGGGTTGGGTTCACAGTTATGGGGAGCTGGACAGCATGTGCATGTCAGGGGCAGGGCTGGCAGTGGTTGGTGCTCTTGGACTGGCATGTTCCCACTTCCTGTTTTCTTCCTAAACCCCTTCCAGCTCCTTTCTCTCTACTTTCCCATTTTTCACCCAAGCTCACTTGACAGTAAGAAATCCCAACCAAACTCCCCAAGTGAAAGCGCTGGGCTGAGGGGCAGGGAGCAGAGCTTGCTCACCATGTAATTATCTGACAGGTCCAAGGAGGCAGCTGCAGCCTCCAACAGGTAATAAAACGCACATGCGGTTTCTCCAATGACCAGGCAATGCCGCGTGAGTGGTGAGAGCACTAACTTCAGGATCTCCTCACAGTGACAGGGCTTTGTGGTCAACACGTCTTTCTCGGGGCTGGTCTGAGTCAGCTTCCTAGTCACCTGATCCAGGAACTCTTCCTCTGTTCTTTGTGGAGAGAAGATGAACTGAGAGTGGCCGCAAAGCAGCCACTCTTCTCGGGGCATTCCCAGGTCTCCGAGTCACTTTTCCAGAAAGCTCCCCTTTAGAACTCATTCCCCTCCATCTCTCCACGAGTTTTTGAAAATCAGGGACTTGATCTATTATGTCAAAGCCCTATTAGGGATTTTTTTTTAAGAACCTAAAGCCAATCTAAGTAGTGGCTAAGTGGGGGAACAACCACACTGAAGAGTAAACTAACGTGTGAAGTAAGCACACAACAATGACACAAGGCAATAACATCACATTTCTCTATTAGCATATTTGAACTTTGTCACAGCACATTTGAACGTTATTGTATACAATACCATCTTGTGCCACAACTGTGTCTTTCAGACAGGCAAAAATGACCTTCCTTTTACTGATGAGGAAATTGAGGCTTAGAGAGCCTAAGCACCTTCTGAATGACCTCACAGCTACTGAATGGAACCACAACTGGAGCTCACTTCTCTGATTCCTAGTGCAGTGCACTTTCCACAAGCAGGAGTTCAAAAGAGGTTACATCTCTCCGAGATGGACAGATGGGAACTGAGGAGGGCTTTGAAGAATGGTGAACACTCTGGTAAAAAGGAGGATGTGGAAGCCACTTAGTATTTCAAAAAGGGGGGGGATTGTGTGAGTAAAGATATACAGGTGAGTACGGGAAGGATTCATGAAGATACAGATTTTTTGTTTGAAACCATAAGAAATCAGGTTGGATAGCAGGATGGGAAACCCCAGCGTGGCTGGTGAAGCCAAGGTAGGGACATTTAAAATTGATGGGCTAGGCATTCGAATGCCAGGAGGCACATGATTAGGAAATGTAAATTCATTTTAATATCATCCAGAGCCAAATATAATTGAGAAGGCAAATTTTTAGTGGAGAAAAAATATGCTATATGTACAATGCATTTGAGAGCTATTAAATGAAGCTTCTCTTAAACACTAAGAAATAATTTCTCCACAAAGAATCAAAAACTGCCTTTCCAATTCTGTTAACTTGAATGCTGGGCTGAGGACAAGGCTCACTACTCCTGGGAGGTCAGAAGCATTCCTGGTCTGCAGGTGAGGGGAGTGCCACAGGTTAATGGTCACCTGTGTCTCACTTCCTGGCCCCCCACACCCACTCTCAGAATCTCTTTACCTGCAGTGTTCACTTGTGAAGCCCTCCTGACTTCTGCATTCTTTTGTCTGGAACTGAAAACTATCTGCAGGGAGGAAAAGATCATTATCTTTAATTATCCATCTTTGTATTAACTGAGAACATTTTGAATTCCTGACTACCTCTCCTCTGCAGCTTAGTTCATGACCTAATTGCCTCCCCCATTGTTAACATGGCAAGTTTAGGTTTAATATTAGCCTACATGCAAAATAGGATGGTAGATTACAAATTCCTAATCCTTCAAGTAGTAACTCCTCTCAAGCCTCTCCAACCAGTCCCTAATTCCATTTGCTAGAGAGATGAATAAAAAATATGTCCATCTGGTTTGATGGCTACTGCTTTTTAATGTCTATTTTTGAGAGGGAGGGAGAGATGGAAAGAGCGAGCACCTGGAGGGGAGGGACAGAGAGAGGGGTATAGAGAGGATCTGAAGCAGGGTCTGTGCTGACAGGCCAGCCCAACATCAGGATTGAACTCATGACCTGAGCCAAAGTTGTATGTTTAACTGACTAAGCCACCCAGACTCCCCAGTGGTTACTTCTAATAGAAGAAATCCCTGAATTTATGCGGATCAAGTTTATGACCAGATGGCAGTGGGCCACAGAGCGAGGCCTAAGGAGGACAATCATGAGGGCACAAGGTACCATAGTCCACCAGAGTCTTAGTGGCCAGTAGGAGTTTTCAGCTTTACCTATCTGGCCATAAACAGCCTTTATCCCTCAGATTTGACTCTTCCTCTGCAGCTGCTTCCTCACAGATCAAAGACCAAAAACTGGAATTGATGTGGAGATGCTGCTGGTGGGATTGAAAGAGTGCCTTAGAGAATTGGTACAGGGAGGATTTGTGTGAAGTAAAAGGACCAGCTGTCTGATTACTGAATGATGTCAAAAAGGTAGGGTAAAGTAAGGCTAAGGAAACTAAGGAAACTGGGGTTTGGCACTACCACAATACATAATTTCTGGGGGACCATCACATCCTAGCATGTATGGTTAGCACCCTCTAGATTTGTGCAGTACCTGGTCTGCATGGCCATACAGAGAGGCCCTGAGTCTGGGAAGCGTCCTCAGGGTTTGGTTTGCTTGGAAGGTATAACCTAAAGCTGACATTGACCTCTCAAAAGGAAAGAGTCATATAGGAAATATGAATGATAGAGTAATTTCTTCACAATCCTAGACCAGGACATTCACTGTTACTTTCCTCTTTCTCCTTGGAAAGTACAAAAGTGCAAATGCCCAAAGAGTTCATCAGCCAATGACCAGCTTTCCCAAGTCACTGGCCCACCTTCACAGAGTCATCAGACAGCTAGAACAGACATTAGATAATAGAGTAACTCCTGATTTTAGTCCTTTACTACTGAAAATTCACCATCTCTTCCCTATCCCTCTCCCCTGTCAACACCAGCTTCTATCAAAGTAGAGAAAGAGAAGATTTGGTTGGGGCTTGACAGCTGTCTTCAATTATGGAAGAAGGCACGACTCTGACTTGAATTTCCCTGATGATCAGCAATGTTGAGCATCTTTTTATGTATCTGTTGGCCAGCTGGATTTATTTAGAGGAATGTCTATTCATATCTTCTGTCCATTTTTTTATTGGATTTTTTGCTTCCTGGGTATTGAGTTTTCTAAGTTCTTTATACATTCTGGATACTAACCCTTTATCAGATAATGTTGTTTGCAAATATCTTTTCCCATTCCATAAGTTGCCTTTTAGTTTTGTTGTTTCCTTCACTGTGTGGAAGGTTTTCATTTTGATGTAGTCCCAATAGTTTATTTTTGCTTTTGATTCCCTTGCCTCAGGAGACATGTCTAGCAAGAAGATGCTACTGTCAAAGAGGTTACTGCCTGTGTTCTCTTCTAGGATTTTTAAGGTTTCAGGTCTCACATTTAGGTCTTTAACCAATTTTGAATGTATTTTTGTGTATGCTGTAAGAAAGGAGCCCAGTTTCATTCTTTTGCATGTTAGCTGTCCAGTTTTTCCAAAACCATTTGTTGAAGAGATTATCTTTTTCCCAGTGGATATTCTTTCCTGCTTTGTTGAAGATTAATTGACCACGTAAGTGTAGGTTCATTTCTCAGTTTTCTATTCTGTTACATTGATCTATGTGTCTAGTCTTGTGCCAGTAACATACTGTTTTGATGACTACAGTTTTGTAATTTAACTTGAGGTCTGGAATTGCAATGCCTCCAGCTGTGTTCTTCTTTTTCAAGGTTGCTTTGGCTATTCAGCATCTTTTGTGGTTCCATACAAATTTTAGGATGGTTTGTTCTAGCTCTGTGAAAAATGCTGTTGGTATTTTAATAGGGATTGCATTAAATCTATAGATTGCTTTTGGCAGTATAGACATTTTAACAATATTTGTTCTTCCCAGCCATGAGCATGGAATGTCTTTCCATTTCTTTGCATTATCTTCATTTGCAATCAGGGAAATGCAAATCAAAACTACAATGAGATATCCCCTCACACCTGTCAGAATGGCTAAAATCAACAAAACAAGAAACAACAGGTGTTGGTGAGGATGTGGAGAAGGGGAAACCCTCTTACACTGTTGGTGGGAATGCAAACTGGTGCAGCCAGTGTGGAGAACAGTATGGAGGTTCCTCAAAAAGTTAAAAATAGAACTACCCCATGATGCAGCAATCACACTGCTAGGTATTTACTCAAAGAGTACAAACATATTAATTCAAAGGGATACATACACCCTGATGTTTATAGCAGTATTGTCTATAACAGCCAAATTACAGAAACAGCCCAAGTGTCCATCAGCTGATTAATGGATAAAGATGTGGTATATATATATATATATATATATATATACACACATATACATATACATACAGTGGAATATTACTCAGCCATAAAAAATGAAATCTTGTCATTTGCCATGACATGGATGAAGTTAGAGAGTATTATGCTAAGCGAGATAAGTCAGAGAAAGATATATACCATAGGATTTCTCCCATATGTGGAATTTAAGAAACAAATAAGCAAAGGGGGGAAAAAGAGAGAAAGAGGCAAACCAAGAAAGAGACTCTTAACTATAGAAAACAAACTGATGGTTATTAGAGGCAAGATGAGTGGAGGAATGGGGGAAATAGGTGATGGGCACTTGTGATGAGCACCAGGTGTCATAGGGAAGAGTTGAATCACTATGTTATACATATGAAGCTAATATTACACTGTATGTTAACTGGAATTTAAATAAAAACTTAAAGAAAAAGGCACAACTGAAAAACTAGTGAAGCTGCAAGAAGGTAGATTTCCCTTGATGCAAGAATCTTTCTAACAGCTGTTGACAATGAAATGGGCTGTCTGATAACTGAAAACAAAGAGGATGAACACTCATTTAGGATGTGGGAAAAGGGCTACAGGCTTTGGGAAGCACCCATTCACTAATCCAAACTTCTTCAAGTAACTAATTCCTATTTATCCCTGAATTCTCACTTCTGGCATTATTTCCCTCAAGGGAGAGTTTTCTCCTACTCACTTCTCAGATGGGCCCCTTCTCTACATGCCCCAATGCCTAGGTATGTTATTTTCACTGCCTTTACCATGCCATCTCGGAATTCTCTATTTATATGTCTATATTGACCCCCAAACTGGTAATTTCAGGAACCCAGGCTTATTTGTTTTGGATTCTTAATCCTAGATATAGTATCTGATACATACAAGGGCCCCATACATGTGTACATTGTTGGATAATTATAATAATAATAAAAACAGTAACTAAAATGTATTGAGCACTAACCATGTGCCTGGCACTATTCAAAGCAAAGCACATTATATACATTTTAACTCATTTCATTCTCATAGCAACTCTCTGAAATTGGTATTATTCCTTTCCCCAATTAATTGAGGTTAAGTAACTTGCCTAAGATTGCCACCCAAAATAAGCGTGATCTCTAAAGTTTCTTTAACTCTGGGATTACATTTTTCTTATATCTGGTGCTTCAGGAATAAATGGCTCTTTCTGCCTATTTTTATCCCTTAATCTGATTCCACCTTTTGGATGAAGAGCTCCAAGCACATGAATAAAGAGAAGTGCTGCCCACATGTCCTCTTTCTGTCCCCTGGGTTTACCGTGGGGAGAAGGCAGCTGCAGTCTGTCTGTGATCACTTGTGTTAGTACTGAGCCAGTATCTTTGTAACTACAGAACCGGGAGGTCCCACTACAGCTCTTAATAGAACAGATGGCAAAACGGTGGAAGGGGACAAAGTCACCCCCATGACAGCTCTCGCAGCGGCAGGCCAAGTCTTGGAGAAAGCAGGCACATTCGAGGTGTAGGGCTATCTGCTGTGCCTGGGGCCACAGCTCCCACGCAGCTTCCCGTAAGAGCGGCACTCCAAACTCTAGCACCTCTGTCTGAGGTAGGGATAGTTCCTCTTGCAGACTGAGAGAAGAGTCGGCATCTGAAATACAGGAAAATCCAGGCAAATCTAAGTCTCTCTTAAAGACCTTTTATGCTACTAGTAGCAAACTTCCAAGCACATGCTGCTAGTTTATAAGAAAATTTTATTGATAACTCCTCTGTATAAAGTATACTACACCAATCTGAGAGTGGCATATCTAGTTACCAGTACCACAGAGAAGAAATGATCAGCGGTACAGAAGTACACTGAATAGATTTCTTAGTTGCTCTTCCTAAATTGAGTTTTGACTACAAATTACTAGAAGCATCAAGTCATCAGAAATGCTCTGTTCAAATATAAGGCCCAAGCATATTTCACACTCAAAGGGAAATTACTTGTGGAGTATATGTGCTTTGGATAGTCTGTGCCACAATTTTATTCTTTCATGTGGAGAATTCAAGATTGCAAGTCATTTAATGTATACCTTGCTTTGCTCATGACTATTTCAATACCAGATGTGTTTATTTCCAAAATTCAGAACAGTTTATCCTTTTTTTATAAATTTCTAAAATAGGAATAGTTTATCCCTTTTCTTATTTATATCTAGAAGCCAATAAAGGGTTATAGCAATATTTCCTGAACCAAAACACAGGTAGTTAACAAATGGGCTTAACAAGGAGCTAGAATTCTTGGAATTAAGACAATTTGGAAAAATACTGTTTATTCACTCACTATTATCATGGCTCCTTTGTAATTAAAATAACCACCTTCCCCTATTTCTTAGCCATAGTTTTAGGAGACTGAGGCCCGTGATATAGGATACTGATGTTCTAGCTGAACACAGATATCCCCTCTCAAGACTCTGTGCTGAGGTGAGAACAAGGGTGCAGCTCTTCCTCACCGGACTTTTTCTTCTTCTCCTCTTTGGTTTGTTCAATAATCTTGATAGAGGAAGGCACTAATATTGATTCGGCAGGAAGCTCTTGACTCTCGTTGAACCAGCGGAGCACATGAATATCCACAAGAGCCTTCAGCACCTGAAGTAGCTTATTTTTATCCCAGCCAGGCAGGAGGTGCTGCAACAGATCTATATGAAAGGAGTGACCAATGACTGCAGCACACTTAACCAGCAACTGCTCCTCTGGGCTCAATTGATCCAGCTGGTTTACTGCTATTTCTGGAGGGGAAATAGCAGCTTTTTACAAACACAGAATACATTGTGTTAATAATCTGTTCACTTAAAAAAAGGGGTGGGGCTTGTTTTTTGTCCTCCCCTTCTACACTCAGTCTAACCTCTTAAAAGAGTCATCTTTCCTAATCCTCATCTGGCCTCAGTCTCCATTCATTGGTCAACCAACAACAACAATCAGGTTTTCACCAATCACTGAAGCTGTACTCCCCACAGTCACCAAAACCTTTTGTTGGTAGGCCCAAAGCTGTGCCCTGAGTCATTCAGCTGTATTAACAATTCTTCCCATTTTCATGACTAGTAAGTACCCAGACCCCCCTTTTTTGATTACTACCCACTAAAAGTGGGGGCCAGGCTTCCTGATCCCAGAACTCATGTAATAGTAAAGTTAGTTATTAACTATATATTATGCTTAGAGTTAGTTACGATAACTCCAAGCATAATAGTAAATCTCTCCACATTCTGACCCATACATATGAGCAGTCAGTATTGAAACAGTAAGTCACCAAGCCCAAAACCTTGGAAGAATCTGAAATGTCTTCTTTTCCCTAACAACCAATTAGTCACCCACTTATCTTCCTTCTAAATGTTTTTGTATGTTTCCTCCTAAACAACTGTAGTATAAGTAGTCATTTTCACCTGGATCATTATGATATCCAGTTTGGAACATCTCCAATTTCCTCTCATTCTTATTCCAATAACATATTAACTAGCATTAGAATCATGGGGTGCCTGGGTGGCTCAGTTGGTTAAGTGTCTGACTTCGGCTCAGGTCATGATCTTGCAGTTTATGAGTTCAAGCTCCACACTGGGCTCTGTGTTGACAGCTCAGAGCCTGGAGCCTCCTTCAGATTCTGTGTTTCCCCCTCTCTCTACTCCTCCTATGCTCATGCTCTCTCTCTCTTTTAATAATAAATAAAATGTTAAAAAATTAAAAAAATAGTGTTTATAGAATTATGTATATAAAGTACAGATACAATTATGCCAGGGTCCTTTTTTAATACTTTTATAACTTATGTGGACTTTTACAATCTAGCTTAGGCATTTCATTTAGGCTAAGGCTTTGCTGAATGAGCTATTTGTTTTGGCTTACAAGTTAACAAATCCTTTTTCTTACCTATGTACAATACTGACCTTGGGTTAACTTTTCAGCTATTTCCTAGGATCCTGATTAAATGAGAATGCCAACTAAGTTATCAGGTAACACTGCTTATGCTAACAATGATCCCTCATTGGAAACTGAATTTGGACTCGGACAACTGTGAATGAGCTATAAATAACTGGTGGTAAGCCACAGTTCTGGGCTTCCTTGTGTGCATTAATTCTTGTCATAGGTCATGTCCTTTATGGATCCTGGAGTCTATGTCTATGGGGCTGTTCTAAGAGACACTAGTTCCTAGTTGGGACATGGGGCTCCTAAGCACCCATCCATCATGGTCTCATCCCACCACACCTAAACTATCCTTGAGGCTCCAGAAAATAGCAGTAGAAACTGCTGTGAGGACTTCCACTAAGGAAAACCACCTGATGCTGTGTTTTCTGACCAGTATGCTTCTAAGTTAGTAAAGCCAATGCCAAGGAAGGCTGTTGTAGTTGTAGGAGGGTGAACTATCAAGATGGACTACAGACAGCAGAGTGCTAACATTCATTGAATATATATATATATATGCATATATATATATATAGCTAACATTCATTGAATATCTATTATGTATAATGATTTATTTCATTTAATCATCAACTAACCCCCTTAAGATAGGGGATATCATTATCCTCACTGGAGTGGTGAGAAGACTAAGGCTTAGATAAGTTTATCTGAGGATTCATAGCCAGTAAGCAGAAGAGCCAGTGGTACCCAGGTTTTTCTGACACCAGAACCCTGGCTCTTAACTAACCAACAAGGTGTTCTGTATCGCTGTTTCATATGCATGTCTTATATTCTCAAGATCATACTGGACTTGAAGTCAGCCTTATTTATCATAATATTCCCAAAGAGTGCTTCATATGGTACCCTGACCACCAGACACTTGAATAGAGCATGAAATAAACCCAATCTCCTCATTTCTAAGAAGAAGAACATCCCCCATCTGACTATGCCTACTCAAGTCTGATAGCTTCTTCATTCTTTATCTCAGCAGTCAGTATAAACTTACTTTGCACTTTTGATTAAACTCCTGCTATGTGTATAACACTGTCTCTTCACTAGCACCATAGATTTTTAAAAATCTTGGCCACATTCTCTCCCTTGCTGACTGCCTCCTCCAGCACAGGAATATGCACGAAGGGAAACACAGGATATAATTTTTATCAAATAACTAGAAGACTTTCCTCAGTCATTAGCCCCAGGGAACAACAGGGCTAATGTATTTAAGTAAAATTTAAGTAAGTTTAAAATTTAAGTAAAATACTACGCAATTTCTTTTAAATTTAAAAATTTAAAATTCAAGTAAAATACTACTCAAGTAGCATTACAAGTCTCTCAGGGCTCGTTGGGTAGTACCAGAACTTATTTCTAGAAGGCAGGTTTCTTTTTTTTTTTTTTTAAGAAAAGAAATTCACATGACACTGAGAGACCTATATTCAATCAACCACCAAATTACCAAGTGCAATGACATCTGTTTTCAAGCGACCTGCCTTTTAATAACGGTGGGAGAAGCATGGTATCCAAGTTCACATCATCCTTGACTGTGCAGATATAAAGTTCCCGGTCCTCAGAGCCAGCAGGTGGAATGCTATATATAGTGGATTTCATGGCATTGGCTGCAGGGAAAGAAGACTATGACTGAGGAAAACCCCACACCCAGTGACTGTAATTTTAAAGGCACAAAAATACAAGAATTTAGTCAAGAAACTAACAGGATGAAGGTAAAAGAGCATATGTTTAAAGTGGCTTACCCCACCCATCCTGTCTGTTCTCTGATTTTCTCTTAGAAACTAACAACACTTTCTGTATCATACGGTATCCAGCATTCTTCACTCTTCCTGTTTACCTTCTAGTAGCTCTCTCTTCTATTACATCACAGCCCTAGGATGTCTTTCCAGATTCACACATGCTTCTACCCCTTCCTCCTCTCCTACCCTCCTCCTTTCTCCCCCCCTCCAATCCATCCTTGTCATCAGTAATGTGCAAT
Source organism: Crocuta crocuta (assembly GCF_008692635.1). Taxonomy (NCBI): domain Eukaryota; kingdom Metazoa; phylum Chordata; class Mammalia; order Carnivora; family Hyaenidae; genus Crocuta; species Crocuta crocuta. The sequence continues at coordinate 7,331,349 of NW_027530179.1, forward strand.
TCTCTATTGAACTCTTCTGTTCATAAATCCTCTTCTCCTATCCCACCTCCTGGGCTGCTCAAAAAGGAAATATAATATAGTAGATTGATTGACTCCATTAAGCTCTCTGAGGCAGGCCAAGAAGGCTTATCTTCCTTATGATGTTAGCAGGGAACAGAATAGGCACATGTCTCATAAAGGTCTGGTGATGCCATGTCAAAGAATAAACTCCAGCAGCTGGACCAGAGTAGAACCCTGGAAACTAAGCTCACCTGAGAGGGTCTCCCACTTGCTGTTCTCCTCCTCTTTTTGGAGTTCATGAAAGAGCAGTATGTCTTTAGAGAGAAGGTCCTGGCATAAGACCTCACAGTAGAGGGGGTTTCCAAAGCACCTGTGGAGAAAGTAGCTGTAGAGAGGTAAGTAGGGGATTGCTGACTAAATATGCCTACTTGAAGAGCACCAAAAGCAAGGGTATTTCATACTGAGGAATATTTCTTCTTTTGTTAAAGTCAGCTCTTGATGATATATACTAACAGAGGTAAGCAGCAGCACAGAAATGTAAAAAAAAAAAAAAATGATTATTTTGAAATGAAATTTTAGGGGCACCTGGGTGGCTCAGTCAGTTAAGCGTCCAACTTCAGCTAAAGTCATGATCTCATGGTTCGTAGTTTCAAGCCCCGCGTGGGGCTCTGTGCTGACAGCCAGCTCAGAGCCTGGAGCCTGTTTCAGATTCTGTGTCTCCCTCTCTCTGACCCTCCCCTGCTCACACTGTCTCTCTCTCTCAGAAATAAATAAAAAATATTAAAAAAAATTTTTTAAATATATTTAGCAGTAACTTTTCTAACTATTTTGTTTCTATTGCTGTTAAAAAGAACTAACATCCCCTTACCACAGAGCCCTAGAAAGTGGCCTGACCACATATAATTGACACGTTAAGCAAGCCATCCAAGTCCATCCAAGCCATCCAAGTCCTGTCTTGTGACTACCTGGATGGATAACCCAGGGAAGTAGCCCTTTATTGGTTTACTAGGAGACTGAATATCCTTAAATCTGGTCTTAGGCCTCACTGCAGTTACTAATGCCATTTTCTCCCCCGACTGGTAATGAGCCCTCTCACTCATATTATGGCACTGGCTCTGCCCTTAATGGAGTGCCCAGCTAGTCCTAGCCACTCACATCTGCAGCTCTTGGGGGATGCTCACCACCCCCAGTTCCCAACATGCCATTCTCAACAGTGAGGTTGCTGCCAACTTCAAAATGGGCACCAGGACAGCTTGAGAGCTCTGCAGGAAACGCTGGGAACAGTGACACAGGGTGATGGTAGGGGTCAATGTCATCACCATGATGATGGGCACAGAGGAGAGCAATGTTTCCAAAAACTCCCAGGAAGCTGCATCCATATATTGGGCTTCGTCAATGAGGAAAATCAGTGGTTTTTCCCTCACTGCCTGAAAATAACAGCAAAGAAACAATGACAACCTCTGATTAGAAAGGAAGTCACCTGATTTTCAAATTTCACCATGAATTTCCCAACAGCAGTATAAATAAAATGTTAATGCAGGTCGGGGTTTTCAGAATGAAATGTGTCCTAAGTCCAGGTAACATTTTACTTTACAAATATAAAATATAGCCACTATATCTAATTTCTAAAGAAATGTGCTGAGTTTCTTTGGACAAGAAAATACTCTAACTGAAAAACAAACTAAACATCAAAATATTCTCCAAATCAAACTTGAAGCTTTCAAATATTTCATTTTGGCAAAGGCTTCAGACTGTATGGGAATTCATAAGACTTTATATCCATAATTTCCAAACCAGACTGCACACAGAATTCTCTGAATGCTTGTTAAAACTACCAATCACCAGGCCCCACTTAAAAAAAAAAAATACTCATTTTTATCCACATTCCCCACGCCCCTGCTGCAGCAAGTAAGGAGTTTACTGTAATACTTTTGTTTGTATTGTGTTCTTATAAAATGTGCATCATTGTTTTGTCAAGTAAACTGTTTTTATGTAAATGCTACTGTATTACAGATGTCATTATTTCTCTCCTTTTACTAAGGATTATTTTCCAAGATCAGACGAGATTGGGCGCATTCAGGGTGGTATGGCCGTAGACTACTAAGGATTATTTTTAAGACTACTCTGTGTTGCAATGTTTTCATCTATTCCCTTACTTCTACACTTCTGCATTATACTCCACTGTGTTCATCCATGAGTTCAGGCCAACACCTCCCTCGCCTCCACAACCACTGCAGTGAGCACACTCCCTGGGACACAGATCCATGAGGGGAAGCGCTAGGTCTAACGGATGCATGTTATTAAAATTTAACTAGTTACTTCTAGATTGCTTTCCAGAATGACTGTATCAGTTTCTGCTCATAGAGATTCTGACTCTGTAATCTGGGTTAAGGATTGAGTGTATTTGTAATGAAGAGGAGGTAAAACAGCTATCTACTTGCATTTAGAAACCACTGTTTTAAAAATAAGTTAGTAAAATCTCATTAAGAAACAAGGATCAAGGAAGAGCAAAGACTTTTCCTTGTATGCTGTGCAACAGGATTGATTAAAGGTTAAAGATAGATACCAACAATGAAGATATCAACAAATAGGCAGGCCTAAGTCAAGATGTGCTATGGATAAAGTAGTTCCATCTCCACATAGTAAGAGTTAATGGTATGTAGCAAAAGTACCCACCTCCTGAAGCACTTGAGAAAAACACGCCTTAACCTTCTTTTGTCTGGTCAGGTCATCCATGTGTGAAACTTTGGAGGATAAGGGAAACTAACCAGGAAAATTATTCATATGTTAGCATTCGCAATGACAATCTAATAAAAATATACAGGTTCTCCAAAGGGAACAGAAAACAATTCTATCTTGAGTGAGAATGGGTTTCTTCTATTGGACTGGGCATAGGGACACAAATGCCAATCCAACACCAATATTTACTTCAAAGAGTGAGATGGAAAATCCACTGGCAGTTTTGGAGAGATAGCTCCTTTCCATACCCAGACTCCGGCAAAACCTTCAAGAGTCATGACTAAGAACTAAAGGGACAGGTTGGACTTAGGGATGTCCCTTTGGACAGCTCCAGTAGCCCAGTTATTCCAAGTACACCAGAATGAATGAGGGCATGAGACTTATCAGAAAGAACTGCAACGAATATCTCCTAACACAGTGCTAGGCCTAGGCACATGAGTTACCATGGACTTGAGAGTCAAAGCTAGGTCATTCCTCTACCACTTTGGCAAGAGCGAGAGCCTTGAGTGAGGCCTAAGACAGGGCTATGCTAAGGGATTGGAGAAATTTTCATTTTCTCTATTTTCCATTAGATACAATGCCCTGTAGGTTTGGTAGATTAGGAGGAGTGATGGAGGATGAATAAGAATTGTACACCAGGGAACTCTTAGTCCACTCGCTCTTGGGTACCACATCAATCCTAGACCACTGGAAGCTTTTGAGATTCAGATGCTGCTTCAAGTGACATACTCCATGGTTACGGTTAAAGAACAAAACATTGTAACCAACTTAAGAACTTAAAATCGCTGGGGATGCTCAACTGGCCAGTATCACCCTGACAGATTTAGCACTCTCACATTTACACCAGGATCTCTTATACTACCTCCTTTAAAATGAATGTACAAATCATATAAAGTACTATAATCATTTCACAGGTGAAAAAATTTAGCTCAGGCTAAGTGATTTATGCCATGACATATGATTAGCAAGTACTGGAGTCAGTCCTAGAATCTACTCTCTTCAAAAAAGAGAAAGCCTGGATTTGGTGTCAAAGGGATTTCAAATCTCAATCCTGCCACCGCTAACTATATGTTCTTAAGCTATACAGATATGACCAAAGGGCATTAGATTAGAAAACAATCCTGAGTTGAACTATCTATCAAAAATAGCATCAATAATCCAATTCAGCATTACCTTCACAAAGAAGAGGTCATTAAAAAGGCAATGAAGAGGTTCCTCCACCATCCCACGGAGCTGTTTGTGTAGGCACTCTTGGCGGTAAGTGGCTGGACATGTGTCAATCTCAAAGAAGATGGCCATGAGGGTCTGGATGGCATAGAAGCACTGCTTGAAATCTGCCTCCTTCAGCTTCAATGGCAATACCCTGGCGAATGTCACTATGGTCACTGGGAATCCCTTGACCCACAGAGAGGTTACTCACTCCTCCAGCCCAAGGATGCTGAATCTAATGATACAAGAGTCTCACCAACAAGAGGAAGGAGCCTCAAGAGAAGCAGACACTAAGCCAGAAAGCAGGACTCTTTACCTGTGCCCTTCCTTCTGGGCCAGGAAGTTTATTTCAGCCAACAGCTGACTTTTGCCATAGCCTTTTCCACCTTCATACAAAACTGCTTGCCCCTTCTTCTGGTGCAAACATCCCTGCTGTGCCATGCGAAAGGCTTCCAGTTCTTTCTCTCGGTCTGTAGAGAGACAGGGAGCACCTACTACTCCCGTGCTCTAAATATAGTAGATACTCTATATTTAATTTGCAAAGGTAATTCTCAGAATGGCTTCTCCTCTAGAACCTTGGGCAGAATCCCATTCTTTGATGAGGCTTCACATCTCTTTCTATAAAATCAACTCAGGACTATACAGGAAAGTGTACCAGGCTTGGAGGTTTGCTCCAGAGTTTAAGTAACAACATTAAGAATAATTAGACATCACATAGACTTGGCAGCTACTACATACTCTTAGCTTTTTGTAAAAATTTCCATTATAACAATTTAGTCCTCAAAGTTGATCACTGCTATGTAAAGAAAAAAGAAAACTAAGAGATACAAATTAAGACAAATGCAAAGCTAGGGAATACACAGCATGGGACATAGCAGTCTTGGTGCTCTCTTTCCTGTCTCATAATGAGGAAGTTCCCTCTAAAGATGGTCCACAACAAGCTGAGCAGACTCAACAGTTGAACTGTCTTACAAAGATTCTTACTAAATGTTAGTACATCTCAGGCACAGTGAGAAGACTCCACCTGAAGTGTAAACATTCAGCAAGGAAAAGAAATGGCAAGACAGCTTCAAACTGAACATAAATTCACTAAGAAGGCTGCTTTCTATTTTTTAAATACAGGCTTAGAAGCATTTCAGTCTTGCATTTTAAAAAAATGTTTAACCATCTATAGCTGAAATAAAAATGAACTAAGGTAGAATTGAAAACTCACCTAACAAAGGGTGATTTTTATTTCTCTCTCTGGCCAAATGTCTCTTCCCAAACATTCTGGGAAAAAGGACAAAGAGAAACGTGTCTATTAAGAATAGATTGGGATAGATAGACTATATATCTCTAAGTAGATAGAGAACAATTTGTGCTCATCAGCAAGTACCTTCAGATAACTGAAAAGGCCCCAAATTCTATATAAAAGAGTTATAAAAAAATAAAAATCTTTGGGGGGGAAGGGGAGAGTTATTGATTGTTCCAGGCTCAGAGAAGTAAATAAATTGTGAAGTACACAGAGAAAAGAACACGCAGATTGCAACCTACTGCATTCTCTTCCTGTTGGACAGCACTATAGAAGTTCACTGAGGAAATAACTAAGAGCTAAACAGAAAAGCTAAAGATCTCTTATGTCTCTTATTTGAGCAAGCCAGAACCAGAAGCATCTTTCTTTCTAGGTTCATACAAACACTGGTTATTCCTATACCCTGATTCTGTAAAAGAGATGAGAATAAACTATCACATAATGATACTCACATACATCTTCTATGGCCAAGGTATTCATACATCTTCCCTGGATTGGAGATGTTTTTCATCATTTTCTCTGGGAGCTTCTTGAAGTTGTAAGCAGGCAGCTTGGATCTTAGATATGTTACCTCATCACAGGACACCAAACCTGGATAAGCAGTTATCATTCTGGCCACAAGACTCACCTTTGGGCCAATAACTGTGTTAGGGAGACAGTAAAGGATAGAGAAATTTTGGACCATCTCTTCCACAACCACTCGCTAAGTCACAGAGGTAACAGACCAATGTCCTATTCTACCTGTATATTCGTGTCTTGCTACTGCCCCAATCACGCCACAGAATACGGGTCCACTGGTGATACTGATGGAAACAAGCCTAGGGACCGGAAAAGCAACAGTGGGTGAGTACAGTCAGAAGCCTGCAAGTCAGGCACTCGATCTGTCACTCCTCAGATCAAGGTGTCTAGTTTTAGAGTTCAGAATAGAAAAGGCCAGAGACTGCTGTCGATCCACATCATATGATGTGTACAAAGTACAAAGAAACAAAATAGTCCCCATACTCAAGGAGCTTTAGTTGGGGAGCTAATATCGGCAGAAAAAAAAAAAAAAAAACAAAAAAAACCTTAGATCTGTTAGATTGTTTTTGAAGTACTTTCAAATTGATTACCTCATCTGATCCTTTGAGGAGTAATTAACAACAAATATGTGAGGAATGTAGGGCAAATATTTTAACCCCATTTGACAAACAGAAACAAAAAAACAAAAGCCAAAACTGAAGGAGCTAACTAACTTTCTTAGAGTCACATAGCAGAAGTCAATAGTAGAGTCAGAATGAGAACCCAGGCCTCCTGACTCCTAGACCAAGGTTATTTCCACTATACCATACTGCCTCAAATAAAATTCCAAAATTAAAAGTAGATCAACAGGTATCAGTACAGGGTTAATGGGTCAAATAATGCTAGAATGTCAGAGTAAAGGAATAACCAGAGGGTCAAGCTGTTGACGGAAGCCTTCCTGAAGCAAATTAGTCTTTGGGATATATTTTAAAAATGAGCAATATGTTTCCTCCCTCCCTCCCTCCCTTCCTTCCTTCCTCCCTCTTTCATTCACTCATTCATGCATGCATAGGTTCATTCATTTAACAAGGACTGACAAGTACGTATAGTACCAAGTACTGGGCTAGGTATTTAAAATATCTTGCTCTCGAGGAGTTTAATGTTGGGCAGAGGGAGGGTGGTAGAAATTGAGGGAGGTGAAGAGACAAATTTATAAGTTAGCAAGACAAATACTACATATTAGAGATCAGTACAGCAAATTAACAGCAAACAGAATGCATGTGTTAACTCACACTTTAGAGGTAGAAAAAGCACTCAGAAAGGAGAGGACATGGGGTTGGACTTTTAAGCTGAAGTACTGCCAAAGCAGGGCAGCAGCATTCCATCTAGTGGGGAAAGACAGACTCTGAAAAGCCTGCTGTGTTTGTGCAAAATGAAGCAGTTCAGGATGGCTACAGCACAGACGGTGTGCTTGGAGTAGGGAGAAGTGAAGGGAAAGTGGTGCTACGCAGGCCAGGGATGGGGAAGTACTAGAAATACGAGTTATTTAAAGAGGGGGTGGGGGCATATACTGTTCCAGGTGAAGCAAAGGCTCCAAGGTGGCAAATTCATACAGTAACAAGGGAATAATCAGATTTTCTTGATGTAAAAATTTCACGGGACAGATAAGATATGCAAGTGGTACAATGAGGCATAAATTAGTTTCAAGTTTAATCTACATGTATACCAATTTTAGTTGTTTGCAGAGGTATGAAAAGTGGCAACAACGCTAACATTGTCTCCTGCGCCACCAAAACTCTCCTGCCTTGCTCCAAGGACAGGACTGAGGACTCTTCACTGGGCCCATTGCTCAGGGTGAATAAGAGACACCCAAGACAAGATCCAGGCAGCTGGTTCTGCTGCCACAGCAAGAATAAGACTAAACATCTCCTCCTGTCTCACCAGGCTTCCTTGGTCTACCACGGAAGACCCTTCCTGCTTTCTCTAACTGTTCAACTCCTTCTCTTCTCAACCTGGTTCAAATGTTGCCTTTAAAGTCAAGATTTCTCTGTGACCTCTAAGAAAATTAACTCTGTCTTCCCAGAGTACTTTGCTGCAGCTCCTATATCATTTTATTCCTGCACTTACATCTCATGTTATTAAAGTTAGTTGTTTACTTAGTGAAGGAGGTAGTGTCTTATTTCTCTTTAAATCCACCACAACCAGCACAGTGCCTGGCTCAGAGTAGTGTGCAATGAATGCTTGTTGAATGAATGCATTTACAAATACGACAAACTCAGCTATTAACAAGGCTGTGAGAACAAAGCAAATAATACTTTTCTCACTTGGTCATTTCTCGTATCTTTCTACTGCACTTTAGAATTCCCCCTTGTTCTTCCTGGCAGTCTATGTTCCTTCTTCCTTTTTTAAAAGAGGTTCTTCACTGATGAAAAATACATTATTTATTCAGCATATACAGAGATGCATAAAGAGGTGCTGAAAAACTATAATGCTGAGATTCTGAGACTCACTGCCTGAGTCTCAAAAATACCCTGGAGAAACAGTCACAAGCCAGAAAAGCCCGATCAATCATAGGACTCAGATAATCCTCTTTCTTCTGTAAATGAACTGAAAACTGAAGGTATTTCCTAGTTTAGAAAGGGGAATTTAGAAGATGACCCGAGGTGAACAGGGTCACTGAAAAAGGAGACATGGAACATGGTTCTGGTGAGACTGATGTGACACGCAGAGGCAGGAGTAATAGTATCCACTACCGATGACATCACACAGGCAACCCTGGAGGCTACAGCTCTACACTTGAATTTCGGGTGAAGAAGGCAAGCTTTAGCATCTTGTTAGTGCAGCATTTCCCAAAATATGCTCCTCAGAACATTCATTCTTCTGGATGTTTATAGGTCTTTCTGGAGAAAAGTGTTTGGTGATCAAGTAAATTTGGGAAGTGTTGATTAAAACAAAATATAACAAATTTCTTTATTATAAGCCTACCCTGAACCTTTGATGCTAATTTATATTGTGAACCTCTAAGAAGGAAATATAGTTTGCACCACTTCCCAAACATATTTGGCCATGAAAATCTTCTTCTCATGATTTATTAAGGAACTAGTGTTACTGAGATAGTAATTATTTTCAAGTAAAGAAACACTGACCTGGAAACTAGCTTTTAGGCTCTGGCACTGTCGAGCTATGTGGCTTTACCAACCATAACCTCTGGATCTTAGTTTCTGGATTCTTAGTTAAGAAGAGATTATCATCAGATGAACTCTCAGATTCTATCTAGCTCTTAAAATCTACTATATTCTAAAATACATAAGAGTGAAAACATAGAATATGGCCTAAGAAATGACTATCTCACTCAGGACTCTTGAAGGCCACAGGACAATATAAAATTCAAGAGCATAAGAGATCAGCACTGGAAGCAATGGCTCAGCACACCTATACTATAGAGATAAGTGGGAAGTGGGCTGTAAGTGGGATCTGCGGATCCCATCAATGTTAAAAGAAGTGCCAACTCATATCAGCCTTGGGCTAAGAGTCTGACTACCTATATGGAGCAACTTAAGTATCTTTCTTATTTGTAAAATAAAAAGTTGGGTCAGATAATTTCTAAGTTACTGTTCAGTACTAATATTCTATAAGAGTTTTACAGATACTATGATGCTTCCACAATGGTATCACATTAGTAATGTATGCTATGCCTTTGGAGAGTATTTGCATTTCATAAGAGGCAGCTGTGAGGTAATGAAAATGACACAGGATTTGAGGACAGAAGGCCTGGGTTTCATTACATGCTCTGCTATACGCTAGAAATTCCTCTTCTGTCGCCTTAGTTTCCTCATGTGTAAAAGAGGGATAAAAACGTTGGTAGCATATACTAAAATATCCTATAAGTGTTAAAGCACTATACAATTTTTATTCATCTTGAATAAACAGAGCAACAAATCTTTGACATGATGTTAACATTAAAAATAACTGTTTTCAAATTCAAATCTCTTTATGTATATACCTTCCTCAGAGCTTTCTATTGAAAAAAAAAGTCATCTGAAAAATTCTAATCCACATTGTTATAGTGTGACTAGTGGGAAAATGGAATTTTCTTTACCTTCATTAAGGCAACGCTTTTGTAGAAGGTGGGAGGGTGGGGGTGGATATGGAGGTGGGAGATCAGTTCAGTGAGAATTAGTGGGAATAATAAGATTGAAAGCCAAGAAGGAGAGCGTTAACCAGCAGCGGTCCTTTCCTATATCCATAATGCCCCACAACTTCACTTCTCACATCTCCCCTCCTTGTAGATAGGCAGCCTTTGTTCTACATTCCCACCACATACAGATACATTGCTTGTATTACATTCATCTGCACATTGCTTGTCCCTTTGCAGTGTTCTTGAATCTTGCTAGGTGTATTTGGTTCCTCCCCCTCTTCCACGCCATTAGATGGCAACTTATCTTCATTTTCCCTGAGTATCTATATATAATTCTGTGCCTAATTTCTTAATAGATCTTATTTTCTGACTTCCCTTAGCATGTTCCCTCCCCTTTAGGCAGATTCTGGACACTCTCAACCCCTGCTACTTGTTACTCCCTCCTGCCCTGCCTGAAGAGCCCCATGGGGCCTGAGGAGCTCCTCTCTGCCCCACCTTCCTCCTCACTTGGTCTCAGCAAGAGTGTCCCAGGAGAAGCTGAAGATGGTGAAGGAGCTCTCCAGGGCATGTGCGCACTCATTGGGCTTCTTATCCCCAGGAAGGCCAAAAACACAGAGGAACATGCAGCCCTGGGACAGATGACAAAGAAGGAAAAGAGAAGTTTACCTGGGGAAAGACTACGGCTTGCCTCAACTGCACCAATTTCCCTGAATGAAGCCAGAGCCTTTATCCACTAGTATTCTATTAGGAATGGTGAATTCTACAGGATTCATGAAATGGACACTCTGGGCCACATCAACATGGAGATTAAAAAAAGAAGAAATAAAATCTTGATTTAACTAACTATTCAAAGAACTGCAACTTAAAACACAAGAAAAATTGATGTCAAGAACTTTTCAAAAATTCCATTTCTACTATATGCCTTGAGCTAAGTCTACCCACATTTTATTCACCTGTAATGTCATGTATTATGATACTGCTCTTTTCCAAGCTCAATTATCAGAAATATCTGATTACATTTACTTTTAATAGAGCCAGAAAAATATTCTTTTGCTCTGACAAAAATTTTTCAACAATAATTGAATGAAAAAGGACATGGAAAGTAATTCTCAGGTACCCTTAAAATGAAATTAACTAGTACTTCCCATTCCTAAACTATCAGTTGAACATTCAATGTCATAAGCCTGTCACAAAAGAAAACTCAGGGAATCTGACTTACACATGTGTTACGTGAGATACAAGACTGTTATTCTTCCTTCACCTTCAATGCTGATGGGTCAAGTTTTCCTGTACTTACCTTCTCAAACATAAAGATCCGGCTCAGCTGGCCACCCCCTTTCTCTATGACTGTGGAGATGTATAGGGCAGCCTCCTGGATACGATGACACAAATGCAACATCCATGCTGACTTGTGGAACTCTAGCCTGACCAAAACCATAGTAACGGTACGAAATTCGGATACATACTCTATAGGCTGCCCTTCATCAATCTGCAAAGACACAGTGAGTTATAATGCCTGCATCTTCAACTCTCAGTATCATGTTCAGGCATTTAAATTCTATACTTCATAGTGAGTATGAGAAAATAACTTACAGATGTCAGACAAAAAGCTTAAAATTCAGGTTTGAGAGATATAGAGGATATACTAACCAGTGCACTTGGAATTAAAACTGACTTTAAACCTAACTCACTAATGATATCTGCCGGGATTTTATGTTTTCTTTTTATGAGTTTGATATGTCTATTCTATTAGTGATTATATCACTTACTAAGGGATTCACATAGATTCTATATACACAATCAGTCAACACATATTTACCACGCATATACTCTCTACCCTGTTTATAATGTACTAGCTTCTTGAAGGACAAATTGAAAAACAAATATGGTTTCCATTTTTAGAACTGAGAAATCTGAAGTGATAAGACATGTCATCATAGTAATTGGTACAGACGGGAAATCTGTTGGCATTACAATGGAGAGCAGGAGACAAACTTGATCAACATGAAAAGGTCATTACATATAAATATATACCTATTGACATAAACACACACATAGTCTACCCGGTGATTCAAGAACTAGAAAATAACCTTTTTCAAAAGGTTTTTCATTATGTGCTTCCGCAGGGTTTGTTCAAGTGCAGAGTCTGGATCCAAATCCAGGGCAGTCCTTAAAGTATCTGAGAAAAGGAAAACAAAATGTCTCCAGCCATATGGAAAATTTACCTTTAAACTTTTGGGCTGGGGTAGAAAGGACCAAGTAACCTACCAGCACTCGTCCGGTAATGTGGCAGGTAATCGAGGCACTTGTCAAAATGCTCATCAAAATCAAACGGGTCAATGATCCGCATATCTCTTAACTACAGAAAGGAAACTGTTCAATCGTGTGCTCACCCACCAAATGGATCACCAACGGTCCCTTAACAGGGGGCCTGAGGATGCCATTTCCCTTGCTTATCACCTGTCTTTCCAGCCTCATTGTTCCGCTTTGTCTATCTTCCTGGGACAATACCCCCCACCTCCCTCCAATACGGAGCTCCAAGGGCCATCGGTTTGGTCAAGCCACGTGTGACCACCCCCAGGGCCGTGCCCCGTGCAGCGGGTGGGCCCAGCCTCCTACCTTCACAGCTTCATCCTCCCTCATGATTTCCACTTCAAACATGTACTGCTCACAGAGCTGCCAGCAGTTCCAGGACAAAACAATCTCATTAGCCTGCGCCAAACGTTGAGCTACTTGGACATCATCTACATCCCGCCCAATCACCAAGAGATACTGTCGCTGCTCATCTCCAATAATAACCTGGGAGATCCGACCTGCAGAAAGACCTATCCGGAAAAAAGGAGACGAGGGGTGAACGGCCAAACTCAAGTGGAAAACCATGCGAAGGGGTAGGGTCTGGAATCCTCACACTGCTCTACGCATCAAGCCAATCTTGTTATTGCAGAAATACTGGGTGAACTTACCTTCAAAAATATTACCTTGCTCCAGATTTCCTTCTGTCTTAAGCACACCTAGAGACATTCAAACACGCCTGGGTTGTATGGGGGAAGAAGCAAGAGATTCTAGGTCTCTAAGAGTCTTCTCTTTAAATTGCTTTTGTAACAAACAGCGAGGTCCTGATGGCAGAGACCAAATGGTTATGCTCAGAAGCTGCTGCCACAGTGACCACGCCATCCCTCCTCAACATGTAATCAGGGCTAAGCGAGAAGACAACCAGTATTTTACCAGACTTGGGCTTTGTCATATACTTTTATTCTATCTTCTGTTTTTCTTACCCTAAGGCATTTCTTACTGCTAATATAGCTGAAAAACTGGCTTGCTTGCCAGGGCAAAAAGGACTGTATCCAAGTTAACTCTGCCCTTAGCTAAGTTATCCAATCTTTTCTCCCCCTTCTTTCCAAAATTTTATTTAAATTCTATAGTTAACATACAGTTCAATATTGCCCAATTTAAGCTAAAATCAAAGGGAAAATAATTTTAAAAGAATGGCAGAGACATATATGTTTGGTCAACATGGCTTAACAGGTTGTGAATTTATCATAATGCCTGGAACTAAGAAACTAGAAAAAACACACAAACCAACAGTCTTCAAGATACTGGACATCAGGCAATGAAGGACAATGATGCTTGAGAGATGGGAAATAAACAAGGTGAGTCCTCTGATATCCCAGCTTACTGCATCGAAGAGTTTCCAGGACATTTCAGGGTGGGGAAACCCAGGTATAGCCCAGAGGACTCCTCAAGTTAGGGAAACAGAGCTAAGAGTCTGAGGAGGTCAAGGTGGCTAGAGTTCACAGGGCATTGTGAGTACTGGAGAGAAGTGCAGAGAGAGAGAATTCCAGAGATCTTTACCAGGTCCCCCACAAGTCTTTAGCTGGGTACTAATGAGTGCACCAATGTGAGGAAACTACCTGAAACCAGGGACAAAACCACCTGAAGAGATTAGAAGGAACAATCCGCAATATCGCATGGGGCTGGCCTATTCTCACTGGCCATAGTGTCAAACATAGTAATTCACAAGAGATTTGGTACAGTGCAGTGATGGTAATTACTACCTAACATGCTTACACTGTGCCCCACCTGCTCTAGCCAGACCTGCCTCAGTCCTGGTGCTGTGGATCTCCTTGCCCAGAAAACCCAGGCAATCCTTGCCAACACTGTGTCTCCTGACCTTCCATGGAGGATGCACACACCTTGTTAAGACTGCACACCCTGCCTTTGTGTGCTGTCCAGAGTACCCAGACCAGCTGGCCTCCGTAGCAGCTGTGTGTGCCCTGTGGAGGAGAAACAGTGCCACTAGTTAAAAGTGCACATCCTGCCCACTACTTTCAAGAGTAAGAGATATAGCTGACTTTCCTAACACACCGAAACAGACACAGATAGGCAAAATGAGAGGAGAGAGGAATATGGCACAAATGAAAGAATTGGACAAAATCACAGCAAGAGACCTAAGTGAAATGGATATTAAGTAACATAGCTGACAGAGAATTTAAAGTAATGATCATAAAGATACTGGACTCAAGAAAAGAGTGGAGAACATCAGTGAGACCCTTAAGGAAGAGGCAGAAACATAAAAAAGAACCAATCAGAGATGAAAAACACAATAGATGAAATTAAAAATAAACTTGATAGAATAAACAGCAGTCTGGAAGAAGCAGAGGAGCAAAGGAGGAATGGAAAGTAATCACACTGGAAAAATGAGAGAAAAAAGAATTATGCAAAACTGAGCATAGCCATAAGGGAACTCAGTGACTCCATCAAGTGTAATAATATTTGCATTATAGGGATTCCAGGAGAAGAGAGAGAAAAGACAGCAGAAAATTTATGCGAAGAAACAGTAGCTGAAAACTTTCCTAATCTGGGTAAGGAAACAGATAGCTAGATCCAGGAGTTACAGATCCCCCAACAAAACCAACCAAAGTTATTTAGATAGATAGTAATCAAAACGCCAGGAGGCACAGAGATCCCCCAACAACATCAACCAAAGTTAGATAGTAATCAAAATGCCAAAAAGTAATGATAAAGAAAAAAAATAAGCAGCAAGAGAAAAGAAGACAGTTACATATAAGAAAAATTTCCCCCCATAAGGCTACTAGTGGGTTTTTTCAGCAGAAACTTTGCAAGCTGGAAGGGAATGGCATGATATATTCAAAGTGCTGAAAGGGAAAAATCTATAGTTAAGAATACTCTATCCATCAAGGCTAGCACTGAGAATAGGAGAGACAAAGAGTTTCTCAGACAAACAAAAACTAAAAGAGTTCTGACCACTAAATCAGTCCTACAAGAAATATTCCTTTAGGGGATTCTGTGAGTGGAGAGGAAAGACCATAAATGAGAGTATGAAAAGGAAGAAACACAAAAGCAGTAAACATAGGTATTTCTGTAAAAAAAAAAATCAAAGGATTCACAAAATAAAAGGATGTAAAATATGACACCATAAATCTAAAACATGGAGGGGAGAGAAGTAGAGAGTAGGTTTGAACTTAGGTTCAACTTAACTTAATGTAGACTGCTATATGCAGAAGACGTTATATATAAGCCTAATGGTAACCATAGATCAAAAGCCACTAATAGATATGCAGAGAATAAAGAGAAGGGAATCCAAAACATATCACTAAAGAAAACCAGCAAACTATGAAAGAGAGAAAGACAGGTAAGGATCAGAGAAAAACTACAAAAATGACAACAAGTAACAAAATGGCAATAAATACATATCTATCAATAATAATTCTAAATGTAAATGGAATAAATACTCCAATCAAAAGACACAGGATGACAAAGTAGATTAAAAAAAACAAGACCAATCGTATGCTGCTGTATGCAGAGACTCATTTCAAACCAAAAGACACCTGCAGATCTAAAGTGAGGGGAAGGAGAAATATTTATCGTGTAAAAATGCATGACAAAATAAAGTTTGGAGTAGCAATACTTATACTGGACAAAATAGACATAAAACAAAGACTGTAACAAGACAAAAAGGACACTGTATAATAATAAAGGGATAATCCAGTAAGAAGATATAACAATTATAAATATTTATGCACACAAGATGGGAGCACCCAAATACTTTAAACAATTAGCAACAAAAAGAAAGGAACTAATCAATAATAATACAATAGTAGGAGACTTTAACACCACATTTACATCAATGGACAGATCATCAACAAGGAAACAATGGTTTTTAATGACACACTGGAGTAAATGGAGTTAACAGATATATTCAAAACATTACATTCTAAAACAGCAAAATACACATTCTTTTCTAGTACACATGAACATTCTCCAGAACAGATAACATATTAGGCCACAAAACAGGCCTCAACAAGTTCAAGAACACTGAAGTTATATCAAGCACCTTTTCTGACCACAACGCTGTGAAAATACAAGTCAACCACAAGAAAAAAATCTGTAAAGACTACAAATACATGTAGGTTAAATCACATGCTACTAAACAATGAATGGGTGAACCAAAGAATCAAAGAAGAAATAAAAAAGTACATGGAAACAAATGAAAATGAAAACACAACAGTCCAAAACCTCTGGGATGCAGCAAAAGCAGTTCAGTTCTAAGAGGAAAGTTTATAGCGATACAGGCCTAGCTCAAGAAGCATGGAAAATATCAAATAAGCAACATAACTTTACATGTAAAGAAGATAGAAGAATAACGAACAAAAACCAAAACCAGCAGAAGGAAATAATGAAGATTAGAGCAGAAATAAATGATATACAAACTAAAAAACAATAGAACAGATCAATGAAACCAGGAGATGTTTCTTTGAAAAGATCAACAAAATTAATAACTCTCTAGCCAGACTCATTCCCCAAAAGAGAGAGAGAGAGAGCACTCAAATAAACAAAATCACAAATGAAAGAAGAGACATAATAACCAACACTACACTCTATACAACACTATAATTACAATTATAAGAGAATATTATGAAAACTAGATGCAAAAAGATTGGAAACCCTAAAGAAATGAATAAATTCCTAGAAATATATAACCTACTAAAGCTGAAGCAGGAAGAAATAGAAAATTTGAACAGATTCATAACCAGAAAAGAAATTGAATCAGTAATCAAAAAGCTCCCCAAAACAAACATCCAGGACAAGATGTCTTCATAGAGGAATTTGAACCAAACATTTAAAGAAGAGTTAATTCGTATCCTTTTCAAACTACTCCAAAAAATAGGAGATGAAAAACCTCCAAATTCATTTTATGAGGCCAGTATAGCTGTGATACCACAACCAGATAAAAACAGCGCGCGCGCGCGCACACACACACACACACACACACACACACACACACACAAAGAAAAGAAAAAAGAAAAAAAAGAAAGAAAGAAAAGAAAACTACAGGCCAATATCTCTGATGAACATAGATGTGAAAATCCTCAACAAAATAAAGTACTCAACAATACATTTGAAAAATCATTCACCACAGGGGCGCCTGGCTAAGCGTCCGACTTCGGCTCAGGTCATGATCTCGCGGTTCGTGGGTTCAAGCCCCGCGTCAGGCTCTGTGCTGACAGCTAGATCAGAGCCTGGAACCTGCTTCAGATTCTGTGTCTCCCTCTTTCTCTGAGCTTCCCCTGCTCACACTGTTTCTCTGTCTCTCAGAAATAAATAAACCATTAAAAAAAAAAGATTAAAAAAAAAGAAAAATCATTCACCCAATCAAATGGGATTTATTCTCTGGATGGAAGGGTGGTTCAATATTTGCATCACATAGGTAAGAGGAAGGATAAAAACCACATGATCATTTCAACAGACCAAGAAAAAGCATTTGACAAAGTACAACATCAATTCATGATAAAAGCCTTCAACAATGTAGGTTTAAAGGGAACATACACTAACATAATAAAGGCCATATATAAAAACCTCACAGCTAACATAATCCTTCATGGGGAAAAACTGAGAGCTTTTCCCCTAAGGTCAGGAACAAGTCAAAAATGTACACTCTCCCCACTTTTATTCAACATAGCACTGAAAGTCCTAGTCACAGCAATCAGACAACAAAAAGGAATAAAAGGCATCCAAATTGGTATGGAAGAAGTAAAACTTTCATTATTTGCAGATGACATGATACTATAAACACTCCACCAAAAAACTGTGAGAACTGATAAATGAATTCAGTAAAGTCACAGGACACAAAATTAATGTGCAGATATCTGTTGCATTTCTATACACTAATAATGGAGTTGAAAGAGAAATTAAGAAAACAATCCCATTTACAACAGTACCAAAAATAAGATACCTAGGAATAAACCTAACCAAAAAGGTGAAAGACCTATACTCTGAAAACTATGAAACACTGATGAAAGAAACTGAAGGCTACACAAAGAAATGGAAAGACATTCCATGCTCATGAATTAGAAAAACAAATATTGTTAAAATGTTTATACTACCCAAAGCAATCTACAGATTTAATGCAATCCCTATCAAAATACTAAGATCATTTTTTTCACAGAGCTAGAACAAACAATTCTAAAATTTATGGAATCACAAAAAACCCTGAATCTAAAAGCAATTTTCAAAAAGAAAAGCAAAGCTAGAGGGATCATGATTCCAGGCTTCAATTATATCACAAAGCTGTAGTAATTAAAACAGTATGGTACTGGCACACAAACAGACAGATCGATGGAACACAACAGAAAAGCCAGAAATAAACCCACTTATACAGTCAATTAATCTTTGACAAAACATGGAAAAATATCCATTGGGAGAGACAGTCTCTTCAACAAATGGTGCTGGGAAACCTGGACAGCTCCATGAAAAAAAATGAAATTGGACCACTTTCTTACACCACACACAAAAATAAACTAAAAATGGATTAAAGACTTAAATGTGAGACCTGAAACCACAAAAATCTTAGAAGAAAGTACAGGCAGTAATGTCTCTGACTTTGGCCATAGCAACATTTTTCCAGATACATCTCCTGAGGCAAAGAAAACAAAAGCAAAAACTACTGAGACTACATCAAAATAAAAATCTGCACAGTAAGGGGCGCCTGTGTGGCTCAGTTGGTTAAGCGTCCAACTTTGGCTCAGGGCATGATCTCATGGTTCATGGGTTCGAGCCCCACGTTGACTGTCAGCTCAGAGCCTGGAGCCTGTTTCAGATTCTGTGTCTCCCTCTCTCTCTGACCCTCCCCTGCTCACGCTCTTTCTCTCTCTCTTTCTCCTCTCTCAGAAATAAATAAAAACATTAAAAACTTAAAAAAAATCTTCACAGTGAAGGAAACAATCAACAAAACTAAAAGCAATCTACTGAATGGGAGAAGATATTTGCAAATAACATATCTGCTAAAAGGGTTAGTATCTAAAATTTATAAATAACTTATACAACTCAACACACACACATAAACAAATAATCCAATTTCAAAAATGTGCAAAAGACATGAACAGACATTTCTCCAAAGAAGACATATAGATGGTCAACAGACACATGAAAAGATGTTCAATATCACTCACCATCAGGGAAATGCAAATCAAAACTACGAGGTATCACCTCACACCTGTCAAAATAGCTATACTTAAAAACACAAGAAACAAGCGTTGGTGAGGATAGGGAGAAAAAGGAACCCTCCTGTACTGTTGGTGGGAATGAAGGCAAACTGGTGTAGCCACTCTGGAAAACAGTATGGAGGTTAAAAATAGAACTACCCTACCATACAGTAATTGCACTACTGGGTATTTACCCAAATAATACAAAAACACTAGTTCAAAGGTATACTTGTACCTCTATGTCTATAGTAGCATTATCTACAATAGCCAAATTATCGAAGCAGCCCAAGTACCCATCAATAGTTGAATGGATAAAGAAGATATGGTATATATAGACAATGGAATATTATGTAGCCATTAAAAGAATGAAATTTGCCATTTGCAATGACATGGACAGAGCTAAGAGTATAATGTTAAGCAAAATAAGTCAGAAAAAGACAAATACCATATGATTTCACTCATATGTGGAATTTAATAAAACAAAACGAGTAGGCAAAAGAAAAAAGAGAGAGAGAGACAAATCAAAGAACAGATTCAATTATAGAGAACAAACTGATGGCATTCAGAAGAGTGGTGGGGGTAGGGGGATGGGTTAAAGAGGTGATGAGGATTAAGGAGTGCACTTGTGATGAGCACTGGATGATGTATGGAATTACTGAATCACTGTATTGTACACTTGAAACAAATATAACACTGTGTGTTAATTATACTGGAATTAAAATTAAATTCTTGATTTCACCTATATGCCTATCTACACTATTTTCCTCTCATTTCTTATATATCTTTCCAGTGTTTCCTTATACAAATATGAACAAGCGAGAAAAATTCTTATTTTTCATCTTTATACAAAAGGTAGCATACCAGACAAAGTGCTTTGCATTTTGCTTTTTCTCAACTATATTTTTAAGACATTGCTATATCAGAATATCTTTTTTTAAATCTGCAAAAATGCTCATTGACTAGACATATTGTTTTTATTTAATCAGTCTCCTGTAGATCGGTTTCAATCTTTTATTACAAAACATATTGCAATCAACAATCTTGTACATATAACATTTTATACATACTCAAGTATACCTGTAGGATAAATATTCAGAAGTGGGACTGCTGGGTTGAAGAATAATGCATTTGTAATCTTGACAGAGATTACTGAATTATTCTTCATAGAAGTTGTACTGCTGTTGACTCCCACCAGCAATGTATGAGAATGTTTATTCTTCATTGCCTTATCAACAGTGTGTTCAGCATCTGAATTTTTGTGTATCTATAGGTGAGAAATAATCTCAATGTACTTTCAATTGGCATTTTCTTATTATGAAATTGAACATCTTTTCATATTTTAAAAGATGTAATTGTCTACCTACTATCAATTCATGTCCTTTGCCATTTTCTCTTAAAATGTTAGTTCCGTTGATTTCTACATATTCCATTTCTAATAGTCACCCTTTGTGTACATGATATAAGCTGCAAATATTTTTTGCCAGGTTGTCATTTATAATTGGAAATTTTTATAGTTTTTTGTTTGTTTGTTTTATTGAGCACTCTTTTAATAGCTACTACCTATCTTTAGCTGCAGGTCCTGGCCTTCTCTGGTATGGTAGATCCCAAATTTTTCCTGTATCTCCAGACTGCATTTTGCCACCAAGGTAATGATGTCACTCAGTTGATTCTGTTTCACCGTCCAGAGTGCCAGGAGCACATTCCCTGCAGAAACAGAAGACAGGCTAACAGGGACCGAATATCTGGGTTCACCTGATCTGGGCAGAGCCCTCAGTTATGCAGAAGATATCATATAAGGTGTTAGGCGAGGTTTCTTGGACCTGTACATTATGCTTGGTTACAATACTGCCTTAGAACCTCAAAGTCACTCATCATACAACATGACTAGGCAGAAGCTGAAATGTTCCTAACGTTTAAGAATATTTTTCTTAAATATTAGAAATATTAGAGGGAAGAACCTTTTCCTAAAGAATGCTTTTCTCAAATATTAGAAATATTAACGGGAAGAATCTTCCTCCATCAGTGTACTAATAGAAAGGGAGGGGTACTAGCTAAGAGGTTCATAAAGTACAGGTTCATGTTCAAATCTAATTTCAAGGGTAGTTTAGTTAAGTTTAAATAAAAAAAAGGCCAACTCTTTGACATATAGCTCTTAATGACCCAAGAGTTCTCTAGACAGGAGATCTAAGAGTTCTCCAGATAGGAGATTTTGACTCCTCCCTATCTTACTTACAGCTTCTGCTCTTGATGACTAAGTTTCTCATCAATTTTCTTACGAATGCTTTATAGGAACTTTTCTGTCACCCAATCTAAGCAAATTGCAAGGCACATATGAACTTAATACGGGCAAGGCTTTTTCATTAGACTGGGAAAACCTCTGAGGCACAAACTGTGTTGTCCTCATCTTTGTTTCCCCAGGACCTAGTACATATTAGATAATCAAACGATGCCGAATAAAAAAAATATGTCAAATTCCACCTACATGCAGTCTTCCTCACTTACAGTCCTTTAAATTTTCAGAAAAGCTGAAAAATACCTGTGATATTTAGGATATCTCCTCCAAAACACAGCACGTCTGAAATCAAGTAAAGGAGAGAGAGGGAAATGCATCAAAATCAGATATATTAGGGGCACCTGGTCTTGATTTCGGCTCAGGTCATGAGCTCATGGTTTGTGAGTTTGAGGCCTGAGTCCAGCTCCACGGTTGGCAGTGCAGAGCCTGTTTGGGATTCTCTATCTCCCTCTCTCTCTGTCTCTCTCAAAATAAATAAACTTAAAAAAGAATCACATATGATTCTTGATTCTTGATGATGATATGATTCTTGATGATTAGAGCATGGCAGAATCATACATGATCAAAAGAATGGACTACTGAGTTTTTCCTCATATCTTCTCTGGTCTATCTGTTCACTGGAAGGCACAGACTCTTTCCTTTCCCTTAGTTTTCTCCCCAAATCTGCCTGTTTCTATATCCATCTTCTTGAAAATGAAAGAACTACTCCGTTCTCTTCAAAGCCTCCCCATTTGTGGTTGGATGCTAGCCCCTCCCATCCGTTCAAGAACTTCACTCCCTTATCTTCTCTACTGAATCATTCCTCGTAGTATCTTTAAAAACAAACCCAAAATATAACAAAAATTAACCGACCTATCCTTGATTCTACTTTCTTCTCTTGCTATTAGCTCAATTTTCCTGCTACATTCCCAACAAAAAAGATTCTCACAAGAGTTGGCCATATACAATTTGCTCCTCACATCCTATTCACCCTTTTTTCTCTATCATTCTTCTCTCAGCATTCTCTGACTTCCAAATCCATCACATCACTAAAATGGTCAAGATCATCAATAGCATTCATCTTACAAAAGTCAATATTTTTCTCACATCACACTGTACTTTATACCTTTCATTTCCAACCTAGCCAGCCGCCGTCCTCTTCCCCTGGAGCCTCTACTTCTTTGGTTCAGGAACACGACAGTATCCTACCTAACTGGCTGCTTTACAGTTTCTTTTGTAGGTTTGTGCTCTTCAATCATAATCTATCTGGTCAAGTCCCTCAAGCCTCAGTCTTAAGCTCTTTCTCTTTATTTACACTCATCTCATGTGGACGTAAGCAGTTCTTAATTTTAAGTAACATCTTTATGCCATCAGCTCACTTTTTGTCTCTAAAAGATCTATTCTCTGAGCTCCAGTCTCAATCATGGCTACTGACTTCATTTTTCCATTTGAATGCCTTATTGACATCTCAGACTCAATATATTCAAAACAGAATGCTTGATTTTCTTTCTCAAAGCCCAGTCTTGCCCATCTTGGTTAAGTGACACCACCATTAACTCATTATGAAAGCTAAAAACTTTAGAGTCGCTTTCCTCACTACTTCCCACTACTTCCCAATATATCAGCAAACCCTGTTGTTGAACCTGCAAAACACATTTCAAATCAATTCATCTCCTTACAGCTCCTCTGCCTTATCTCTACACCAATGGTTTCAACCTTGGCTTCAACATTGGAATAGCCTGTAAAACTGAAAAAAAAAAAAAATCCTTATTCCTGGGCCTACCCTCAAGGTATTCTGATTGGTCTGGGGCAAAGCCTAGACCTCAGGATTTTTAAAAATTTTTTACTTTGATTTTTTTAATAGTTTATTGTCAAGTCGGTTTCCATACAACACCCAGTGCTCATCCCCACAAGTGCCCTCTTCCATGCGCATCTCCCCCTCTCCCCCTCCCCCACCCATCAGTCCTCAGTTTGTTCTCAAAATTCAAGAGTCTCTCATGGTTTGCCTCTCTCCCTCTCCCCGTTTCCCCCCTTCTTCTCCCCCACAGTCCTTTGTTAATTTCCTCCTAATCCTCCTATATGTGCAAACATATATTTGTCCTTCTCTGCCTGACTTATTTCGCTCAGCATAACACCCTCAAGGTCCATCCATGTTGCTACACATGGCTAGATTTCATTCTTTCTCATTGCCATGTAGTATTCCATCATATAGATAAACCACATCTTCTTGATCCATTCATTCGTTGATGGACACTTAGACTCTTTCCATGTTTTGGCTATTGTTGAGAGTGCTGCTATGAACATTGGGGTCCATGTGCCCCTGTGCATCAGCACTCTGGATCCCTTGGGTAAATTCCTAGCAGTGTTACTGCTGGGTCATAGGGGAGTTCTATTGTTAATTTTTTGAGGAACCTCCACACTGTTTTCCAGAGGGGCTGCACCAGTTTACATTCCCACCAACAGTGTAGGAGGGTGCCCATTTCTCCACATCCTCGCCAGCATCTAGAGTCCTCTGATTTACTCATTGTAGCCACTCTGACTGATGTGTAGACCTCAGGATTTTTAAAAGCACCCCCAAGTGGTTATCTAATGTGCTGCCAAGGTTGAGAACCACCATCCTAGACCAAATTGCCACCATCTCTCCACAGCTGGTACAACTGCCTCTTCCAGTTTCCATTCTTACCACCTACCCTGCATCAGCTCCCTGTAATCCAATCTCCATGAGACAGTTAAAATGAGCTTTAAAAAATGTGTGTCAGATCACATCACCACCTTGCCAGAACCTTTCAACAGTTTCTCTTTGTACAAAAATATATAATCCCAAGTCCTTATGGTCTACAGAGCTCAATGATCTCCAATCTTACCTCAAGCCACTCTCCTCCCTTTGAGCTATGCTCTAGCCACACTGGCCTTTGGTTCCTAGAACACAGCAAGCTTCCTCCCATCTCAGAAGCTTTACACTTGGCTTTCTTCTGCCTGAAGTGCTCTACCCTTTGTTCTTGACAAGGTGTTCCTCTCAATCCTTTGTGTCTCAGCTTAAACACCTTCTCAGAGGAGGCTCCTATAACCACCCTACCTAACAGAAAATCTCTCACTGTACAATTTTACCATTTCACCCTACTTATTTCCCTCGCAAAATACATAATCTATAGTTATCTTGTTTACTTATTATTTGTCTCTCCCACTAACATGGAAATTCCAAGAGGACAGGTACCATGTCTTATTTTCCCCTGTATTTCTAGTAACCAGCAGTTCCTGGTGTTATAATACATACATAATATGTAATTTCTATCTCTCCCTTTCATCTAAACCTGATGAGAAAAACTTAAGACCTTTTATAAATGTTCCTCAGGGGTAAGGGGTGAGTGAAACAGACAAGTTCCTAAAGGAGATGCTACAAAGTAAGTACTCTGGTGAAATCTCAGAATTATAGATGTGACTGTATGGGTACTATCAGTAAAGGAAGGGAATATTATATAAGTACTAAAGGACTAGAGTAATTTCTGTTGGGCAGGTCTAATTAAGCCTGAAAGCTCTTCAAGGGTAGGTTTTTGCAAACCTGCTCCTTTCAGTGTATATTACAGAATATGTACTCAACATGTTTTACTGCACATGTAAGGAGCTGGTTTTTTTTTTTTTTCCTCCCAGATTAGGCAATTTTCCACAAACTTAATATATGGCAGGAAATGAAGAAGATACTCATTCCTACTTCACAGGATCAGAATGTAACAGTAAAATGGGAAGGTGTTTCGTGAATTACATCTGCTATAAACATATGGGGCACACTGCATTATTGTTAGAAGACACAACCAGAGGAATACTTTATTTTGAAATAAAATATAAACAGCAAAGTAAAACTTAAAATTCATTTGTGGATCAGGAGAAACTTAACAGAAGACTATGGGGGAAGGAAAGGGGAAAAATAGTTACAGAGAGGGAGGGAGGCAAACCATAAGAGACTCTTAAATACTGAGAACTGAGAGTTGATGGGGAGTGGGGGAGAGGGGAAAATGGGTGATGGGCACTGAGGGGGCCCTTGTTGGGATGAGCACTGGGTGTTTTACGGAAATCAACTTGACAATAAACTATATTAAAACATAAATTTAATTTAATTTAATTTAAAAAATTAGTATTTCCCTCCCCCCACCCCCCTT
>NW_027530179.1:7357219-7393062 GCF_008692635.1 Crocuta crocuta
AGGTAGAATGGCAGATACAGGCAAAAATCTAGTTTGTTAGTGGCAAGAAGGAAGAAATAAAAGAAATAAAAGATAGTAACACTGAAGGAATGACCCTTTAGTACTTTTTAAAGTAGCCCAGGCCGCTTTCTGTTACAAACCCTCAGGAGCCCAGCACCACACCTCTTCACTTCCCTACAATAGTCACTCACGCTCCACGATGTCACTAATGTAATAACTGAAGATGCGGGCCAGTTTGTCCATGTCATGTTCCGACTTGCAGGTCAGGCTGAACCTGTCCATTAATGCTGTAAACCCTGGCCAACGAAACAAAAATTACGTTAGCTGAATTTTTGGCTCTATTCCCTCAGCACGTCAGGCCCGTCCGTGTAAAGGAAGCAGATGTCCTGCAGGTGAGTAATTTCATTATCCTTGAACAAGTGTCACTTAGAACGCAGTCAGGGGCAGCCTGGCTGCTGTTGCCTCTGGGAATATCTGGAGGGCCACCCATCCCCTCTGCGTTTCCAGGAGCTGCAGATGAAGATTCGCCCACAAGCACCCCTTTCATCTCTAGCCAGATACCTTTTCTGCCGTACCCTCTTAAGCTCTCTGGCCAAGGGGAAAATGGGATTTCTCCCCGTGTGAAGGATAAAAGAAATCAATGACATGGGGGGATGGATAAAAGCTTTATGGAGAGCCCAGATGGTGAACTCCTTGAGGACAAACACCTTAATCACTCATCTTCAGATCCAAGACACAAACGCCATAAATATTTAAATGAACGACTCTCAAAGTAGCTGCTGGATCTCTAATTCCTAGCTTGGTGACGGGCACACATTTATGGACGGACTCGAAGGAAGAATTGACTGAGCGAATAAAAGGGGCAGGAGCAGTGTGCGTGCTGGGAGAAATTATGGATTCAAAGCATGCCGTGTGACCTCGCAAAAGTCCTTCCCCTTTTCTGGGTCTTTCATTAACTCAAGAACTCCGCCAGATCATCCCGAATGGCGTCCCCACCGCCCTGAAAAAGGCCGTCCAGGTTTCCCGAGGAAGCGGCAGCAAGCAGTCGGGGCACGACTTTGCTAGCCGGCCGTCAAGCCAGTAACCGCCGCCGCCTCTAGGAGCCAGTCCCCAACGGCCGCCCCACGGACAAGGCGGGAGAGCGACGCTCCACCCCTCACCCGTCACGTGGACGCCAAGGAGGACGCCCTGGGCCGTGGCGAGCTCGGGTTCCGGTCCCTGGGGCTTCCTGAACACCAGCAGGTCGGGAAGCAGCGCCGCCAACCGGGCCTCTACGGGCCACAGAGGGGGCACCGCAGCCCGCTCGCCAGTCGCCATGGCGGCGGCGGGTTGCCCGCCAAGCTACCGGAAGCGGGGGGTGGTCCTCCACGTGGCAGCCAATCCGCAATGACGGCCCTGGCGGGTTCCTCCCACTAACCAATCAATGCGGGTTTCCTCGGGGCCCCGCCCCACGTGCCTCCCGCTCCTGCGCTCTAGCTCTTGCCTCCCAGATGTGGAGAAGCAGCAGGGCGGGGAGTGCAAGTACTTTCAAGAGTCAAGGTGACGCTTCAAAGTCTTGAAACATGAGGCGCCTAAGTGGCTCAGTCGGTTAAACATCCGGCTTCGAGCCCCGCGTTGGGCTCTGTGTGGACGGTTAGCCCAGAGCCTGGAGCCTGCCTTCGGCTTCCGTGTTTACCGGTCTCTGCCCCTCCCCCACTCACGTTCTGCAATTCTCTCAAACATAAAAAAAAAAAAAACTTGAAACGTGAAGATGCATCTGCAATGAAACAGATCACCGCACGCAGTGTCAATGGGTATGGGTGTGTGTGTGTGTGTCTTTTCCTATTACCAGAGTGGAGAGCTGGCTCACCTCTGATTTCTAAGGGCAATGTTCAATTGGCATCTGACTAAAGCAAACAAACTATGGCTTTTTTTTTAATACCCTTAGGCTAAGGTTATTTAACAGTCAGTCCTTTCCCCCTTGTTAGGTAGTGTCTGCTTTTTCTTTTATCTGCCAGGACAGGTCTATTGGGTGTCTCTAGCGAGCTCCTGTTTCCCTGACTTTGTAGCATATCCGAGGTTGCCTTTCAGTTGCTCAGATTCTTGGAAGACCTCACAGTAGTGACAGGATGAGTGTGTTGTGGATTTTTAACGATCAGGAAAGCATCCTTGTTTTTCTGCAGAAATAAAAACAAAGTCTAAAAATGATGTGTTCAACCGTGTCGGTGATTACTTCAAAGGGCTCATTTTGCTCCCTCTAGTTACTTCACATTCTGGTTAACACTTCCAGTAGTAAAACCAAATATACGATCAGCACACAGGTGACAGAAAATACCTCCTTAGGGTGGAGGGCCAAAGGGAAGAAAAAGAGATTAAGGGGAGTCATAACAACTGAGAGGCCTGCACACTAGAAGTCTGACACTCTGTCCAGAGCTCCTGTGTCTGTCTACAAAGAGCACAATGTTGGCATTATAAACACAACCTAGAACCCAAGCAATGTCAAAATTGAAATCACTTTTTAGTATTTTTACAAATTTATTTTAAAAAATAACAATTGCAATGACATCAATGATTGATCATCTGTGCTCCCCCTTACAGCTGGGAGAAAAACCTTTATAGTTGAGTCCCAAAGGAAGATCAAGACATTATCATCAGGCACCCAACAGCCAGAAAAAGCTCTGTTGGCCCAGTGGTATACACACTGACATGTTCAATGTACCAGTGCAATTAAAATATATACATTTACAATTATCTTGCCCCCCAAAAAAGCACTCAAGAAGTGAAATAACTATGTATTAAGCCAATTGTTCACTCATCCATTCACTCTTTCTGCATCTATGAAGTCATCACTACAGTTACAGGGACAAGTAAATGAACTTTCAGTAACAAAAAAGTCCAAACCTCAACCCCCCACTTTGTGGCTTATTATGATGTGCTAAAATGGCCACAGTAGAAGGGCCATGAGCTATCTGAGCAGTGACAAAATGACAACTGAAGCATTTTGTTTCAAACAAAGCAAAACTCAAACTCATGGAAAAGAGAATCTGCAACAATGAGGTTGATATTACTATGTACAAACTTACAGACACAAATAAATAGCATTTTAGAACTGCTGTTGGCTTAGACGTCTGACTTTCTGAGCTCTGCATCTTAAAGACCCCTGAACAAATCACGGGATAGAAATTCCTCATTATTTTTAGTAAACTAGCATCTGAAAAACTTGGGACTTACTAAATGAAGTCAATGTCTGAAACCTAAGTTAAGAGCCAGAAATTTCTAGTGAGCCTACCAGAGGGTGGGCCTCTCTGTATCTCTGGAAGCCAGGACAGGTGACTTAGATTCCAGGGACATGGGAGAATCTTTCTTTGCATAGCTCTACACCTCTATTTCTACCATTAACAATTATTTCCCTTTGTGATATTTTCTTCAGAGGGTTTAACTTCTTTTCCTTCTTGATACAATTAGAGTAGAATCAAAGAAAGTGCCAATCTTTGTTCTTGCCATTAAACCAGACCCAAATGTTTTTCAAAATAATTCGGTCTTCCTTGTTCTAGAGAAGGCAACAACACTTTTCTGAAATCCTATCATAGTTCCCCAAGGATCAGCATCTAGGGAAAAAAAAAAACCAATCTCGGGGGCACAGTCCATTCTAGGACCCAATTCTCGCCCCTGCAGGCCATCACTACTGCCAGTCTGTAGCTTATCCCCAGAATGTGGATGCAATGTAAAAACCTTTCTGCTGGACAAGCCTATGTAGAAAAAGGGCAACATGGAGACTGGCACCAAAGAATCTGCTGCCAAGGGAATAAAGAGAATGTTCACTCTCTGGGGCCAGCACAAAACAAAGTGCTGCAGGAGTGAAGCCAACATTCACCTTAAACTCGAGAGGATAACCTGGAATACGCCCAGGAGAGCATGACTGAACAGCGCTTTCCAGACAGGAATTGTCAAAGACCAGTTCTTGGATTTCTCCCTTTCCATGCGTGATAGCAGAAATGCAAGTTATTTTTTTCATAATTCATCCCAGGCATCCATCCGCTGGAGAATCATGCTATGTGACAACACATGGGTATATATCCTGCCCTCTCTTCTGCTGCTAGACTGAAACACATGTGAACCCTTCTATGCACCAAATGCTGCCGCAAAGCCTATGACTGAAAATCTCTAGTTTGGCTCTCTGTTTAGGAGTTACTACAAATGTCCTCAGCACTTCAGCAGAGAGGTTGTTTTATGGTTTTGTTCTCTACTTAGGAAAGGCAGTTTCAAGATCCAGTACCCTCTATGTTGTCTTAAAAGTAGCGGAAGCAAGAACTATGGTCCACATGATCTGTTGACAGACCACAACTTTAAAGTCAAAGCTTAAAAGAAAAGAGAGAGTCAGCAATTTATAGATTTAGTGCTTGAGTCTTGTCGTTCTATCCCCAGAGTTAGCTTTTTCTCGGCTGGAGTCCAAAAATACCAACCTACCATCTGGGTAGAAAGAGATTCCTATTATTACCACAGATTAGATGAATGTATCTCAGAGAATTTATTGTTTCCATATCATGAGAGGGAACTTCCTTGCCTGGAAGCCGCCTCTGAATACAAAGTGTCCATTCGGTTAGTCAGCCTGAGATCCCCCATCAGAGGGACGGATGCTGCTTCAGTTCCATGGGAAGGCGTGGACTTCAGCTTCCCTGACTGCAGTCCTGCTGGGGAAGGTTCTCCTCCGCTAAAATGGCTGGCTGGCTTCACTAGCTGACATTAAGTGTTGTGTGTGCACTTATATGCACGGGTCCCTTGCATCATCCTAATCCATGAAATGTCAATGTCATCAACAGTCTGAAATAGGCCCTGACAAAGGCTTGCGACTTCAATTTGCCAGACCTCGCTGCAATTATAATACTGAGCCACTTATTAAAAACTAAGTGGTTTCTGTCCTGTAGAAAAGGGCAGAACATAATCGTCAGTGTCCCATCGGAAGAGGTGATCAATTTCCTGGAACGGTGGGAAACAGTGGCGAGGAACATGACCTTGATCTGCTCCCTCACGGGGCCTGAGGTTAGGACACTCGGATGATCTGTGTCATTGCTTCTTCATCTGCTTGGTTTGGATCCTAGAGACAAAGCATAACAGTGATTAAAGTCCTTTGTGAAAGCAACAGGGAACTCATGGCTCTCACTCCTGATCATCATGGGAATATATAAAAACTTCGCGAAGTAAACCAGAGGCCCCTAATACATCTAAGTCTACATATATGGACTAAAATGCAGCTCCAGGGCTCCTGGGTGGCTCGGTCGGTTCAGTGTCCGACTTCGGCTCAGGTCATGATCTCATGGTTCCTGGGTTCAAGCCCCACATTGGGCTCAGTGCTGACAGTTGAGACTAGAGCCTGCTTTAGATGCTGTGTCTCCCTCTCTCTCTGCCCCTCCCCTGCTCATGCTCTGTCACTATCTCAAAAATAAATAAAACATTTAAAAAATTTTTATAAAATAAAATGCAGCTGTAATAGGAAAGAAGAGATAATAAACCTTGTATAAAAGGACTGTTAACTGTGGCCTGGTGATCCACTTCCAAGCACACCAGAGTTGACAGTATCTCGTTCCTAAGAGAATGTGTACTGTGCTTTACCCTTCAGGCTTAAGGGTCCTTAGGTGGCCAAGAGGAAACCATGTCATGCTCTATTTTTGTGCCTAGATTTTCTGATCATTGTATTTAAAGACTAAGCACTTAGCAGGGCTGGAAAGGACACTGGAATCTATTTATTTTAGCACACTCATTTTGTAGCTAAACCTGAAGCCTGGACAGGTAAGTGACTTGCCTGGACTAGAATGATAAAGTCGGCAGCCCAGCTAGGTATGATACCCCAATCTCTTGGCTCCCATTTAACCTTAACTAAATTCTGCCTTCCGCCCCCCACTTTAAAGCTGCAGTGTTAAGACAAGGATCAGTCCTTGGAGGCTTTTTGCAACACTCCACAGTAACCACCTTCAGTTCCTGCACGCCAAGGCGCTGACGCTTCAACTGCCGTGATCTAAGAAAAAGCTGAAAGATTTCTGGAGGTAGTAGGACTGTAGCGGGGTCTGGAAAAATGAGTAAGAAAAATAACCAGCATTTACGGAGCCCTCACCATCACGAGGGGATGTGCTAAGTAGGCACCCAATGTAATAGACTGCATGTACTCTCTACAACAGCGCTATGAAGTATCAACAGCATCCTAATTTACAGGTGAAGGAACTAGGACAAAAGAGGCTAAGAAACTTGACCAAGGTCTTACCGCTAGTACACAGAATCGGGAGAGTTCCTGGCATAATGTCTCTAGATGGCACTCTACATCCATACACTGCATGAACTAAAGAGGAGGAAGAAGGAGCTCTCAGACTGCAAGTAGGAATTAGCAGCGCTGAAGGAGGAGTCTGTGCTCATGTGTGGAAATACTGAGGACTCCCAGTCTGACACTGAAAGGGGTGATGAGGCCAAGTTGCTTGGAAGAAATACAGAAACAGTTTGGGATCTGATGCAGTAAGAAATGAAAGCCAGCATGCATCCTTGAGCAGGGGATTGACATGCTTAAAAAAGCACTACTTTACAAAGACCAATTTGGCAACAATGCAGGTAGGATGTGATGGTCACACAGAATAAAGTGTCTGGAAATGGGGTCTGGGTGGGGGCAATCCATTAATTCGACAAACATTTACCAAGTGTAATTGGGCATTATGCCAAGTCCAATCAATACAATGGAGGAGAAACCTCACCTTGACTCTCTACACAGCTTACAGTCTAGTGAACGAGACAACTACACAAATAAGTCAATTACAATGATGCTCAAAAGAAAAGGAAGACATGAAAAAATAACAGGGCAGAAGAAACCTTCCCTGGATCCAGTCTCAGATTTAAACCAAGACCTAAAAGGTAAGAAAGAGACAGTCATGCAAGATGGGAGTGAAGGGGCGCCTGGATGGCTCGCTTAGTTAGACGGCTGACTCTTGGCTTTGGCTCAGGTCATGATGTCACGGTTTGTGAGTTGGAGCCCTGCATTGGTCTCTGTGCTGACGACATAGAGCCTGCTTGGGATTCTGTCTCCCCTGATTTCTGCCCCTCCCCTGCTTGCTCTCTACTTCCCTCTCTGAAAAATAAATAAACACTAAAAATACAAAAAAACAAATGATAGGAATGAAATGTTTTACAGATTAGCTATTTTCAAGACAAAGTTCCTATGGCAGGAGGCAGACCAGTGAACTGTACAGCGAGAGCATAAAGATCAAGTGCAGAAGGTGTGAAGCTGGACCATGCAAGCACCTTTTTTGGCCGTGGTATGCACTTTGGATTTTATTCCAAGTGCAAATGGGAAACGGCAGAAGGTAGAAGGCATTCAAGCAGGGAAGTGATGGGAGATGACACCCATTTTAAGACCACACAAAGATGTAAAGAATGGACCAGAAGGGCACAAGGTCAAAAGAAGGGAGGAGACCAGCAGGTAGCTGTTATATTAACTGAAGCAAAAGAAGAGAGGATTTCTCAACGCTGACAGCAGTTGGAAAGGAAAAAAAAAGTTAATTGATTCAGGTAATAGTTTAGAGGTAAAACCAAGAGGACTTTTTGAAGAATTGGACAATTCAAGCTTTAGCAACTAGGTGGATGGACATGTGACCTACTGAGAAGAGTAACTGCTTTAGGGATAAAAAACAAAATAAAAATCAAGAGTTCTATTTTATATATACTGATTCAGAAATGCCGAGGAGATACAATCAGTGGAATCAGATGTAATACATCAGTTACAAATTAAGTTCTGGAATTATATTGCCTTTGAATTTCAGGTGCACCATTTTATTAAGTATTTTACCTTGGGCAAACTACTTAACCTCTCTCAACCTCAGATTCAGCTGTAAAATGGAAATAAGAATTCTCACCTCATGGGGCTTGAGGTTGCTCTAAAAGATTCAATGAAATAAAAACTGCTTATACAAGTGCTTAATGTAATGGCTGGCACATAGCAGTTAAGTGTTAGTTGCTGGTGGCTGTGCTACTACACTAAGAGGCAATAAAACTTATTCTTTTAAAACCAAGGAAAATGAGAATTGCAAGAAGGAATTAATAGTAATAATCCTCAAAGATCAGGAGAAAAAAGACTACTGGTTTAAACACCTTTAGTGCTCTAAGGCAAAAGAGAATCTAAGAGACACAATGTGGCATTCAATGTAGAACATGTAATTAGTCTCTGATGTGAAAATAACAAGAAGACACTGTGAATGGTCCTCCCAAGAAAATCCAAGGTAAAAGAGAAGAATGAAATGTATAATCTGCTTACCTGCATATGGGGACTATCCTTTTCCTTTGGAGAGAAAAACCGCCCACCTTCACCCCGCTTCCGAGCCATGGCGTGACGGTGCCGAGACTCATGGAGGTATTTCTAAAACAAGAGAAATAAAGGTACTAGTTGGAATGAGCATAATTACCTAATGCACACATTCTATCCTCCGAAGT
Source organism: Crocuta crocuta (assembly GCF_008692635.1). Lineage (NCBI taxonomy): Eukaryota > Metazoa > Chordata > Mammalia > Carnivora > Hyaenidae > Crocuta > Crocuta crocuta. The sequence goes on from NW_027530179.1 coordinate 7,365,662, forward strand.
TCAGGACAGCTGCCATGAGAGTCACCGGGCAATTATGACCTTGAATTATGGAGGAAGCTTTGGAGGAAACACTAGGCAGCAGCAAACTATAGATTAACTGTCATAAAAGTGTGAATGCTGCATGAATGATAAATAAACAATTCCCCAAAGGCGTAGCAACGATCACTACCTACACCTCCCCATACACACTTCAATAACAGACCAAATGGCTGTTCAGTAGAAAGACTGCATTTCCTGACCTTATTCACAGTTAATTGTGGCCACGTAATTAAGTTTTGGCTAATGAGATGTGTGGAGCTTCTTCAAAATTTCCTTTAAAAAGAGTGCCTTTCCACAGGGCTCCTGGGTGGCTCAGTCAGTTGAGCGTCTGACTCTTGGTTTCAGCTCAAGTCATGGTCTCATGGTCACGGGATGTAGGCCCACACTGGGTTCCATGCTGGGCGTGGAGCCTGCTTAAAATCCCCCCTTCTCCTTCTCTCAAAATAAACAAACAAAAAATAAAAAATGAGAGTACCTTTCTGGTTCCCTTTGCTCCTAGGCTGTAGTCCAAGCAGTCATCCTGGACTAGTACTAGCACACTAAGTGTATCACAACAGTGAAAAAGGAAGAGAGGGCGTAGTGAGGAATGACTATGGAAATTTGCTATGGGCCCAGGGCAATTTCTCTCTGGACTAAATTTCTGTAAGGAAATAATTAATTCTTACTTAACCCACTGTTACTGTTTTATTAATCTACTTGCAGCCACACAGAGCAATGACACATGCTAACTTTTACAAAAGATCACAGCTATTTACTTTTGTTTGCAAAGTACTCAAGGAAACAAACCATATAAAAGGTAATTTCAAAGGGAAAACCCTGCCCTTTCTCTTCCTTCTCCCTCCCAGTGTTATACACACCCTTCTTTCCTTTGGGATTTTCCCTTCGGCCTCTAGTTTAGCCCGGGCTTGCCTCCTCTTCAGTATACGGTGGTACTGTTTGGCATTCACATAGAGAGGCTCTTCTTCCAGCATCTCTGCCCCAGGGAGAGGGATTCTTTGGATAGCAGGCACAGAGCCAGCACCAGGCACCATCTGTGTGAAGAGAAAACCACAGCTTATTAAACAGTGGCATGTAGTACAGACATAGGAAACCGTTTCTTGGTCCCTGTTAAATTTTTTCTAAATGCTATGAAGAGTAGCTTTTATACAGCACTTAAATGCAGATTCTTGGAGAACATTTCCACTAAAAGGTCTGCATTTTAAACATTCCAGATGATTCTGTCATAGGGAGCCCAGTGTCAGCCACACTTGACAAGGACATGACTATGTCCAGATTCTTGTCCACCTATGGTGCCATTTTCTCGAAATGTCTGCTGCCATCTAATGGTCAGGAATAGTAATTACAGAGAATGAAACAGTAAAAGGTTAAGTAGGCATGGAGAGATTGGCCAAGAGCTACCAAATGCCCACAGTTACAGAAATAATTTAATTAATGACTTAACTTAGTATATAATTAAATCCTAATTTTTCTAAACAAACTAAAACTAAAAACACTGTACTAAATGCCTGAGGAAACCAGGAACAGGTTCCCATGCCCTACTCCCTTCCGAACTATAACGACTTTGACGGATGTGTGTGGTTTCTTCTGGTAGCTTCCTCCATCTCTCTGCAGGCTTCTACTACTCATTCTTAATTTACCCATTTTAGGTACCGTGTAATTGACATCCTATTAGGACAGGAGGATTTAGCTTTCACTCACACCACTACTCATTTCTCCTTCCCTATCTTCATCATGTATTTTTGGTTTCTTTACTGATTACAATCTAATTTTGAGTTTACTTGTTATTTCCCTCACTGGGGGCAATGTATTCTCCACTTTCCAAAAGTCAATAGTCTATGCCTTCATTATTTGAATTCTGAAGGTTACACAAAAGTAGTTATTTCTGTTTATCCTCTGCTGTATCTCCAGCACCTGGAATAGTCCCCAGGACAAAGTAGGTGCTCAGAATGAATTATAGTCATTGTAATGTTTCTTGTGAAAGTGCCTTAAGGATCAATTCAATCCTAAGCAGTCAGCATCATCAACAAGCTTTATGAGAGACATCAAAGTGCAAGTTCAAAAAACTTTTCAATGACAAAGAGACAAATGGAAAGATAAATGACGGAAGAACAGCGAGGTGAATAATCAGTTTTCTTACCATGACCATCCCTCCTGAATTGACCACATTGCCTGCCACTGGTAGTGTCACAGTGACAGTCCCCTGTCCGCTGCTGGTGGTGTTGGTGTTGGCTCCTGTCTGGACAATCTGTGCTCCTGCCAAACTGGCTGCTGGGATGGTGATCATGCCTGAAACAGGGACTGTGACTTTAAGAAAATAAAACACAAAACAAACAAAAAACAGGCACACAGAAAGAAGGGAACACAGTTAGTCCCTCTTCTACCTGGCACACACTTACTTACCCTGGAGAAATACCCTAACAGCACAAGGGGAGGAGCAGCACTCTCCCACTCTCTGCCCGCTCTGCTGTACGGAATCCAAGTAATCATGATCTTAGATATTCTGGTAACTGTCTGGGTTCCAGTTCTGATAAAATTTTTCTTGAAATGGGTACTTCCCCCTGGGTATTCCAGTAATGGTTTTCAATGGCCGGTGAGACAGTTTGGAGGCCTTCCCTTCTGCGAGGAGGTCTGACTTGTGCTACACTCACTGTTTTTGTATATATGAACGATCTGCCTCAGGATGGAGATTTTATAAATTTCTAATGTGTTTATCCTAAGCTGACAATGGCCGAACCTGCTGCAAAACTAAAACTTAAAAATTAAACCAAGCACTCCATGCTCCCACACTATCACCAGCACCACTTAAGGATTTAGCTCACCATTTTCAGTTTGAGCTCTGGCCCGGGCTCAATCCGGTTCGGGCCTTCTCTTGAGTCACAGGAGAGCATACCTCCTGCACTCACTGGATCTTGTACACTGCTAAATTCCCATTACAAGTCAGATGTTTAGTCCTAGACTCTGACATGTCCCTTCTAGGTTTAATGACCTGATAGATGCTTCCCAAAGCTCTCAAGTTCAGTTTGAGCCACCTCCTCTTCTCTCAAGTTCATTCTCCTCCCAAGCCAGAGGTCATGGCTCCTGTATTTAGGCATTATCTAGTCCTAGAACATAGCTCTATAAAGGCTTTGCACTGTGTTTAGTCACATGCATGTCTCCCTGAATAGATTTAGAGGCTCCTTGGGAAAACATTTTTTTTCAAAATTTTAATTGTTTGTTTATTTTTCAGAGAGAGAAAGAGACAGTGTGTGAGCAGGGAAGAGGCAGAGAAAGGGAGACACAGAAGCAGGCTCCCGGCTCTGAGCTGTCAGTACAGAGCCTGATGTGGGGCTCGAACTCACAAGTCATGAGATCATGACCAGAGTCAAAGTCGGATGCTTCATCGACTGAGCCACCCAGGTGCCCCAGAAAATTTCTTTTCTTAGTAAAGTAAGCACAGTAGGCATGTAGGTCTTTTGGGCAAAAACTAATAAAGTGAGCCAGGGAGAAAAGAAAAAAACCGTAAGTAGCAAAAACACTACATACCAACTTGACCTCTGATCTATTTCTTCCACTACCAACTATGAAACCCTCTCTTTCCAATCTACCACTTAGAAACATTGTTTTTTCCCCAGAAAGGATCAAAAGCTTCTATAATCCCCAGGACCAGTCTTTTTAACAACCACTGTAGGAACTCCTACAAATGTTACCATCGCTGGTCACATATCAATGAGAAGAAAACAACCACCAATGGAGAGCTAGAAAACATTTTTGTTGTTCAAAACTACGTTAGGTAGAGAGCACCATAAAATTTCTGAAGTAGTCATTTGCTCCAAGGACGGGAAAGATATGCTCTCCCAAGTGCTCTGAAAGTGCAGATGCTGCTTACCTTGCTGCAGAATGGTGCCGTCTGCATTAACTGGCTGATAGACAATGGTCTGGCCTTCAGCAGTCTGAGCCACCTGCTGCCCCTGGACAGCAATCTGCTGCTGGGTCTGAAGGAAATAAATCAGGAGAGTTTAACAAAGGACCCCTTCTTTTTTAAAAAAAGACAAGAAGAGAAGAGAAGAGAAGAGAAGAGAAGAGAAGAGAAGAGAAGAGAAGAGAAGAGAAGAGAAGAGAAGAGAAAGAGAAGAGAAGAGAGCATCTGTGACGGTTTCCGTCCCCATTTTTACTGACTCCCTGTGAACTATTTGGCTCAGCTGTCTGGCCCTTCCAAGTCGTCTGTGCCCCCGCGTTGACGGAGAGAATGGAGTTACCTGGGTCTGGCCAGCAGTGACTGCCGTCTGGGGCTGCTGGATGATGATCTGTTGGGCCTGGCCCTGCTGGCCTTGCACCTGCACGGCCTGCCCACCCTGGATCTGGATCTGTCCAGGCGGGACCAACTGTATCTGTGCGAGAGAACACAAAGAAAGGTTAGCGCCCTGCTGGCCGCTGGCCTCTTTTCATCCTGGAGTAATAGCTCTCCAAGTTCCTCTAGAAAGCAAGAAAGGCTGGGAAGAAGAGAAGAGAATCTTGTTCGGCTCTCTGTTATAAATTAGACACCAGTTGTTTGCCATTTATGAAACAACGGGGGAATTCTGGCTGTTTAGATACAGGATTGTTCTCAAGGAGTCAAAGTCAGCTTTAAAAAAGACGATATAGAACCATGTCTGCATGGTTATGTGTCTTGTTAAAGCATATTCATTTAAAAATATATTCTCAAGTATTTCTTATAGATGAAATAGTATTATATATATTCAGAACAATCCTTGAGGAAGTAAGGGAGTACAGACACAACCAGAAGACTGATGATGTGTTGATGACCGTTGAAACTGCAAGATAGGCATTTAGCACATGGTTTTCTTTGGTTTTGTCTGTTGAATGTCTTTTAAACTAAGATGTTAAAAAACAATCAAGTTATTCCCAATTTTTCCAAGTGGGAGTCTATGAAATATGTATATTCAAAAGCTTTAAACATACAGAAAAATCAAGACTATCACCTTAGAAACCCATGCAGTCACCACTCAGATTTAACAAGTTGCTTCATTTAACATTCCCTTCCCATCTAAAAGTTATTCACTGCATTAAAATGTGATCATCCTTACAGAACGTTTTACACATGTATATCCATAAAAACATATGGTACTCTTCTACGTTTGTAAGTTTCACATAAATAGTAACATGCTGTATCTTCCTACAATTTGCTTCCATCAGTCATCGTTTTCAAAATGTAGCCAATTAACTGGTTCACTCATTTTTTTAAAGTACTTATTTATTTATTTTTAAGGAATCTCGACACCCAACATGGGGCTCGAACTCACGACCCTGAGATCAAGGGTCACATGCTCTTCCGACTGAGCCAGCCAGCCGAGCCCCAGAACTAGTTCACTCGTTTTAATTGTCAAGTATCACATTAAATAATTATACAGTGATTTATTCATACATTCCTCTTTAATTTGGGATTTTCTCCAACAATTTTATTTTTACAAATTTTATTTTACAAGAAAAAAATCAATGAATGCATATCCTGTGTAAATATTATGAGTTTCTGAAGTATTTAAAAAAGTAGGATTCCTGTGTTGAGGGAGATAGGTGTTTAGTAGGTAGCCTCTAACTGGTTTCCAGCTGCCTTGTGGTAATCACTCTTCTATGTGATCTTCCCCATGAGTGTGCTGGACTTAGTGACTCACTTCTAACAGACAGAACATGGCAAAAGGAGGGGGACGTCACTTTCGAGATTAAGTTACAAAGATGGTGACTTCCATCTTGCCGGCTGTTTCTCACTCTCCCTCACTCCCTCTGAGGGATGATAGCTGCTGTGTCACGTGCTACCCTATGGAGAGGTTCACATGGCAGGAACCGGTGTCTCTGGTCAAAGTTGGGAAGGACCTGATGCCCACAAAGAGCCATGGTAAGTGGAGCTTTAAAGTGGATTCTTCCCTGGATGAATCTCGCTTTGACTGCAGCCCACAGTGAGTCGAGAGAGGCACAGAGTCAGAGGACCCAGACAAGCTGTGCCAGGATTCCTGACCCACAGAAACTGTGAGATAATAATTTGTTGCTTTAAATCACTAACATTTAGGATGATTTATCTGCAACAAAAGATAATTAATACATGTGTCCGATTATATTCCTCCTACATCTATTTTCCAACGCCCTCACTAATACCCGGTACTGTCTAATGTTCACTAGTTTTGATTTAATTCGCATTTCTAATTTGATTCCTGGGTTTGAATAGCGAAACCTCAGCTAGCAATTCTGGATGACAGAGAGGAAACCTGTGCTTTTCAAATCTGTTTTCTTTCATTTCTCTTTTTAATGGCTATGACTAACTTATTAGGAGTGTCTTCATAAATGTGACAAGAAATCTGAAAAATATTTGTTAAGTTTTTTATAGTAAAAAAAAACAACCTAGTAACATTTTAACTATTGGGTGCACTGAATCCTGTTTTCATGTAACAGCAACTGTACACATTTCTTTAAGAACAAAAAAAATGCATTTAGGAAGGTCCCACAGCTCAAAATTTCCAGGATTTCATATACAAGTTCACACCTAAGCAACCACCAAGGGTATAGAGCAAAAGTTTCCTCCATAGCTCCCTCATTTACCTTCTCATTAGTTCATTCATTCGTTCAATCAACAGACAGTTTTTGATCTGGGTGTTATAATTTCAACAGAGTAGGGATTTTTCCTCTTCATTCTGTTACGGCAGTATATTACACTGATCAATTTTCTATGTTGAAGCACTCTTCCCTCTAGGAATAAATCCCATTTGGTCATGGTGCATGACTTTTAATATGCTCTGGGTTTAGTTTTTTAGTATTTTGAGAGGATTTTTGATCAATGTTCATAATTAATATTGATCTGTAACTTCTTTTTGGTAAGGTCTTTGGTTTTAGAATCAGAATAATGCTAGCCTCACAGAATGAATTGAGTGCTCTTTTCTAATTGTAGGAAAAAATTTGAGAAATGGTATCAGTTTGTCAAATTTTTGGTAAAATACACCAGGGAAGCCATGAGTGCTTTTATTTGTTGGGAGATTGTTGATTACTGATTGAAACTCCTTGGTAATTAGAGCTCTATATTTTTGGTTTCTCTCGAGCTCACAAAACTCTGACCTTTTACTAATTGTGGGTCTATTCAGATCTTTTCAGATTTCCTATTTCTTTGTAATTGAGTCTTGGTAGAGTAGGTTTTGTTTCTAGGAATTTGTCTACTCTTTTAGGTTATTCACTGCATTTAGTTGCTCATAATACTTTTTCCCCCTAAGATTTTATTTAAATTCTAGTTAGGTAACATATATGGTTAAATTGGTTTCGCGTGTAGAATTTAGTGACTTGTCATTCACATATAACACTCAGCGTTCATCCCCAGTGCCCTCCTTAATCGCCATCACCCACTTAGCCCACCCCCCTACCCACCCTCCTTCCATCAACCCTCAGTTCTCTGTAATTAAGAGTCTCTTATGGTTTGCTTCTTTTTTTCTTTTCTCTACGTTCATCCGTTTTCCTAAATTCCACATGAATGAAATCATATACTATTTATACTCTAGTTCCATCTACGTCATTGCAANCATCCTTTTTTAAAAAGTGTATTTATTTTGAGAAAGTGGAAGTGGGGGAGGGGGCGGGAGGAGGGTGGGAGTGGGGAGAGCGAGAGCGCGTCCCAAGCAGTCTCTGTGCGAACAGCAGGGCTCAATCCCATGAACTCGGAGATCATGACATGAGCTGAAACCATGAGTTGGGCTCAACCAAGCCACCCAGGCACCCCAAGATTTCATTCTTTTTGATGGCTGAGTAACATTCCATTGTGTATATATATATACATATACCACATCTTTATCCATTCATTAGTCGATGGGACACTTGGGCTCTTTCTATAGTTTGGCTATTCTTGATAATGCTGCTCTAAACATCAGGATGGATGTGCCCTTCAAATCTGCATTTTTATCCTTTGGGTATATACCTAGTAGTGCAATTGCTAGGTTGTAGGGTGGTTCTATTTTTAACTTTCTGAGGAACCTCTATTCTGTTTTCCGGAGTGTCTGCACCAGTTTGCATGCATTCCCCCCAACAGTGCAAGAGAGTTCCTTTTTCTCCACATCCCTGCCAACACCTATTGTTTCTTGTGTTTTTTATTTTAGCCATTCTGACAGGTTATCTCATTGTAGTTTTGATTTGCATTTCCCTGATGAGTGACGTTGAGCATCTTTTTGTGTGTCTCTTTGCCATCTAGATGTCTTCTTTGAAAAATTATCTATTCATGTCTTCTGCCCACTTCTTGTCTGGATTATCTATTTTTGGGGTGTTAAGTTTGATTAAGTTCTTTACAGATTTTGGATACTAACGCTTTATCCGATATGTCATCTGCAAACACCTTCTCTCCTTCTATCAGTTGCCTTTCAGTTTTGTTGATGGTTTCCTTAGCTGCACGGAAGCTTTTTATATTCATGAAGTTCAGAGAGTTCATTTTTGGTTTTGTTTCCCTTGCCAACAAGAGACTTATCTAGTTAGAAGCTGCTATGGCTGAGGTCAAAGAGATGGCTGCCTGTGTTCTCCTGCAGGATTTTGATGGTTTTCTGTCTTACATTTAGATCTTTCATCCATTTCTAATTTTTTTGGTCCATCATGTTAGAAAGTGGTAGAGTTTTCATTAAAAAAAAAAAAGAAAGTGGTCGAGTTTCATTCTTCTGCATGTTGCTGTCCAGTTTTTCCAATACTATTTGAAGAGACCGTCTTGTTTCCACTGGATAGTTTTCCCTGCTTTGTCGAAGATGGCAGTTGACCGTACAGTTGTAGGTCCATTTCTGGGTTTTCTTTTCAGTTCCACTGATCTGTTGTCTGTTTTTGTGCCAGCACCATACTGTCTTGATGATTACAGCTTTGTAATACAGCGTAAAACCCAGAATTGTGATGCCTTCAGCTTTGCGGTTATCAAAATTGCTTTGGCTATTTGGTTTTTTGTGGTTCCATACAAATTTTAAGATTGTTTGTTCTAGCTCTGTGCAAAATGCTGGTGGCATTTTGATAGGGATTGTATTACATGTGCAGATTGCTTTGGGTAGTATATAAATTTTAACAGTATTTGTTCTTCCAATCCATGAGCACGGAATGTTTTGCCAATTCTTTGTGTCCTCTTCAATTTCTCTCGTATTTTATAGTTTTCAGAGTAGAGGCCTTTGGTTAGGTTTATTCCTAGGTGTCTTATGGCTTTTGGTGCAATTGTAAATGGAGTCAATTTCTTGATCTTTCTGCTACTTCATTATTGGTATACAGAAATGGAACAGATTTCTGTACATTGATTTTATATCCTATGGCTTTGCTGAATTCATGTTCTAGCATTTTTTTTTGGTGGAGCTCTCTGGGTTTTCTACATAGAGTACCATGTTGTCTGTGAATACTGGAAGTTGGACTTCCTCCTTGCTGATCTGAATGCCTTTTATTTCTTTTTGTTGTCTGATAGCTGAGGCTAGGACTTCCAGTACTGTTAAACAACAATGGTGAGAGTGGACATCCCCGTCTTGCTCTTGACCATAGAAGAAAAGCTCTCAATTTTTCCATATTGGGTGGGCCTTTTGTACATGACCTTTATGATGGTGAGGTATGTTCCCTCTATTCCTACTTTATGAGGGTTTTTATCAAGAATGGATGCTGTATATTGTCAAATTTTTTTATCTATTGAAAAGATCATATGGTTCTTATCCTTTGTTAATGTGGTGTATCACATTGATTGATTTGCAAATATTGAACCACCTCAGCAGCACACAAATCCTACTTGATCGTGGTGAATAATTCTTTTAATGTACTATCGGATTCAATTTGCTATTATCTTGGTTGAGAATTTTTGCATCCACATTCATCAGGGATACTGACATGCAATTCTTTTTTTTAAATGTTTTATTTATTTCTGAGAGAGAGCTCTAAACAGCGTGAGCAGAGGAGGGTCAGAGAGACACAGACTCTGAAGCAGGCTCCAGGTTCTGAGCTAGCTGTCAGCACAGAGCCCAATGTGGGGCTCGAACCCACGAACTGTGAGATCATAACCTGAGCCGAAGTCGGACCCTTAACCGACTGAGCCACCCAGGCGCCCCTGCAATTCTCTTTTTTAATGGGGTCTTTGTCTGGTTTTGGAATCAAGGTTAATACTGGCCTTGTAGGAGTTTGGAAGTTTTCCTTCATTTCTATTTTTTGGAACAGTTTGAGAAGAAGAGGTATTGACTCTTCTTTAAATATCTGGTAGAATTTCCCTGGGAAGCCACTTGGCCCTGGAATTATGGTTTGTTAGGAGACTGTTGATTACTGATTCAATTTCTTTGCTGGCTTTGGGTCTGTTCAAATTTTCTGTTTCTTTTTCTTTCAGTTTTGGTTGTTGTTATGTTTCCAGGAATTACCCATTTCTTCCAGTTTACCCAGGTTATTGGCATAATTTTTCCTAATATTCTTATGACTTTTTATATTTCTGTGGTATTGGCTATGTTCTCTCCTCTTTCCTTCATGATTTTATTTATTTGGGTACTTTGTCTTTTCTTTTTGAGAAATCTGGCAGGGGTTTATTAATTTCATTAATTGTTTCAAAGAATCAGCTCTTAGTTTTGTTGACCTGTTCTACTGGGTTTTTTTGTTTCTATAGCATTTATTTCTGCTCTAATTTTTATTATTTCCCTTCTTCTGCTGGCTTTAGGCTTTATTTGCTGTTTCTTTTCTAACTCCTTTAGGTGTAAGGTTAGGTTGTATATTTGAGACTTTTCTTACTTCTTGAGATAGGCCTGTATTGCTGTATACTTTCCTTTTATGACTGCTCTTGCTGCATCCTAAAGGTTCTGGACTGTTGTGTTTTTACTTCCACTTGCTTCTATGTAGTTTTTAAATTTCTTCTTTAATTTCCTGGTTAACCCATTTATTCTTTAGTAGCATGTTCTTTAACCTCTAAGTATTTGTGGTATTTCCAAATTTTTTTGTGGCTGACTTTCAAGTTCTATAGTGTTGTGGTCCGAAAATATGCATGGTATGATCTTAATCTTTTTGTACTTCTTGAGGTCTGATTTGCGACCCAGTACGTTTTCTATTCTGAAGACCATTTTGAGTACACTGGAAAAGAATGTGTATTCTGCTGCTTTAGGATGAAATGTTCTGTGTGTATCTGTTAAGTCCATCTGGTCCAGTGTGTCATTCAAAGCCATTGGTTCCTTGTTGATTTTCTGCTTAGATGATCTGTCCATTGCTGTAAAGGGGGGGTGTTAAAAGTCCTCTACTGTTATCGTATTATCATCAATTAGTTTGCTTGTTAACTGATATACATATTTGGGTGCCCCCAATTTATCTCAGGTGTGTAGCTGGATTCCAAAACTCCAAAGTTTAGGGACACAGTGCAGACCCATGCTAATCCTCTGAGGGATGGTCTCACCGTGCTGTGGCTTGTGCCAATTTGTACTTGCACGACTGCATGATGCTAGGAGTTTATGGTAAAGCACAGCCTAAAGGTGGCTTCCAGGTTAGGTGCCTTCAGCAGGTGCTTCTGCTGCTATGCTAATTAATGTGGCCACTCAATGGCACCGACCTTCTCTTTTGTCCAAAGAAGTAGTGCCATCTCTCCCAAATACACTCCAAGAAGGGAAACTGTTGATCCCTGTGCAACCCAGGAGCCCCTCAGAACACGCTGTCTGCTCACAGGCCTCTGCCCTCCTTCCCCACAGACGCACTGCTAAGCCTGTCAGGCAGGATTCTCACAATGGTGTGGACTTCCAAAACTTTAGACTTCCTGCTCCACTGCTTGCAAAAACTTGCAATAACCAGCCCTTCTCCTTTTCCCAGGCAATAGTTTTAGGCAAGAGCTTTTCTCATGCAATCCCCTGCATACTGCTCCTTCTCTCTCAATGTTCAGAGCTCCCTCCCCTCTGCGGCACCCACAATTCTTTTCTCCCCCAAATCAACTCTCTGCAGCTTCTACTTCCATTATGTGGCCATTTTTCTCCCTCCAGATGTGCAGTTCTCTCAGCTATCAGATAGAATTAAGTGTTCAGAATGGTTTGATATTCATCTGGCTGTGTGTGAGGGAATGACGCAAGCATACGGCTACCTACTACTCTGCCATGCTAACTCCTCCCTGGCTCATAATACTCCTATGATCTTTTCATTTCTATAGAATTAGTAATAACATCCTCACTTTTGTTTCTTTTTTTATAATTTTTTTAAAAAGTTTATTTATTTTGAGAGAGAGAGAGAGAGAGAAAGCACAGCTGGGTTAGGGGATAGAGAAAGAGACAGAATCCCAAGCAGGCTCCATGCTGACAGCACAGAGCCCAGTGCAGGGCTTGAACTCACATACTGTGAGATAATGATGACCTGAGCCAAAATCAAGAGCCAAACACTTAACTGACTGAGCACCCAGGAACCTCCCTCCCTTTCATTTCTGATTTTAGTTATTTGAGATTTTTTTTTTCTTTTTTAGTCTATCTAGCTAAAGATTTGTCAATTTTGTTATTTTCAAAGAACCAACTTTTGGTCTCATTTGTTTTCTCTACTGTTTTCCTATTATTTCATTTATCTCTGCTCTTTCTTTCTTTTGGCCAGCTTTGGGTTAAATTCATTCTTCTTCTCATTCCTGAAGTTATAAGGTTAGTTGTAGACTGTCAGTCAATCTTTCTTATTTTTTAATGTAAGCATCGATAGCCATAAATTTCCCCTGAACACCGTTTTTGCCATGTCCTTTGAGTTTTGGTACGTGGTGTCTTTGTTTTCATTTGTCTGTATTTTCTAGTTTCTCATGTAATTTCTCCTTTGAGCCACTGATTACTTAAGAGTGTACTATTAGATTTCCATGAATTTGTGAATTTTCTACTTTTATTTCTCTTGTTGATTTCTAACTTCATCCCATTATGGTCAAAGAAGATACTTCATATGCAGTCTATCTAAGACTTAATTTGTGACCTGACATATGGTTTCTCCTGGAAGGTGTCCCATATGCACTTGAGGAAAATGTTTATGCTATTGTTGATTATCCTATGTATGCTTGTCTTATCTACTTGGTCTGTTGTTTCATGTACTCTACTTCCCTACTTATCTTCTTTCTGGTTGTTCTGCCTATTGTTAAGAGGAGGGTACTAACGTCTCCAACTCTTGTTGCAGAGTTGTTGTCTATTTCTCTCCTCAATTCTGTCAGTTTCGGTTCCATGTATCTTGCTGGCCTCTGTCTTCACCTCTGTGATCAGAAACGGCAATCAATGATCTCTGATTTTAGAGAACAAGGCCCATTTTGCTCACCCTGGCTCCTTTAAGCCGCACATAAGCTCCTCTAAGACATGTATGCAGTTGCCTGCTAGGGTACTGGATAGCTGACATTGTGCTAAACGCAGAATGAAATTACCTTCAATATAAGTCTATGCCTTGCCCTGCAAGTAAAAAAGTTTTCAAGAGAATCAAGAGTTCCAAAATAGTTTATATCAGATTTTGCGAGTGCAACTGTCGTGTAAACGGGGAGACAGATTCCTGGTATGTCTTGCTCTGCCATCTTCCCAGAATCCTCTACCTAGGTCTTCTTAACTAACTTTTCCAAATACTCAGCTCATAATCGGCACTTAGAAAGTAGTAGTGAATAAATAAGTAAACAATTTAGTTACCTGAATCTATTTCCTACCTGCGTTTCAAATAGCAAGGAATGCCTGTTTTAGTTATTAGGTTTCCTTTACCATCTATTCATATTCTATGCCCATTTTTCTACTTGATTGTCATTTTCCTATCAATACATAAACGTTCTTTGTGCATGTTGGATACAAACCCAGCTATATGTACAATCTTCCGCACACCTGCATCCTTTTACTTTTATTTACATTTAGATGTATATAAATTTAAGTATGCAAATCAATTTGGGTTTTATGTCTCTAAAAAAATTACTGCTCTACCTCCACTACATACAGAAAATTCTCCAGTGAATAAAGTCTAAAAGTTTCCAAGTAGGGTTTTTTACATTTAGGCCTGTAAATCTACTAATTATATATAGTATGAAGTAGAAACCGATCTTCTCTTTTTATGTCATTCTTAAACCACTTCTTCACGAATATTTTACACTGTATTTGTTATATATCAACATCCAATGTTCTTGCCTTTTTTTCCTCCTCTCTGCTTTGATTCCACTGTCTTTATCAAGCCAGGGATCTTAACCCAAAATTATACACAAATTTAGCATGTATCTGGATATCTGCACCTTTTCTAAGGGGTATAGGTTTCACTGGAATTCTAAAATAGAGCATGTAATCCAAACAAAGGTTAAAAAAAAAAACAACAGAACAACAAACAAAAAAAGGCTAAGAAATACTCTTCTTCAGAATTGTACCTAGAGCTTTATACAGGTTAATAGAAAAGAATTTCTCCAGGATGCTGTGATTATAGTCCTACTTGGGAGGGAATGGAATGAGATAGATAACCTCTCAAAGTCTCTTAAAGACCAAAAAATCTCCCATAATACCACAGAATTTAGAGCTGGAATAAACCCTAAGAATCACCTGATATAAACTGCATTTCTGGATGAGAACAAGGAGAATCAAATGACTTGAGCAAGACCAGAAATCCTGTTTAATGGCAGACTTGGGGATGAAAGTCAGGCCACTTGCACTCACAGTACACTATTCCTGGTGGTATATCACAGTTTCTATTCGACAGTGGAGAGGAAGGCGTGGCAAGGAGGGCTGAGAGAGGAGGCAATGAGAGGAAGGACAGAAATGAAACAGCAGTATGAAACTGCGGTAAGCACAATCACAAAATATATTTAAAGCCTCATACATTTATGCATGGAGCAATGTGGAAACTATTTTTAATCCTAACTACAACTCTATCCTGGCAAAAATATGCCAATGGCCTTAAAAATGGTCTCACCCTTTGCTCAAGCAATCCCCCCACTGCAAGGAAATTACCTTAAGAATTCAACTGAAAAATAAAGCAATCATACTCAAATACATTTACAGTTAACCTTACCTATAGAAGCAAAAAAAAAAAAAAAAAAAAAAAAAAAAAAACAAAACAAAAAANAAAAAAAAAAAAAAAAACAAAGCAAACCAAAAAGAAAATTCTCTGAATACACTTTGTAAATCCTGATTCATCAAACTGAAGAATCATTATGAAGGGATTAAAGGTGGTAAGAAAAACTGAATTATTAATGTGATCATTTTAACTGTTAAAATGAAACATAGATAAACAAATCTACATACCCACAGGTGTTTGGCTATTTATTACAGAAATCACATTATTTCTCAGCAAATTATTTTTTACTAAAAATACTTCAACATTGACTACCTCCCCAGCTAACAGTTCATCCTTTTTAATAAGGATACAAATATTCCATATATGGAGTATGATGTATTTGGCCATTTCTTTATCCGTATTGATGAAAGAGACATTCAGGTCACAATCTTTTTTTTTTTTTTTTTTTTTTTTTNTCCCATTCCCCCCCTCCAACAAAGATCCTTTTCTTATTACACAAAAGATTCTCAGAAGTGGGACAGAAAGAACAAAGGTTTATGTTTATGAATTTAATAGCGAGATGCCTTCAGAATTTTAAATTACCAATAATAACGAGTGTTTCCTTTTCTCTACATACATTCTAGCATTGGGTATAAACTCTTTTTAATTTTTACCTACTTGATAAAAATTTCTCTAGTTTTTAAAAATTTGATGCCACAGAGCTGCATGTCTTGTTTACCCTTCTTTTTGGAATCAGTCTTTCCAGTGGCTTCACCTACTTTATTGATCTGTTTAAAGAATCCACTTTTATTTACCGTTCCTACATTTTTGATAATTTTCTTTAATTTTAACCTACTTTTTTGCTCATTTTATTCTTTTCCTAACTTTATGAAAGAAATCCCAGTTTTCAGCTCTTTTAAAATAAAAGTATTTAAGGGTTATAAATTTTGCTCTAAGTATAGCTTTAGGTATGTGCAATGGGTTTGGATTGAAACACTTTCTTTTTTATCACCTGCCAAATAATTCAAACTATAAAGTACTTGGAAAGAAATGAAAGGATGACATTTCAGACCAAAAACAACAATTTCCAATTGTAATTTCCAACTGTAAATTCCCTCCCTCAGTTCCTAGAAGCTCTGAGTATCAAACCAATGCATTACTTCTAATAAACTAGACACTCATCTTTTTGTATTTTTTATACAGACTCAAGTTCATGCCTAATATGTTGTCCTTCTCAGAAATGCCCAATTTCTATAGAGCTCTCCTTCATTATCACAGATACCACAAAAGTACAAAACTGACTAACTATGAATGTAGGCTGGCAAACAAACGTAAAATCGATGTCTAACAGTTTCTAACGACCTTGTCTTTAAGACCTCTATTCTGATATTCTGTCCAAACATTTTTTGCATCACTCACCTGCTGCAAACCCTGTGTCCCAGACACAGGTACTTGCATGATGGTTTGACCTTGTCCACCAGGGACAGCTTGGACCATGATGGGCTGACCAGTTGATGTGATTAACTGGCCTCCACTGACCTGTACCATTAATGGCTGCCCCTGGACCTAAAATGAAATAAAATAAGAACAATGAAATAACATTAAGACACAAAATGGTTTTCACCAAAAGATAATCACTGGAATTATTCTGTGGCCTTGGTGGAGGGGGAAAAGGTAGGAAAGACACTAAGGAAGTAAGTCTCAAGTCCTTGTCCTCAAGTTACCTTCTTTAAAAATATTCTCTCTTTGACTAAACGCCAAGTTGAATACTTTAAGGTCAGATATAATGAAGTATATTCAGGATCTTTAGGAAGTCTCAATAGATATTAAGGCATTTATCAGCAAATACAGGCCAAATCCATGAGAAGTACTTATCAAAACATCCAGACTATGTGCCTTTTGAGACCAATTATTCAGGAATAGTTTCTAGGGAAGGCTGGAGAGGAAGCAATGAGAGGGAAGGTTGATGGTGGTGATGGTGGCTGAGTACACATTCTAAATAACCTGGAAGGAATAAATCAAAGTACCCAGCAGAGACTGCAGGAGGCTGGCTACCAAGCAGCTCTGGAAGCTTATGGAGAAGACCCTTTTGCCTCACAGTCCCTCAGGCACAAATGAAATATACAACTTTTATCTTCTTAATCTCACTCTGGGAATTCTAGTCCTATGGTTGTTTTTAAAAAGGGCCCACTAGGAAAAGGCCTAGAAATATCTTCTGGTCAGTTTTCAATCTCTGCAGTAGAATTCCTCACACTGGACTCTGTGAGAGTTGTTTTAGTTTTAACAGAAGCAGTGATGAATATGGGAATTACACACTCAAGTGTACCAAAAAACCCTCCCAACTTTCAAGCTCTTGAGAGTAAATGAACCACTCTAGAAGTCAAGGCATTATACATGCTCTGTAACATTCTGAGTCCCAATAATGAAATACCTAACTAATTGAATGCATTCTGGAAACCAAAAAACAAGCCATGTTAGAAGTGAAATGGAATGTTCAAAACAATAGCTAAAAGTCCAAACCTTTCACTTTCAGATGCTATCTCTGTTTTGAGGAATTATTTGTAGCAGAACATAAGGCTTTTCATGACTAAACTATTCATTCTTAATGTCACTGCTAGTATGTTTAAATAACAGTAACTGGTTAAAAGATCAATCTGCCCTAGATGAATAGATTAGATATTAAGGTCCCCTCCTCACGATCACCACCACCACCAAAAGCATCAGAATCTTCAGGAACACTGCAACCTAAGTTTTATCAACTGCTCACTGAGATTCCACTTTACTTTTTAAAGGACTTTACAATCTGATTCTCTCATGTTTTCTCCTTTCCTTATCAAATTAAATTCCCTTTGCTACAGTCATGCTTGCTTATACTCCAGAAAGGACTGTTCTAAATATTTATTACGTGAATAACTGAAACAGGTATTTAAGATTCTTCAAAATAATGAGGCGCCTAGAGGAAAAGTTTTCATCATTTCCATAAGGTGTTGCCATTTCTTTTCAAGAAAATCCACGTAAGCAAGAAACACAAGTTTTAAGGCACAACTGTTCATACTTTTCTGGCTACCCGTGATCTTAAACGTCTCCCCTCACGGACATGCTAAACATGTACATGATAAAGCACTGGGAGACTCCAAGGAGCCCACTATGTTTACGACATATGAATGACTACAAGGACACATGCATCAGACAAGAAGCCATACAGTTAAGAGCATGTTACATTCCCATTCCACAGGTGGTTAATGACAATACTGTTTCATATATCAATAAGATGAAGCAAGCATGAAAAGCATGAATAACAAGCTGCTGAAGTCTGAGATTCAAACACAGTTTGGGAGCACCTACAAGCTCAGCCTTTTCCAGCCCAGGGTATGTTCAGAACTGTCTGCAGGGCATCATCAGACACTACGGGAGGTAGGCGTGGGGCTGGGGCTGAAAGGGTAACGTAAAAGAGGATCGAGGTAAGGGCCAGGGAACTGCAGGGTGCTGAGCAGCACTAATGAGATGCCACTTCTGCATTCGAGGTCCTACTTTGAATCATTTCCATTCACTGGAGGGAAAAAAGGCAGGGCACTCAAATTTTGCCAATTTCTCAAAAATACAGTCATGTTAAAGTAATGGGCAGACAGAGAAGACCTAAATGCTTCTACTTTTCATTTTTACCTAGGAATTGGCCAAAATATACCCCCGATTTAGGACATTGAACTTGGCCATATATAATGTTATGGAACTGCACTCATTAAGTAAGAATTCTTATAGTGGCTCTAAGACCTGAGACTTCTAGAAAGCATACGCCACCTCTGTCCAACCAAGAGGTATAAGATAATCTTTGCAAATCTAATAATAAAATAGGTCATGGTTTCCCCAGGAAAGGTAGTGAAAAGGCAACAGTTAAGAGATTAACAAGACTCACTGATTGGATAAACCCTGCCAAGTACAATGATTATTCTGCACCCGAGTAGCCCTTTTAATAAAAATAAAGCGCAATCTAACCCTAGATATTTTCTATTCTGCTATCATAACCCAAATTTGCAAAATTTTACTATGCAATCTGGCTACAGGGCTTGAGCTTTGAACAGATTCTAATGCCACTTGTAAGAATTTTCTTCCTGTCACTTATACCATTTCCTTCCCAGGTATCCCCAAAGAAACACAATAGCCAAATTCAATTTTCAGGAAATGGATACTGAGGTCACCTACATGACTAGGCATGAAACATGAGGAAACTGGACTCATAAGCCTCAAAGACAAGTTAACAGCATCAAAGACATGCAGTTGACTTTGCCATTCCTCCTTGAGACCCTACCACAAAGAGCACCAGACATGAGGACAGGAGAAGTTCATGCAGTGCTTACAGAGAATCAGAGAGGGCACCACTACCTGGAGGGTCTGGACTTGCTGGCCTGAGGCGGATGCCACCTGGGCCTCAGTCTGCAACTGGACAGCAGTGACACCACCCTGCTGCTGAGAACAGGAACAGGAAGAGCTTGAAATGTATCAGGAAGGAAATGTATAGTTCAAGTCATGAGAACACCTTACCTCTTCCGGGAGAGGGAGGGAGTCTTCTTTGAACAGGCCCAGCCAACAGAGGACTTTCAAACTGTACAGACTCCCTATACTAAAGCTGTCTTGTTGTGGGTTGCAGAATTAAAGATATCAGCCCTTGTCCCCAGAGTGAAACTCAAAACAGACTTCCAGGACTCATATCATCAAAATAGTTGTCATCATTAACACAAAAATGTTTAATGCAATCCTTCCCCTCAGAAATAAGCATTTGATCCTTCTGCTTATTGTTATTTTCATGCTCTTTTTATTTCTTCAGAGGAGTTCACAACAACAAAGCTATCAGGTTTTTTACAGCTTTGAAGCTACAGTGAAGAATTTCTGGGACTTAAATACAATCACCAGATAGGAAGAATGAAGCAATCACTCTGAACCAAAATCATCTTCATGCTGGTCAATGCTCTCATGTCCCCAAAGTGAAAATTACTTCTATTCAGTTGGATTACCTTAGAAACAATATTTTCAGTGATTTAACCTAAGTTTTATAATCTCTAAAGGGAAATTCTAACAGAACAAGAATTTGTCCATCAGGGCCCTGGTGTGAATAGAGGGCCCTTTGTGGAGTCCCCTTTCCTAAGAAGGCGGCTGAAAGAAGCTGCCAGAGCCACAGCAGCTGTGTGGAAGGAAAGCCAGTGAAGGAATTTAAATAATTACTCTTAATCAAGAGTCAGCTCTTGCCTTTGATCATCAGATAGGCACAGCTCACGATCAAAACAGCCTTTGCACTCCCTACTTTATATTTTTTTCTTATTCTCTAAGTTCCCTTTTGGAGACAAAACATTCCCAATCTTGGCCTTGGGTCCAATCAATGTGTAACAACTTTCTTTTCTTCAAGGGAGAAATACAAATAAACTTTTCACTAAAATAAAGCCAGGGACAGAGCATCAGAAAATGTAATCTCTGTATAAATTCAAGAAAGGAATCTATCTTAATTAGGAACAAACTGGCAGGGAATTCCTTTCTAATATGAGCTCATCCCTACAAGTGGTTGTCTAAATATTAACTTCAAGCTGATCTAGAGCTTTTCAAAATAAGCACCGTGGCGGATCAAATCAAAGAACAGTGGATTTCTTGGAAGTGGACTATCTTGGTGTATCCACGGTGGCCGAAGCCTTAAAAGATCACAGGCTAGCTTAATGAAGAAGAGAAATAACAAACCTGAATCCAGAAAAAAAGCCCAAGTTCCAAATTTCCGTCTGAGAACAGACTATTTTGAAGACAGACATTTTAGTAAAATAAAATGGGCAATTCTGTATTAAACCAGGCTCCCATGGAGAACAAGATTTTTTGTGGTCACGGATGGACTACAGAGCCCTGAGTGCATGGAACACGAGAGAAATGGCAACAATTCCAATCTTCAAAAAGCACTTCGGCACAAGTCACCAGACCTATTAGTCCTAAGATCTGGTACCTTGAAATCCCCACTTGAGTGGTGCCAGTATCGGCTCCATCGCTGGGCCATTTAAAGCAGTTTTACGTCCATACCTGCTGCTGAATCTGTCCAGCTTGCACAACAATCTGTTCTGTGGAACTACTGCTGTTTGCTGTGTACTGCTCCATGATCCCTCCCAGTTACAGTCCTGGCCACGGTGAGCTTCACTCTGGAGATCCTAGAAGACTGCAAAATGCACTCCTATTAGAAAGGCTGGAAGAGACTAAGTGAGATTGTTAACAGAAGCCTCGCCATATGATTAACATCGATAACTTCCTGCTGTGCTTCATTTGTAAGACAACTGGGGAAGAGAACAGGAAATGTTCATTTTGCTCTCACTTGTATCTACGATTACATGCCACACTCACATCGCAATGCCATTTGGCGTGTCTTAAAAGTGCTTTTCGTCATTTCTTATTGGCAGCCTTACCTTTCAATCCTACCAGTAGTGCAACACACCCATCTTAGAAATACTCATTAAACTACAGTATCATTTGTTACAAGGCCTATTTAACACTGGTTCTCAGGTTCACATGCACTTCAGAGAGGAAACAGTTTGTTCAGTTTATAACATACATTTGCTGCCTGCCAATACCATACCAAACACGTACTCTAGTTCTCTACATATGGTCTGCAATGTAAAACTTCAGGGTTTATTACTTAGTGAGTAAATTACTCATACCTGAAGTCAACCATTTTGCTTATAAAAATCTTCATTAAGTAGAAGCTCGAACAAAGGTTTAGGAATTTGCATTTTAACTCAGAGGAAGGCATAATAGCAAAAATGATGTTTATAGATTAAACAGAAGGAAAAGTTTTATATAACATATTAAAGCTATGAGTTTCTCTAAAAAGAACTGAAGTTTCCTTCACTCTTGCAATTGAATGCCTAGTAATATCCTACCTTTTATTGTATAATTTCAATTCTCTTTACGGCAATTTTCAAACCTATACAAGAATAGTGAGAACATTATTAATGAACCCCACACAACCATCTCCAATTCTTACCCATGGCCAATCCTGTTTCACACATCTCGTTCACTTTCCACTTACCCCTAAAATACTTTGAAATGAATCCCAGACACTGTATTATTCCAAATTTCTGTAAACACTTCAGCATCGATCTCTAAAGAATAAGGACTCTTCTTTTGTCTTTAACATTTTATCACAATATTGTCTCTACAGTGTAATTTCAAACATTACAGAATTACTAAGTCTTTAATATCATTGAATATCCAGGCCTTGGTCAAATTTATCCTTCTCACACCCCTTAACAGTTACAGACTCTTCTGATATAAGGACACGATTAGATACATAGAAATGATATTTGAGAACCTTAGCTAGACTTGATTCAAAATTTAAAATTATACCAACTGCCAGAGAGTCATTTCTTGGAAATATGGGGAAGGTATAGGTATATATAAACAAAATGTACATAAATCTTTGCCCCCCAATTTTTCTCCAGGCCTTCAGAAGTTCCTAAATTTGAATGATCAACTTATGTGAGCTAAAATGAACTGCACATTATGTCAGCAAAGCAACGCACTACTACCCATAGATCCACACATGGTAGATGAGATTAATCACTTGTAAGCTGTCTCAATATGGTGTAAAAGAAATAAAAATATAATCAAGTGCATGTGCAAGTATTTACGAAGAAGTATACTGAGGTCTAACATTCACATTGAAATGCATCAAAAATAAGATGGATTGATCGCTGGAATGGATAGAAATACCCGATAAGTCAAGAACGGTAAGTATGGTACGACGTGAACAGCTGACTCTAGGTGATGGGTACATTGTAAAATTCTTCCAACCTCACTACATGTTTGAAAAATGTTTGTACTAAAATGTGTGCATAGCCTATTACTCATAACCAAAAGGGTATGCAGAGTAAGAGAGCCATAAATAAGGACACAATGACTATGCTGTCACAGCACGATGTTCTGTAGCCATATGGTTCTCTAAGTCACACCCCTTGCTCTGATAGAATGCTCACCAAGCAACTAGCTAATTTGGATTTACATGCAGATATAGCAACAGGGAACAAATATGATCAACAACACAAGTAAACTTCATGGTTATTTCTCACTGCATATTAACAAACCGACTTTGTTTTTTACACTGGTTCACTCCTGAACTAGTTAACTAAAGTCAACTCCTGATTCTGGGAACAGAGAATTCGTTTTCAGCAAGACTAAGCAGCTCTGCCAGGGAAGTAAATGGTCTTCCCTGAACTATCTTGTCTCTAACTGCAGTGTAATAGATTTACGTTTGTAAACTAGTAAAATTAAAGAATTAAGGGTCATAATACAAGAGCACAAGGGATTCCATTTATATGAATCCCTAAGAAGACCATAATAGCCTAAAGACAGAAACAAGTCAGTGGTTTCCTGGGACTGGAAAGGGGAAGAGGGGTAAGGGTGGGAAGTTAATTGGGATTATAGCATCTGGAACTTTTCAGGGTGATGAAAATGTTTTATATATTTTTATTGTTGTGGTTGTTGCATAGGTGTATAAAGTTCATCGAAATGTGCACTTAGGATGATTACCCTTTGTGTCTAAACTGTATCTCAATAGTCGATTTAAAAGTTTAGGATCATGGGGTGCCTGGGTGGCTCAGTCGGTTAAGCGTCTGACTTCGGCTCAGGTCATGATCACATGGTTCGTGGATTCGAGCCCCGTGTCGGGCTCTGTGCTGCCGGCTAGCTCAGAGCCTGGAGCCTGCTTCAGATTCTGTGTCTCCCTCTCTCTCTGACCCTCCCCTGCTCACGCTGTTTCTCCCTCTCAGAAATAAATAAAACATTAAAAAAAAACTTAAAAAAAAGTTTAGGATCATGAAGCCATGTCCTATTTCAACACCTCCCCCACCCAAATCCCCTTCTTGTAGTTTTTTTCTTTGATCGCTACTTTCCACAAGTTTATCTTATCAAGTACATGATTAATAAAATGCAGATTTTCTTCTTACCTAGTTTATCCTGGCAATAAATAAAATAAAAAGCACTCCAATTCAAAGACATTTCAATCCATTATACTTGGACAGGTTAAAAACGTTGGCAGTTCTCAATCTAATTCTCTCTCATATTAATGAGATTCAGATTACAGCATTATACTGAGACTAATTGTGTGTACCTAACTGGCTTCCCTGAAGCCATGTGCTCCTATTATCATGAGCTTCAGTTAGCAAAACTGCAATATAATGGGACACTGTCCTTCCTCAAATGCTTTTCCGACCAAGATCTGAACAAAATTAAGTCAGCCAGATTTACTCAGTCCGACTCTGGATCCTAACAAACACAGTTTCTCCCTCAAAGAGTGAGTGTGTCTCTATTTTGGTTCCCATGAAAATTCTTCTTCCCCAGTTCAAGGTGCAGATCCCTAAATGTAGCTAACTACTAGGAATCCATTCTATGTGGCTCCATACACGTTTTAAAACTAAAACTTCCAAAAACTCAATCATAAGCACGTGAAAGGCCACCCGAAAGTGTCATACTTAATAACCACTAGCAGGTAAAGACTGTAAGAGTGCTTTCAAACATTTCTGACCACAATTCCTGGGAAGAAACATATTTTGTAACACAAATCACTGTATACATAACACAGGGAAAAAGTTAACTGAAAGGAGTTTGGTGAATACTTGGATTTGTGTAACCTAAGATGCACGGTTAGTATTTCCTGTTGCATTATAAAAAATGAGCAGCACTACTCAGTAAATTGGATTTCACAACTCAGCAAATGGGTCCTGATCTGTTTGTGAAAAGGCCAGAGAACAAAGGGCTGTCCCCTGCCCTGCTGTCCAAGAGATTTCTAGATTGGAGTTCCTAATTTGCTCCTTGCCTCTACTAATGATGTGCCATCCTCAAGGTTTCAGAAATAAAAAGAGAACCCTGACGAAGAACCTGACTTCAAAAAGTCTTTAAGTTTGGTAAAGAAGTAAATTTCTTTACCGGACCCCTAAGAGAGAAACTGGTAATATGGCGAACAGACATTTCTTCCACCTGGGGACAGGTAAGTCAAGGGAGGCTCCAGGAAAATGTGGCATCTGATCTGGTCCAAAGTGTGAGAAGGATTTATACATGTGATGATGTGGGAAGGGATGGAGTACTCTGAACGAAGAGACAGCATAAAAGCAGCAACTGAGAAACTGCAAGGTATGAACAGTAAACTAAAAGGCCCCATGTCAAGAGAAAAGCTAGAGGTCAGAAGACTGTCTCTTAAAATTCCAGGCCAAGAAATTCTTCTGGAGATGGGTGGACGCTCTAGAGATGTTTAACACAATAGCGACCAGACTGTAATTTACAAACTACCTTTTAGAAAGAAGTCTAGTGACAGTGCTTGGTGCTTTTAAAGTGACCAAGTGTATCTGTTTTTACATGCCAAGGTTAAAACAATATTCAAAAAGCAAATATAAATGTTTTAAAAAAATGTCTAAGACATGCAGCCCCACCAACTAACGTGGATAATGTCCAAGTAGTAAATGAATTTAAGATGACTTAAACATTTTTAAAGGTAGAAGTAAATAACCTTATTTACTACTTATCATCATCTTTAAAGACTTTAAAAAACGAGGGGCACCTGGGTGGCTCAGTCGGTTAAGTATCTGACTGTGGCTCAGGTCACGATCTCAGGGTTCGTGGGTTCGAGCCCTGCATCGGGCTCTGCATCTTAGCTCTGCCAGCTAGCTAAGAGCCTGGAGCCTGCTTCAGATTCTGTGTCTCTCTCTCTCTCTCTCTCTCTGACCCTCCCCTGCTCATGCTCTCTCAGAAATAAATTAGAAAAAAAAAGTCTCTTAAGTTTTCGTAGTGGAGAGAGCACTGGATCCGTTTTCTGAAACCTACCAGTCGTATGGCCTTAAATATGATTACAAAAACGGGCACCATATACTTAAGACCTCCTCTGTGTGCCAGGGACTGTAGTAGGTGCTTGGGCAGAAATTTCTCAGGTCCTAGGAGAAAAATCTCCCTTTCTTCCCCCAAACTTAGCTGCTGTTACGGGGAGCAAAAGCTCACAGATCAGAAACTTGTTTTTCCAACCTTGGGAAAAAACACACTTTCTTCCATCTGAACGTCCAAAAATAAACTGCTTCTGAAAATTCTCATCAATATACACAAGCGCTTTTAGGTGGACTTTCTAGCCTAAATTCTCAGTACTGCCCAGTGTCCTAGCCCGTCTCCCCTCACTCCCACCCCCGACAGCACAACTTAGTGCCTCTGCACATGCTCTTTTCTCTGTGAGTAGTGCTAGTCCATTCTGTCCTGTCCGAAGAAATTCCATTGTCCTTCAAGGCCAATGAAAAGTGTGGTAGCATGGAGTCTTCCACTGAGGCTGTGGGTGGCTCACACACCAGTACTTTACAGAACTGAACTCGGCCTCATTGTACCGTTAGGTGTTAATTAGTTGTTCGCTTGTCAATTTCCACCAGGGAAGTATTCCTCCCCAGCATATGGATGGCTGCCTGGGTTAACTGTTAGAGACATGGTTGCCAGTGGAGATTTCTCCTCACCCTAACGAAAACCCCACAACACTGCTGAGTTTCTACAAATAACCACTTACAAAACGTTAACGTGAAATTCTAAAGTATATAAAATTATGTAAGTCAAAAGATAAGCTGTGGGCTGAGCTACTGGGTCAAGCCTGACACATGCAAAGGGACACAAAAAGGTGAAAGGAAAACAAGAAAAGAAGTCTACAATCCCAAAGCAGCGGGAGTTCACAGGACGAGCCATGAAGGCAAATGATGTAAGAAACAAGTGGTGCAGCCTCCGGAAGAAGGAATGCGCAGGGCTGGCAATCTTCTACGAGTGAGGTTCCAGGCACCGAACGGACAGGCCGGCTGTGCAGCCAGGACAAGAAAGCCGACCGCTTGGTTGAACTCCAAGACGGAGGTGTGCGGTTCTGCCCCGGCGAGCGGGGCGGGGAGGAGAGGAAATGACGAGCCAAAAGGGGGTGGTAACGGCGCCGGGCCGGAGACCCAGGCCGAGCGCGCAGAGAGGAGGGGCGCGTCCGGGCAGGAGGGTGGGCGCACTAACGGCCCCCCTCCCCCGGCCCGGGAGACGNGGCTGCAGACAGGCAGACCCGGCTCTCGGAGAGCTGGGATCGCGGGCCCTGGCGGGAGACTCCCCGTCCCGAGGGCCGGAGCATGGAGAGTGCAAGGGAGGGCTTCAGTATGAAGCCCGAACCATCTGGAGGAGCTCGCCAAGGACCCGCGCGTGTGTGCACCTGAGTGTAAGGGCGTTCGTGGCAGGCAGGCCCACCGACCCCGAGCCTGGGACCTGACAAATTGGGCCTAAGCGTTGTGAGAATGGGGACGCATCCCCAACTGGCACAGACACCCAGCAAGGGGTGCTCGCTCCCGAAGGCGCCATCCCCGCGCGGGGCGGCCCCCTGCAGGCCTCTGCCGGGAGTGGCCCGGGGCACTCAGAGGCCCTCGGCCGGGGCCGCCGGCCGCCCCGCCCCG